>NC_140644.1:45919978-46534558 GCF_978046115.1 Saccoglossus kowalevskii
TGGTACAAGACTATGCAAATTTGTTTACAACCATTTGAAGCCAAAACATTGATTCAAACCACAACCTGTTTTCATGCGAAACAACCAAGGAGATAAATGAGTTTAACCAGATAACCAGAGTTACGTGCCTACAAAGCAGAACCCGGCTGACCTACTGACTAGAGGAATATCAACGAAAGAGCTGAAGTCCAGCAGAAAGTGGTGGAATGGTTCTGGGTTTCTGGCAAATACTGCAGATTGGCCACAAATCACATACAACATGCATTCCAATGTAACACATACTGAAAGCACACTTTTACCTATTTCTGACATTGATAGAGCAGTTAACAACAACATACCTGACTTTGATACAAATACCACTACATCCATTAACAATGTAAACAAACCATTAACTAGATCAGACAAAAAGAGTCCATTGACCTCTGACTATGACACAACTTGTATGCATATGGGTCTAGGGAAATTGATGGATCCAGCCAATTATAGTAATGTGAATAGATTGTATAGAGTCACAGCTTATGTACTACGATTCATTTAACCACTTGAAGGACAAATCTTTGAACTATTGCAAATTTATATCAGCAGAAGAGATGAATCATACAGAGACATTATGGGTCAAAACCGTCCAACATGAGACATTTCCTGAGTTGTTTACACCATAACGTAAACAAACAAAGAAGCCACAACTGTGTCAACAACTTGTCTTGTTCCTGAATGAACATTGTATTATCAGATGTGGAGGACGGATATACAATGCTGACATGAAGTTTGGGACTAAATTTCCAGTACTACTGCCCACTCATATCAGTTTTACTTCTTTAATAATAATCAGTGAGCATGCCCGTTCGATGCATGGTGGAACACAGACAACAGTTACGTTAATAATGCAACGATACCAAAGATGCGTCGGATTGTCAAACAAGCTACGAACAAATGTGTCATTTGTCGACGTGTCGCGGGGAAACCATATGCTGACCCAATTGCCGCTCCACTTCCTGGATATTGCGTACAAACGTCTAACCCATTTGAAGTGACTGTAGTAGATTTCACCTGTGCTTTGCATATCAAACGTGACAATAGAGATACCAAAGTGTACACTTGCCTGTTTACCTGTGCCGCTACACGGGCAGTACATTTGGAACTTGTGCCAAACCTGACCATAAAGTCGTTTTTGAATGCATTCAAGCGTTTTACGGCTAGACGTTCCTTACCACGTCTTATGATTTTGGACAGTGCCACAACCTACATAGCTGCCAGGGACCAAATCAAAACACTTATGGATTCACCTGAAGTGAACAACTACCTGGCAGAAAAACGTGCAACCTGGAAATTTATTCCTTGGTACGGCGGATTTTGGGAACGCATTATTTGGACTAACTAGGACAACTATCCGGAAAGTCCTTGGAAATTCTTATGTGAATGACGACGAACTTGTCACAATTTTAACTCAGATAGAATCTGTGTTGAATGACAGTCCCTTAAAGGGGCACCTTCCAGTTAAGTCTAATCTCACAACAAATTTACTTTCTGGATTAAAATAACAATGGATAACAAAAGATAGATTAACATTGTAAACAACATAAACAATAGTGTCCCATGATTCTTTGGTGCAATCCATGGGATTGAGCGGTTCCCCTTTAACTTACATTTCCTCGGACAACAAAGATGATATTCCATTGACTCCGTCACATCTGTTAAATGGACGAGCATTAACCTCATTACCAGACAATAATGTCGCCACCGAGTATGTTGACCCCTCATACAATGTCAACAAACAATATGATCGTGTATCTGGAATGATGATGCACTTTTGGAAGAGATGGTCTAATGAGTACTTAACTGCACTGAGAGAGAGACACTCATCCTCAGAGATGAAATCCAATACAATACAGGTAGGAGATGTGGTACTCATACATCATGATGTGGAGAAACGTCAACACTGGAAGTTGGCCAGGGTAACCAAACTCAACTATGGCAATGACGGTATAGTACTGAATCAGACTGTGTACTTTGTATATGTGTTATAAACATTACAATTTTTATAACTTTTATATGGGACAAAAATTTCTAATCATAGATGATGTATCAATTTGACTCGTTACATCTTGGACGGCCAGTATGTCGGAGTAATTTCTGAATCATTTATCTGTGAAGTATTGTAATTGAAACTTGCAATATTTGTTAATTGCTTTATTCATTACATTTTAGACAAGTTCAATAATACTGTATTCTGACTTATACATTGTTGCAAAATATGGATTCTGAAGTGAGACGACGACATGAATGCGAACATCATAGAAACCATGCACTGCAGTGTGCTCTTTTGTTTAAATTTTTATATTCATCCACTTAGAAGTTTTCCCACTAATTTTCTAACACGGCCAAGAGTTTATCGATGTATATCAAGGGCATACTGCTAATTCTGTATCATTCTTGTGTTATATCGTTGATATCCAGTTGTAAGTCTCCGGATTGCCAGCGGGTTTTCCGTTAGTGAAATAATTCTGAGTTTTACATTAAGTCGTTCTTCTGTGGTGATTGGTGATTGTGTAGCAGTTATTTTTGTATACTGTATTTCGTTACATTTCCATAACCGCAAAGTATCGTCCCCCACAATAGTATAGTATAGTATAACTGGATCGGAAGTGAATTTTTTTTACTACTTTAAATATCCAAACATATTTTAGCATAAGGTGATGATGCCGCCCATGACAGTTTTGGTGTTGTACATAATAGCGATGATGTGCCATCCATGACAGTTTTGTCAGACATGGCAGTAATGATTATGTGATCCATGTTGGTGTTGTTCATGACAAAAATAAAAGTTTGAATGTGTTGAAACAAAGTTCATGAACTTGAATATTTTTGTGCAATAAACAATTTACAACAAGAGAACTGGTGATGGTTGTAGAACCATAACTGCCTCAGCTCAAAGATTGTTATGTAATACATGGGAATGTGAAGGGAAATGTATTGTAGTGTTACCTCTGTGTAATTTACAATATATCTGAATTAACCTTCACTGTGGAGGACAATATGGGAGTTGACTTAAATGACTGGTAGAAGCAAGGCTCGTCAAATTTTGCGAAATAGTAGTTAGAATTTCTAGATACGCAATCGACACATTGTGGGATATCAAAATATGGATGATAAACAGCAAGTGATATTTCCAGAGATGTAGTTGGAATTGAAGCAAAGGAGTGGCCTATTAATCCATGAAACATACTTACACATATCAGCACGTATCATCCTGTCTTCTTGTGTGTGGGCAAAGCTGTCATGCACACAATCGGAAAAATATGTTATTACTGTAAATAATTATGAACAATAAAAATTGAAATTTACAAAAACTATGAACAATTAATAAGGAAAATATGTGATTTGCTGTACAGTTTCCAGAAAAATATTACAAGTCCCAGAAGTGCATACGAGTCGTCAAAACGTACAATTTGGTGACAGTTGGGAATGATACCAAGATTTAACAATTCCATGAGAACATCGCAATGTCCTTTTAACACATGAAACGGTTGTGCATTGGTCGAATTTTGTATAGTTTCAATAGGCATACAAGCACCTGTATATATTTTGACAATAAACCCCTCATTCACATTGTGCAACTACAAACAAGACATTAAACCTTTTTGATAGTAACATGTAAGTGTTGTATACACACACCCTTGTATGTGTATAGCTTTCTAATTAACACTATATCGTTGTTACTCGTCCCTCATGTAGCGTAATCATCAGTATCTTGAAGTATGAAATACATTGACACACGAAGGCGATCTCACCTCAACAATACAAATATAATCTCCAAATACTTCTTAACTGAATTACAAACTAAACTGGTACTTAGCTACATCAGACCATTATTAGTAACTGTCTAGGGAGTAACTGACCTCAGTTACACGTTTTACGGCTTCTATCCGTCTTTTTATCAACTAAACTAGTGCTCTAAAGCCGCCAAGGTCTGATTTCATGATAACATTCTAATAAAATTCAAAAATACAGAACAAGTAATTCGATAAAATTCAAAAGAAACTTGAAAATGTACATAGTCTTAAGATGATCAAGTAAATACCACCAGACTTTTATTACTATGATGGTTCTGCACTCTATTCTTCTGCGACGTTTCTAAATGTTCTATGGTTGAGAAAGTGGGTTTGATGGGCCCACTTCAATGTAAATCCATACTAATGTACCACAACTTCAACTCTTAGTCTGTCAGGATTTACTATCATTCTTTTTATATTGCTATCAAATCGTTGTTTCCAATAGCAAGCATAACTTATCATAAGGCCGTTCCAATATTTTATATTTGGTCTTTACCATTGCTCTTCTCACAAGATTATTTTTAACAGACATAACCTTGACTATAATGCCCATTGGCCAAACACATCTAGGAGTGTTGTCATCTTTAATTAGAACAATATCACCAACTTGCAGGTTGGGTTTTGGCCTCAACCTTTTCTGTCGTTCTTGCAATGAAGGTTGATATTCCTATATCCATCGTCGCCAAAACAAGTCTGCCATGTATTGAACTTGTTTCCATCTGTTTTTGGAGTATATATCCGTCTTGTTGGTTAAATTAGGTGAAAGAGATACATCTTTCATTGTTAACAACATATTAGGTGTCAGTTGTTCCATGTCTTGAGCTCCATCAGATAGCTTGGTAATTGGCCTGCTGTTAATTATGTAATCTACTTCACACATAAAAGTCTGTAAACTCTTATCTGTTAACAGCTGTTGTTTCGTAATGGATCTCAGCAGTTGTCTTATGGTGTGTATCTGTATGTGAACTAGTTGGTGGATTAAAGTTCCAGTTAATTTCCTTTTGTGGAAGAAACCCGGATATCTTGGCTTCATTCCATTTGTCTATCTCTTCCTTCAACTGTTTATTGGCTCCAATGAAGTTGGTTCCATTGTCTGATATGATGTATTTCACCTGTCCTCTTCTTGCTATGAAACGCCTCAAAGCTATGATGAATGAATCAGTACTCAATGACTCAGCTATTTCAATATGTACAGCACGAATTGCCAAGCAAGTGAAAATTACTCCATATCTTTTCACTACACTTCTTCTTTGCTTAATTTCAAATGGGCCAAATAGGCTAATACCCACTTTTGTGAATGGTGGTTCATTAGAAGATATCCGTTCAACTTGTAAATCAGCCATCTTCTGAATTCCAATGTTAGCTCGCTGACGACGGCATATAATACATTTGTGAATCATACTTTCTATGTCAGATATCAGTGCAACTGGTTCCTGGCGAAAACGTATCAATACACCTTCTAATGTGTTGGTTAGATCAGGACCTTGTAACAACTCCTTGTTGAGTGATGTCCCCTGGAATTCAGCACTACAATCGAATACAACCCTCAGTTTCTTCTTTTGTAGATGTCGTACACCATGATGTGGATTATACCACTTCTTGCCCTCTTTGCCTGGCAGCTCTTCTAATATGGCACTGACTCAGCAAAACCTTTGGCAAATACAGTTTCCATAAACTGATTATATTCCTAGTGATATGACGGATCTCTTTGTAATTTCTTTTTCAGCCGTTTCAGTCGCTGTTCGGCAACTGGTCTATTGTCTGGCATCTGGACATTTTCATTACGAAGTGGCAATGTACTTTGGCTTTCATGATTTCCATGAACTTGTTGTCTTCAATTGACCTCTCTGGCTTGTCGTCAATAATTCTTTCTGGGAATTCTAAATTGAAGTAATTGGTTAACTGTTGAATCAGGTTTTGTCCAACTTGAATTCTATTCACAACTGCATGCGAACTGTGTTCACTTGAGTCTTCTTTGTGACCAGCCCCTTTCAGGGATCCATTAACAGCCCATCCTAAAACTGTCTTTAAAGCATAAGGACCATTGTCTTGGCTGTTTATTACTTCCCATGGCTCAAAGCTTTGGGCACACTGTTACCAATCAACAAGCCAATATCTGCATCTATACTTGGTAGAAATACTTCTTTCAGGTATGACCAACACTGCATGTCTCGCTGTGTCAAAATATCCGCTTTGGATACAGGTATCTCACGCTGTGTGTAAACAATGGGAAGGTCGATTCTAGTTTCACAACCATTCAAATTCATGACTTCTAGATTCTAAATTGCATAACTGTCTTTTCCTTTACATCCAGTTATGGTGTGTAGATTCAGCTTTGTTTTGTGTCCACCAACATTCAGCTGTTGTCTGATCCTTTCAATACAAAACACTGCATCACTACCATCGAATTACTCAAATTATGGTTGTCTAGCTTTCAACAACTACAATTGTTCAACCAAAGTAGCAGATAAGTTCCGTGAATGAGTGCTCAATGCAGTGAGAAAATTCTGAAGAGGTAGCTACAATACGAGATAAGTGGTGAGTTAAAACAACAACAACAACTTTGTTTTCATATACAAAGACAAAGATAAATCCAAGTTGGCTGCCATTGACAACAAAGACAAAGACAACAATTTGGATGAAAGTAAGAACACCTCTCTGCAAAACACCAGTCTATTAGATGGATTGTGTTCAGAAGATATAGAAAATAACATCCAAGTTATATCACCACTTGACATGTCAGAGATCCAGAGTACATGCTTAGACAAGACTCACCATTCTGATGACACACTGCAAAACTTACCCCAAGATGCACCATACATTACTACCAGTAATCTAGAGGACAATCTTCAAGATAACCAAGTCAAAAGTAAAGGTAAAAAGAACACCTATGCTTTTTATGCAGTTGCTAAGGGTAGAAAGATTGGTATATTCCAGAGTTGGTTGGAAGCAGGTCCACAAGTTGATGGTTATAGTCATTGTTTGCATAAAGGCTTCCACTCTCTAGATGATGCCAAATTCTATTTAAAACAACACGGAGTTGAAGCAGTTGTGCACAGTACCGTTACAATTTCACATAACTTAAATGAACCAATAGATGAGCCGAATTGTAACCAACGTCCCAAGAGAACAATACAGCCACCGAAACGTTATGGGAATTTTATTTGTCATACTAGTATGACACATGATGACACAGATCAAGTACAACCTGAGGGTGATACAACTGAAGTACACACCAAGCAACAGGACAAAAGAAAGGAGACAAAGACAAAGGATACTTACAGGAAACTTAGTGAAGGTGTGAACTTGTCACCAACGCCCCTGTCATCGTCATCAACAAAAGAAGTAACAAAGCAATCATCAGTTACAACAATAGATATAACAGGAAGTAATGGGCCATGTGAATATTTGTCACTTGAGAACATTCAACAAAACATGATGGCCACATCAACCAAAATAGCTGATCTTCAGGCCATAGGCATTGCACACCAATCCTCTCTGGCTAATCATGCATCCAAGATGGAAGAAATGATGTCAAAGCAAAACCAAGATATAGGTTCTGTGATTAAATGTGTCGCTGACCTTGCAGTGAAACTTGGCTCTTTAGAAGGCAAATTAGGGTCAATGAACATTGCTATGGCAGATATCAAGAAGAATCAGGAGGACATCAAGAAGTCAGTGGGCAATTTGAAAGTTAATATTGAAAACTCCAACAGTAAACAACACAAGAATCCAGCCATTAATGAAGAAAAGTATGCACAAGAACATCAAGTGTATACATCATCATTTCAGACCAGAAATATTTACAATTTACTTCCAGTAGAAGAGCCAGAACAACACCATCATTATCAGGTGCACACAGGTCAATCAAAACCACAACCACTATCGCCATCTCCATCACATCATCTTACAGGGACATCGAGTCCTACATCACAGCAAGTGCCATCTACACCACAGCAACATGTACCTGATGCACGAAAGCACCCATCATCTACTACAGCTAAACAAATGCTGCATGCATGGAATAATCCATCACAAGTATCATCGTTTGTACATCGGACACATCCATCACAGCCAGAGATAAGAAAATCACACATGCACCCTACTAATAATGGAAAACATCCGGATTCCAACATATCCAAGAGAACTCCAAAGAAATCATTTACCAGGAAAGTTGCCATTATAGAAGATTCTATTCTACGGGACATTGACTCTGAACGTCTAAACAATACATTTGTACTGTCTCACAGTGGTGCGATGATTCCTAATATCAGAGAAGCAATTTACAATCACAGGCATATCATCAAGGATTCTGAAGATATAATCTTACATGTGGGTACAAATGACATAAAGAACCGAATTGATGAGTTTGCTGTAGCTGAAGAATACACAGAAGCTGTTAAACAAGTAAAGGACATAGCACCTAACATTAATGTATACATATCTGGAATTTGCCCAAGAAATGATAGATTCAATTCAGAAGTTAGATCTATGAATCTCAAGTTCCAAAGGATTGCCGAGAAGACAAATGCAGTATTTATCAACCATGATCGATTTCTCAAACTGGATAATGGATCGATAAATAGGTCACTATATTATGACAAAGTTCACCTTAATTTCAGAGGTACAGCTAATCTACTTCGTAATTTTGCTGAACATCTGCCAATCTTCAAGAAACAAATTGCAGCTAACTTCACAAGACCCCTTGGCTGTTACAACTGTGGAGAAAATGGCCATGTTGAACGAGTGTGTAGACATGGTATGAGGATAAGATGCAACTCTTGTGGGGATGAAGGACACAAGAAGAAGTTCTGCCCAAGAAGAGGAGATTGATGTTTTGGCCAAGAAGATAGCGCCGACTGTTCATTTCATAAACAGACTGTGGAAATGAATGAAGCTAAGTCATGTATATTAACCACTACTAGTGAAACAATGAACACTGTACATATTGTCAGAAAACATTTACCGGTATATGGGTCAGGAAAACAATTGAATGCACATAAGAATACTAAACCTCAAAAAAATATTACCACAAATTTTAAACAACCTATAAGAAACAAAAATACCATTACCAAAATTGGGTATAATAATATTAGGGGTCTCAAATCAAAGAAACATGAAGTGTCCAGTCTATTGCACAATGAGAATTTTTTGATTTTTGGGATTTGTGAATCCTTTTTGAAAAAGGATGATGTATTGCAAATTCCAGACTATAACTTTGTACATAAGACTCGTTCTGCTAAGGGAGGGGGTATTGGCTTGCTAATCCATAATTCTGTTATTATTCAAGATGAGGAATGTCTTAACTCACATACTGATGAATGGGAAAGGTTATGGGTTAAAGTAAGGTTCAAGGGAACAAGTGAATGTGTATGTATTTGTATAGTGTATTTCCCAGTTGAAGGTAAAAATAAGAACATGGTTGATGAACTATATCTTCAATTATTAGTAGATGTTTTGACCCTTGAAAATCAAGGCAATGATAATATTATGTTGATGGGGGATTATAATGGTAGAATAGGAAATATTATTCCAAATGGTGATGTAACTAGGAATTACAATGGTAGTAAATTAATTGACTTCTGTGATGATTCTGGCTTAATTTTAGCTAATACACTACAGTGTGCAGAAGGGAAATTTACCTGGTTTAGGAATAATCAACATTCTATTATTGATTACTTTTTGATTTCTGAAAGCATAAAAGATATTTCACTAAAATTCATAATAGATGATAACTCAGCCTATCACTTAGGGAGTGACCACAATGTTATGATTTTACATCTAGACATGGGTTCAGGAGATTTAATGATCAACAGGAAAAAAGAAAAATGGAAACTGAATTATGCTCGTGATTGGGAACCATATCAACAAGAACTTTTGAATTCTTTCAAGAAGTGGGGGGATAAGGAAATGGGGGAGGACACTAATGAACTGTGGAGGGAATGGAAAACTAGGTTACTTGAAGTTGCACACAAATATGTGGGTAAAAAAGTTGTGGGGAATGGGGGTAAAGGGTGGTGGGACAAGGAAATTAAAGATGTCATTAATGAGAAAAGGGATGCCTGTAGAAAGTACAGACACTGGGCAAAATCATCTGTAGGTGTTAAAAATGTCTCTGATGGAGACCAACTTTGGTCCACCTACATTGACTATAAAAGAAAAGCACACAATTTGATAAATACTAAAATGATGGAATTCAAAGTTAAACGGAGTGTAAATATAGCTAAGAATGGTGGTAGGAATTCAAAACTGTTTTGGCAAGATCTAAAGGGGCCAAAAAATACTATCAATCAAACATGTATTTATGACATTCTAAGTAATAGTAAACGTATAACAACAAACCAAGAAGTGATAAAAAGTAATCTAAAACATTACTGGAATACTATAGGACAAATGAATAAAGCATTACATGAAGAAGAAAATGAAAAAGATTTCCATAAGGAAATATTAGAGAAATTGAAATTAATTAGGAGAAATGAAATAAACAGCAATAATGATGATAATAATAATATCAGACAAATTCACACAATTACAATAAACCAAGATGATGTCAGAAATGCGATAAAATTTTGCAAATCTGGAAAAGCGTGTGGCCCGGATGACATAGTCAATGAATTTATCATGAATGGTGGTGAATCGCTTGTTCAGTCTTTGACAATTCTATTTCAATCATGTTTGAATAATAAGAAAATCCCAGACGAATGGAAACAAGGAGTTGTAAAACCAATCCATAAAAAAGGTGATAAAAAAGATCTAAATAATTATAGAGGCATTACTCTGAACTCAACAGTATCAAAAGTTTATGCTAAAATAATTGAAACTAAATTAAAACAATTTGTGGAAGATAATAACATATTAGGTGAGATTCAGGGTGGATTTAGAAAGGACAGACGCTGTGAAGACAATATCTTTACACTCAAAGGTATTGTGTCTCAGCGAAAATCTCAAAACAATTCTACATATGTTGCTTTCCTAGATTTTTCTAAAGCTTTTGATCAAGTTTGGAGAGATGGACTTCGGGTTTCACTGTGGAATGCAGGAATTAGAGGAACATTGTGGAATATAATTAATGATATGTATGAAAATGTTTTTAACAAAGTTAACTTTAACGACATAGAAACGGATTATTTTGAAACTACAGAAGGGGTCAAACAAGGATGTGTGTTAAGTCCTTTACTATTTTCAATTTACATAAATGAATTTGCAAAAATGCTGCAGGATTCAAAATTAGGGGTAGAAATAGGTAAAAAGATAATTCCTGGACTATTTTGGGCAGATGATGTTGTCCCCATCGCAAATAATGCAGATGAATTACAAAATATGTTAGACATAGCAGCAAAATTTGCAGACAATTGGAAATTAAGTTACAACAGCAACAAATCCCAAGTAATATATTTTGGCAAAAAATTGCATAGAAAAGGCACACTCTGGAAATTAGGAAATCTGTTACTAGAAGAGACTAACACATATAAATACTTGGGAATAGTTATTTCTAAAACTATAAAGGACCATGCACAATTTACTGAAATTTACAAGAAGGGGATGAAATTAATAGCATATTGTAAAGTCATCATCAATCAACACAATAGTTACAATAGGTTTGAGTATGGAGATGTATTGTGGAAGAGTATAATTCTACCATCTATTAGCTATGGATGTGGTGTATGGTTTTTGGAAAATAACGATGATAGGAAAAAGTTAAAAAGTCTGCAATATCAGTTTGGCAAATTCCTTTTTAAAGTCAACAGAAATGTTGCTTGCTCTGCTGTATTAGGGGATTTAGGATGGGCTGATTTGAGCTACACCCTTGATACTTTTCGAATTAAATATTTGAACAGATTACAAGAAATGAATAACACCAGATGGACCAAAATTGTTTTCACAGAATTGCACAAGTCATATGTAAACAACCGTAAGCTTACTTGGAATTGGCCAACATATGTGCACAAAGTACTTGAAACTAACGGATTAGACCATGTCTATGGGTTAAACATACCTAACAATATAAACTGGCTCAAAAGCTTTTATAAAATAAGTGAACAAAATGAAGTAAAAACGTTTGCAGATCAAATATCTAATATGAAATCACTGGAACATTACAGTTGGGTTAAAAGAAATAAGGAAAAAGAAAACTATATAAATGATCCCCTTGATCATCATGGCATATCACTGTATTTTAAAGTCAGATCTAACTCACTGGATTTAGAGGGTAATAAAATAACATGGGACAAATATAAAGGGAATGGAATGTGCAAGCTATGTAATGACGACAAAGAAGATATTTATCATTTTCTATTTTTATGCAAAGCAACTTATCAATTAAGACACAAATTTTATGGAGATTTCATGTACAAAGTTCAAAACCTTGAAGTAGACCCAACACTTATTAATAACTTTCTTTCTGGAGGAATTAATTTTAAGTTTAATGTACTTTTTAGCGACATATTGTGGAAAGTCAACAATAATTTGGGGAATATTGTATCCAAGGAAGTTAGAGTATTTATTACTCAATTGTATAAGTATAGAAAAGAAAGTTTGAATTTAATGTGATTTTTCTTCTTTCCTTTTTCAAATATGTATGATTTGGTTGTTTTCTTCTCTTTGTTTGCCGCTCCAAAGGCTAATAAAAAAATATTATTATTACCAGTATCCATGAATGCGTAGGTTTCTGTTGACAAACCTGTAGACTTACTTCTTACTCTAACTGGCTTGATTACTGGCTTCCCAGTAATTTCTTTTGATCTAGTGGCCTGGCAATCAATGGTAACACATCCCACCGATGTTGTCATTGGTCCATCCTTGGAACAGGTATATGTTGTATCTCTGTGTAATACGGTAAGGTGTTTACAGATGTCACATGTTAATTTACTTTTACAGTCCTTGATTAGGTGGTTTTCTTTCTTTAGACAACCATAGCAAAGTCCCTTAGCACGTATCAGCTGTTTCTTCTCTTTGTAGTTTTTACTAGCAAACCATTTACACATTTGTATCTGGTGTGAAGTGTCAGAGCAACACAAACTTGGATTGTTTGGTTTGGTGTCAGCATTTACAGCAAAAGCAGTATACTTTTTACACTGACTGCGTTCAGCTGTCTTGTCGTATTTCACTGCTTTCTCCTTCTGTTGTGCACTATTCAACTCACCAAACAATACATTATGTAACACTCGGGTTAACATGATGCCATCTGATTTCCGTCTCCAGGATTCTTTCAATTTATATGGTAATTTATCCACCAACATCATTATATTTTTGTGATGGTCTAGCTCCCGTAAATGCACCTCGCCCTGCATTGCATTGTGACACTTAGTTAGGAATATCAAGAACTCATTTAGTCCAACTTTATCTTCTGACTTCATCTGTGGCCATTTCTCCAGGCGGTACTAGTCATGGTGCTTCTTTCTGTTATCACTTTCGTACCGTTGTTTGACACACATTAAATTAAATGCAGCCCTTCTACACTCGTAGTACATAATAAATACATGTTTTGGACTCTTTTGAAACATCTATCATGTTTGCTAATTTTGACAAGTGAATACATTGTACCATATCATTTTTGAGTGACCTTAGGATGACTGCCTTTTCGCTTTTAACAAGCAATTATTTCATTCGTAGATGGCGTCAAGTTCAAATTTACAGCATGGGGCAGATACTATGAGAAGACCTAATGTGAGATAAATGTGTGGATCTGCTCGTCATCCCTCGGACGAAGGTGCGACATTACTGGTCCTGGGGGCATTATTCCCCTCATCAATTTTGAAATCTAGACCCTCTGAAGCGCTATTTCCAGCATTTTGACAAGAAAATGACACAATGGGACACGTGTCTTTAAGGGGGTGACCGCCCCTCTGCCCCCCCATGGACGCCGTCACTGGGCTCCGTGGAACTGCATTCGCTTAGCATTCAGGATTTAATTACAACATGGCGAGTTTGTCCGATATGATGTCTAACATATGTGGGAAGTTTCAGCTTCATTGGTTTATACATGTATCAGCAACTGCATTCTTTGAAACAAAATAGCCACCAGTCAGCCATTTTGAACCCAATATGAAAAACAATATATGTATGTATTAAGTTTGAACAGAATTTCGTCCATGCACGACTGAGGTCTAGCTCAGAAATGATGAAAATGTGACTTCAAAATGGCCACAGTTCATTTTGAACCAAATCATGAAACAATGTACATGAAATTAATTGAAATTAAGTTTGAAATTAATTGGTTCAAACATGTGCAAGATACCATGGGGGTCAAAAATATGTAATGTCGGGATGCACTTCAGATCTGTTTCAAATGTATCTGTAAGGTTGCTTATAGGGATTCAGAAAATCACCCCAAACTTACAATAGTACTTTTTTAAGCAGAATAACTCTAACACTAAGTATAGCTAATTGCACAAGTTGGAGTGCGTTTACAACTGTAAATGCCATGGTGTTTGTCAGAAATGTCCATTAGAAATCCAATTGACCAGTTGTTAAGGGGCTCTACCCGCTGTGGTTTAGGGATTGGTCAGTTACTCCAGCTTAGAAAAAAAAGTGGGTAACCCCCCTAACGTTGTATTTTAAAACATGCTGACCCCCCCCCCCAAAAAAAAACAAAAAACAAAAAAAAAAACAAAGAAACATTAACAGTTTTGGCTCTGACATGATTACAAAATGTATTATATGTGCATTGAAAATATCATGGTTTGCCATAATTTTTAGTTTTTGAATTTAGTAAACCTTAGGAGGGGAGGGGAAGCATAAAGCCAAAAAATGACTACTAAAAAGGCTGCAGGAAGGAGGGAAATCTATGCTGATAAAGATAGTAAATAAAAGCAAAGCTGTGGAGTACCCACTCAATAAACGCCCTTATAAGATAGGAAAAAAGGATTTGAGTCTAGACGGTTTGAACTCTCTGAAAACTAAGTTGGATTTAAAATATCTTTCATATCTTATATACCAGGAAAACTTTACACCCGACGCATAGTCTGTGCTTATGAAAACAAAGGAATCTTTGATTTTTGCTTAAATTTTGGTATTTTACAGAGCAAAATATGCATATTGAAAAGTTAAAAAAACAAAAAAACTATTTATTTATTTTTTCATCATTTATTTTAATGTATATATCAGCATTTTCACAAACTTAACTTTTTTGATTTGCTGAACAAAAACTGTCACTGCTCTTTGTGCTAATTGCTGTGATGTCTTTCCATATCCTGTTATAATTGGATAAATCCAGTAAATATCTCATACAATGGTGACTTCAGACTTTAAATAAAATAATCTGATATCAGCAGCACATGGACTTGGGATGTGTTTAAAACTGTATAATTGGGGTTCTAGCCGCATTGCATAATCTGTTAGTTATTTGGCAACTTTAACCTCAAAATATTTAGCCTATAGCAACAACAAATTTATAGGCAATATAGGTAATAGTTATTATTAAGAACACATTTGTACGATTAACTTTTTTATCTTTTGTTCTGAAATAATATGTTTAAAAATATACATGTTATTTATTTACTTATTGACTCTTACACAATCCCCGGAGGGAAAGAAAATGGTCACAAAGTACAAGGAGAAAAATATATATTAAAAAACAAAACAAAAAAACACAATATACTAAATAACAAATACAATCACTAAATTACTAAATAATACAAGATCTCTATAATACTAACTAATATAAAATTACTAAATTGACAGCAGGCATTAAGATGTCAAGTAAGACCCTGCTTCCTGACTTCGAAGCTTTTACTTTGCTACTGGTATAATAACGTTTTCATTCTGTAACAATTCCATGAATTTTTTCTCTGCAGGTTTATTTTATATCCTTAGCTTTATTGAACAGTTTGGCACGCAACTCATTATATTTGTTGCATTCCAGCAGAAAATGCATTTCATCCTCAATTAGACCTTTGTTACACATGTCACAAACCCTGTTATTTAATGGGATTTTTTTATGACGACCCATTTCAATTTTGAGACTATGGTCACTAAGACGAAATTTGGTAAGCACACTACGCAGTTCAAAGTTTTTTAGCTTGACTAAATATGGCTCAAGGTTTAAATCTGATTTGATTAGCCGATATGTTCTCAGTTTATTTTTCTCATTTGCTTTGGTGCTGTTATCATTATGGACCTCACCTTTCCATCTTGTTAGAAATAAATCCTTGATGCCCAAATCAATGTGTTTCATTTGAGCGCGTGTGTGAATTCTGGAAAACATGGTGACCCCCCCCCCTATTCATGATATCAAAAACAGGGTGACCTCCCATTTGCACAATCAAAAACAGGGTAACCCCCTTACTGATCCACCGACCCCCCCTCCCAGGCTGAAGTAACTGACCAATCCCTTATGTTGTTGGTTCAAACTTCTTCCTTGGCAATTTTTTTCCCAATAATTGAGAAAGAAGTCTACCTCCTGGTTAACCTCAGATTTGCACCTAGACTAAAGCTGCACTCCGATTTACAGCAATTCCAGGCACTGATTTGACGCCGAAGTAGTGCTAGATGTCGATAACTTACTACAATAAGGAATACACTTTGTTTTTACATTTACAGAAGTTGTTACAAAACAACATGTCTGCAATTTGAAGCGCACCGGAAGAAGCTCCGCCCATAAAAGTGGCGGTATATTAGTTTTGAATTTCTCCTCCAATAAACGATTGAGGCTTTCAGCTTAGTTTCATCGTTTCATACTTCAATTTGCGTCGCATGTTATTTCAGTGAGAGGGGCGCATAACTTTGTGGCACTGTAAAAACCGTTAGGTTACCCGTAGAGGTATTTTACAGAACCAGCTGACCGACTGATCATGACAGAATTATTGATCAAAGTGCATTATTCCTATTATGGAAATATGTCCTATGAAGACTTCATTCAGTATATCAATAATGAAGGGAGGGTTGCCGTACATACACAAGTAGTTTTTGTCGAATTTCCCGTCCGTAAATGCGCGGTCGCAATGTTTAATAATATTCGACATAGTCTATAACGTTGTTAGTTAGTTTTTAAGTCGCGGATTATTCCCTCTTACTCTTTTTTGGTAGGATACTCTCGGTGGTAACAAACCGTTTGACGATATTATAAGCTGTCTGCTTTGAAACACAATTTCGATCTCCAATCTCAGCAAATGACAGTCCACCAAAATACAAATCGACAACTCTTGTTCTCACTTCAACTGTTTTTTTGACTCCTTGCTTCTCCGTCGTGGTGTTTAAACAACGAATGCCGATTTGTAGACACGCAATCGACACGATGACTGACCAAAAGTGAATGAAAAACAGACGCGCCGCAAAGTCTAGGTGTACCTGACTTTGTATCAAAAATAGAAAACATTGTGGGCAATATCTGCCAATCATTCCTCTGATTTGCAGTCGATGTTTATATTTCTAGTTACAACTTATTTAAATTTGAAATCAAAGTGTGTAACCTATTGTAGTAAGTTATCAACATGTAGCACTACTTCAGCGTCAAATCAGTGCCTGGAATTGCTGTAAAATATCGGTTTACAAAATATGCCACAATTATGTAGCCAAGTAAATGCCAGTTATCTGCAGCAATTACACTTAGCATATGAGTCCAACTGTAAATATTACACTCGACCCCAAAACCTCCATTAGTTAGCTAGCCATCCTTTAATATTGTCCTCATTCTGAATTTGTGTCAAATATTTATCCTGAGTTCACTGTACTCTTTTATAGGTACCATGTTTGGACATACAAGTATAAGACTTTGTCCTCTTCTAGTGCTGTGGCTCCTATGCATGTTTTGATCAATCTGGTTTTATACATCAAGCTTTCAGTCCTTAACTCATCATGGATACCCCTTCAAGTTGATATGGTCATGGAGGTTATTGGACACGAGGCTTTATGAAAACCACCCAACTCACTCAGACCAAATTCCCTAGTTCTCACTTATCACCAGGTGAATTTATTACACTTGTATCATATTTGTCTCATCACGAAAAACATTTAAAAACAGTTTAATACACACCACCCTACCTGATCAGCACAATATTGTTGTCATCTCTATGTTGACGTGGTGTACAAAACTTGTCCACATCTATATAGTAATTGCATTCATGGCAATTTGCAGATTTCATTCATTCATACATCTCCCAATTTACTGATAGTTAAAGTACAGCTACTAGGATACCAATGATAGTTTGGATTAGAGGTTCCAGTAAATGTCAGAAGGCCAACACCAAGCAAATTTGGGACTGTTACAGCCACTTTAAGGTAGCGGGACTATTATTTGCATACTTGTTTTCATCTTCTAATTGTGACAAAATGACTACAACTAGACCCAGGAAAGTATATATTTTTGAATCGCCAGACTTCAAGCTTTTCAAAGGTGTGTTTGCCATGCCCTTATCTGCATTCTACGGTGCGTTACTTAATGAAATATGAAAAATTACTTTTTTTGTAGAAAAAAAAATAATTACGCATTTATGCTGGTGAAAAGAAGTTTTTTTCACTTTTACTAGTTGTTCAATAGCCTGGTAAATTGAATGTGTCTGGTTAGTTTTATTCAAGCAATGAGTTTTGAAAAGTAGTGTCCTGAATTTTAATTTCTGTTTTAGTCGCATTGCCCCCAACTCAAACCACAACACATTGGTAAATAATCCATGAAATAGTTTGTCTGGACACAATCAAGTTCCTCTCATTGTCTCCTTAAAGCTGTGAAAATTTGGTGTTAATCCGACGACAATAAGTATACGTTATTTTTTGTTAAAGACCTTGTATTTTGAAAAACATAAACTCCTAGAAAACTTCGATGAAGTCACAGCAAAGATGTTCAAGCTTGTTTATCTGCACAAGCAATTTGTTTTCCCATCAAGGTCTGTTTTAACGAGTAGGGCATCCAAATGTGTAAGGCTATTGGAAACCAAAAAATAAAAGGAACGGGATAGCTATAGTTCGATAAAATCGCCAGATGAAAACACCAAAATCAATGATTTTTTTTTTTCAGTGGCTGTGTGACCTTGTGTCTGACACATTCATATGCAAATGACTAATCTGTGAAATAAACAGGGGCGGGGACAAACCACTCAAATGTTTGGAAACACTCATTGTGTGTCAGATAGCTACTGATAACACATCCTAACATTGCTTTGTCTTGAGTTAATCTTTGAAACTTATAGGCACACAAATTAAACCTATGTTGTTGATTTTAGAAAACACTACTGAAACTGCCTTGCTTCCCTTCAGAAAATCTACATTTTAACCAACTTACACGACATTCTAGGTTACGTTGATTTTGTCAGATGAAAGTTTATAGTGCATTTCATCAATTAGTAAATAAATGTGAAAATTGTAATTTTCAACACAAATAATAGTCTCGCTACCTTAATTATGAGCATTAGCAAACTTCTTTCTGAGTGAATGGCTATGCAAATTAGTTGTTTATTAACAAATAGGCTTCCAGATGTATATAGAGCATGTTGTGTTTTCATATTACAAATTCGTCAAGCAGGATGTATGCCTTATATTCAATCCCAATGACAATCAAAGAAAGCTTAGAAAGAACTCCCGTGTGCTGAAGGAATAGGGATCATGATGTAATATTCGGGAATATTTGAAAATGATAAACAAATTATGAATAATCCATTAAATAATGAGGCACCAGTAGTCATCTACACACATAGACATTGTATACCTACAATAAGCCTACTTAAAAATATGCATAAAAAGTCTATACAAAATTGAAACATTAAAAAGAAAACTGAAATAATTCAAAAAACATTGGGGAAAATGAAATGCAACGAAAATAGTAAACAAATAAATGCCAAAAATAAACTTATAGGGCATTTAAAAATATTTTAGAAATTTAGTTAACACGGAAAACGTAAAGTAGCAAGAACAACTACGTAAATTTCTGACAAACAATCACAATCTAAATATCTAAAATTCAAACCACTATCTTAAATATCAATATGTGTGTTAATAAATATTATATTTATTTATTTTTCGTTACGTATATTATAAGGAAGGCATCACAATCTTTAGAGTTCGTATATACCGAGAATCGACATGGTAAAAATAACAACCATCATACAGCTCAGTACCATAACAAATATTAATAATTTACGGCAGACTTCTCGGTACATAAAATTCAAAGTAATCCCCAACGCGTCTCATTTGTTACTGCGTATAAATTGACACTATCTGGGGCACGTCGCACGCGATGAATACCAACCAAAAATACACACAGGACATTTTAAGTGGCTCGAAACAAAACCTATTCGCTAATTTTCGTTTCGAAAACATCTACGTCCCGCATGTTTTTTTTTTTTTTTTTTTTTACCAGGCAGGAGACGCCGGTCAGCGTGGCGTTGCCCCAGTGGTTTCCACTGTGCATCCAGTAGTTAATGCCGACATCATGGTCTATACATTCCACATAAAGCATGGTATTGAGATTAACCATATTTTCTTTTTTTGCTCCATGGCTTAACTTAATTGGATCAGTAACTCGAGCAATAAATGTGCCTTCCGATTTGAGGGATATCGTGCAGTATAATATTCAATGAAAAAAATAGTGAAACACGAGGCCCACGCCAGGAGCCCACATAAGGTGTTGCAATAGCGTAAATATAACAAAGCCAGACACCGATTGTTTCCTTTAGGTAAAAACACAGTCCCTCTACTGTGGTAAAAACAATGTACAGAATACTCTATGAAACAACTAAAGTAAACAAGGATATATTAGAGCCAATGAATTCGTAATTTCCGACGAAAAGGGCTGGGGAAAAATACCCCTCATAACCCCTCGACGTGTTGAGGGGCGGTGAACATATGAGACACCGATTGTCAAATTGTTTTGGTAATCATCGCATGTCGATTCATTTCATGTGTACAGGCACAGGGGCTTGACGACCAATGGTCTCAATGCATGGACGTCTATGGGACCAAGCGACTATGTCCCGGTACAGGACCTTGCCCTTGCTCAAAATACTAGAAATTATGGAATTAAAACAGTTTAGTAATGTAAAGCAAGAATATGTTATTACATTTAATCATCACGCTCCGAAACCACGAAAATCACTAATACTTGTTTCCAGCTGACCAGCTTGCACTATATATAAGACAAGGGAGGAAACAAAATGTGCACACATTTTTCTAGCTGCCGAAAATCATACCTCAAAATACAAAATACCTTGTCCAAACCAGTTACGAGTGCTTATAAGACACTGGACTATCGTAAAATGTTGTCCGATTACATATAAATCATATATTTTTATTTATGATGAAATTTGACAATTTCTATTCTCTGTGATACCAGCCTTCAGGATGCGCACGCATTTGACAAGCATTCTGTTTGATATTTCAACTAAATCGAGAAAATCAAGTAAGACAATATAGAATTGTGTATAAATGATTATGCATAGTTGAGAATTTCAAACCATGGCAGCAAAAGAAAAGAAATGCAGTCCTGGCGTTTGAGGGCGCGCACGCATGCGCAGATTGACACAACCTGAAGACTGGTATCCTACCAACCATCTTCATATCTTCAACACTGCCATGTTTTTGACGATGATGAATCTCGCATTCATTATTTTCTTGACTGGGCCCACACAGGGTTCAAAGTACCGTGGTTTGAATAATAATAATTATCTTTATTGAAACCGTATCCCGGAGTGGGATCTTAGTTGAAAATACAATAAAGTAATACAAAAAAGATAGCAAACAAAAAAAAAACAAAACACAAGACATTCAAATACAATAGAAAATAAAAAAAATATAAAATAAAATTAGTTGGTGGTTGGTTGAGGCATCTGGCATTTTAAGATTTTTTCTTGTCGTAATTTGAAACAAGTGTGGATGAATTTTCCTAGTTCAATGATTGTTTTGTCATTTTTAATTTTTAGTATATTTGTAAGTTTTTCGTCATCCGTCCCCAAGTTACTTATATTGTATTTAATATTGTTGATCATGAATGTAATTGTACACTACACATGAATGTAAACTAGCTTGCACAGTAATTCGTTTCACAGTCATTGAGGTTATACATTTGTTCAATTATTTATTTACTTATACTACAAGTCACTTCGCGATGAGCGTCTTTTGGGGTCAGTAATATTTACGAACATTTTTGTTGGCGATCCGCTCCACTAGGATTGCCCTTAAAATCAATTTTGTGTGTCTGTGTATGTGATTTCCGTGTTTTCACGTATTAATTCTTCTGTGATTTTTTTGGCTTGGCTTATTTCCCTCAAACTTGGCAGGCAGGTCACACCATCACCCTAGTTATTAGGTAAAATCTAAAAAAAAAAATTGGCTCCCGTTGCCATAGTAACAGCCAAAAATTGTTTTTTTTTGGAATGGCTTCGTGCCAAATGTATCTCCTTCTAGTTCTACAAATTTAGGATAACACCCCTCAGACATAGCTCATTCTACTCAGCTTGAGTGTGGGCATGAAGTTGAATTTTTGATATCTTTTTTTTATTACCGAGAAATTTGACTCTTCTGTGATTTTTTTGGTTGGGCCGATTTGGTTCAAACTTGGCAGGCAAGTCACACCTTCACTCTAGTTAGGTTGTAAAATCTAAAAACAAATTCTGGCCCACCGTTTCCATGGCAACAGCCAAACAATTTTTTGTATACCTTCTCACTCTACAATTCTAGGATTAAGTAGCTCATTCTACTCAGCTTAAGTGTGCATACATTTAATGGTTGTTTTATGTCTTTTTTCATTATCGAGAAACTTGACCTCAAAGTTGGGGTAACTGTTCACCAGCGGCTTTTAACTGCTCTGTGTTTTTTTTGGCTTGGCTGATTTTGGTCATACTTGACAGGCAGGTCGGACCGTCACTAATTGAAAGAAAATTCTCGCTCACTGCTGCCATGGCAACAGCCAGAAACTGATTTTTGGATACTTTCGCCCCAAATTTTTTACCTCCTACCAGTCTTGTAATTGCAGTGTATATGTGGGGGGGGGGGGCAAGGGTTATTTTCGTTCATCGTAATTGCAATATTTTTTTGTTCGTACAACGTAAATTGAAAAAAATATATTCCGTAATTCTGTAATCACAGGCTAGACGTACAACGTAATCATCAAGTATTTTTTTCGTACACTGTAAAAATGTGTAATTTTTCTCGATACGTACAAGAATTTACATCCAAATAAAAATGTCGTTAAGAATATTCCAGGGGAATTACATTTTCGAAACTGTAAAACTACTAGATGACACAATTCACTGCAAAATTCCATTTTTACTGTAAACTGTAAAAACGTCTTTTTTCCTTGTAAATTGTGAAAAGCCCTTTTTATTTCCCGTAAAACTGTACCAGCTACCCCCCTTGCCCACCCTATATATGATCATGTTTTTTTTTTATTTTGGCTACGTTGCACACTGGTAAGAGATCACCGGCGCCAACATTGTTACACTGTATCAACGTAATCCCAAATATGTTTTTGAAATGCAGTCCCTCACCCCCTTGGCCATTTTCGCCGATTTTTAGTCGCCGGAGCGATTTACGTCCTAAATTTTGGTTCTCCTAGCGTCTCTAATAAATACTCTGTCTAACCGCTGGATTGAATTAGCTAAATTATGAAAAATTCATTGAAGATTGGGCGAAAATCGGTCATTTTTGGCCTCAACGTTTTTTTGCTCGATTTTCAAGAACGCAGGTATTTGTATATATTTGTATATTTTATTTCACCATAAAGTAAATACAATTGGGTACTTGCTAAATACATAATGCTTTGTCATTATGGTGTGGAACATGATAAATAGCTCAAAAAGAGCTAGTAAAACATCATGTCCCTACCCTAATTATAAACTAGTCAAATTATCAGAAATATTCTTACAAATATTCAAAGGTAATGTATATAAGAATACTTAAAACTGATCAAAAATATGTCATAAAAGTCAAGAGAGTGACAATTGTTAAATAAGTCAATACTGGGTTATTTATTACAGAGATACTGTTTCAGACCTTTTTTAAATGTGTATCGCGAGGTGATATTTTTTAATGACACTGGCAATGAGTTCCAGAATAAGGTACTACTATAAATTACACTGTGTTGACTTTGAGTTAAACGTTTCCTTTCTACAAAAAAGTTTGCGTTTTCTACAGATCTTGTAATGTCGCTCGGATCGGACGGTTTCTATTGTTTCGAGTCTGTTGTGTGTCTAGAAACATAACAACTTTGTTTTTTGGTGAATATAGAACATGCTCTGTTTTAATAAAGGATTTTGATATGCAAATCGAACAATTTTAATAGTTCCTTATTGTAACGTCTCCCATATAAATAGTCATCTACTCCCCAGAATTTGACAACATACACTTGAGCGTTTTACGATAGTGGGAATGGAAGCAAATAGATGGAAATGCCAGTTACATCACTCATGAAGATTGATGATTCGATTGCTGGCCGGGATAGATGTATAAAGTGTTCATTTCTATGCAATGTGTCTACACATGCGATTCTCAATTTCGATGTGTAAAATCATATCGCTGCTGTGGACGGCGACGGCCGAGAGATTGTTTTGGTTTTGCGGCTCTCTTGGAATGGGCAACTGATTTTTAGGTTTCTGTATTTTTAATATTCTGACGTTTACTTGGTCGTATTTTGTATTTATACCACTCAGACGCTGACAACAAGTAAGTAAACGGGCCGGGACATAGTCAACATAGGACTCTGAAGGCCCCGGTGAAAGCGTCATCTTACAACATTAATGAACGAAATTTACAACCTCATTCTTCCGAACAATCTGATATTTATGCTGGATAACAAAGTATACAAGTACTGTTTACGATATACTGCAAAATGGAAATAACATACCTATTTAACCGTTGTTGATTTTTTTTTTTACAAAATTCCAAGAACACATAACAAACAACTGACAACAATCGACAAAACACAAAACACTTCACAGTCACTGTAGCCACACCAGTAAGAATCAAAGAAAACTTAGAAAGAACTCTCATGTGCTGAGAGTATTGGAGACACATTAAATATAATTCGAAATTACTTAGCTGAAAACTAATTATGCAAATCAGAAAATTAATATGACCAGATTCGAGTGTAAAACTAATGAGGTCTGCCAGTGCGCAATGTAACATAAAATCTATGTCTCCAAGTTTAATTGAAATGTGATTAGAACCAAAAAATTATGAATTATTATGCTTATCAGGGAATTAATATGAACAGATTTTTACCCCAAACTAATTAGGGTTGTACATTGTCCTAGAGCATCTTTGTACTAAGTTTCATTGAAATGGAATAATTAGTGCCGTAAAAACTCCAATATTTCGACCCCTCTAAAAATTCGTTCACCTAATTATTTGCCGGGTTTCGGTGTTTTATTTACCTCCAAATTTTCGACTCCACTAAAAATTGCCGACTCATTCTTATTCGAAAATTGCGACCAGTTTTAGTTTTCCCCCGAACGAAAAAAAACACCGATGTGAGCGTTCAAACGGGACCTTCCTCGAAGGCATGAATCCGGGTTTCTGATTGACTGAGAGATTTTTATTTTATTGGTAACGAAAATATATTCTAAATAAACGAAGTTTCAAATAAAAACGAACACAAAAATCTCGGCATGCTGCGTTTCTGAATTGTTGATTATTACCGTAACTTAGTAGTGATTATAATAATGTACACAAAATAAATTTGTTGAATGGTTATGAAATACAAATAAAAGTCAACTTAGTTTCATCGTAAGCGAATGATTCCGGTCTCGTATAAACGTTTGATGCTGTAGGATATCCGCCATGTTCTCTTAGGTCAAATAGGTCAAATCGCTAATTAACCAATCAAAAAGCTGGATGATGCCAACGTGTTCAAATTACCATAGCTTATTTAAATATGTTAATGTTATTGAACGCAATGCGGAAGAGATTGATATTGTAGTACGATATTTTGGCTTGGATTTTGATGCGAAAACGGCATGATTTTTTTTAAATAAAAAAATTAGTTGTTTTTAAAAAATAAACTGGGCATCTGAAGAATAATTTAACATTGTTCACAGTGATAACAACTCATTCTCGAAAGGAAGCTTACCCGCTCACGCTAGTCACGATAAAAATCATACACGTGTACTCTTGAATAGACAGACGTCAATGACTACGGTAAAACTTAGACTCTATTTTAGCCGGCAGGATTGATTGAAATGTCCGAAAAATGACGCCAAAATACACCTTAAAAGTCCCATTTTATTTTCTTAAATCCCATTTTATTTTTTAATCCAAGGGCGAATTTACAGCAGAATCTGGTCCCTCAAATAAGGGACACGTGAGCTTTGATTCTAACCGGATACATTGCACTGGGTCGGGGAGATAGTTTGCTAAACTTCCATGTATCTTTTGTCCAATGGGTACCTGTACTTCGAACATTCGCAAGTTTTCCTAGGTAGTGCGAGACAGCTTTGTCTTTTGACCTATTAGTTTTGTGCTGACCTCTTGATGTTTTGTTTTGCTTGTCATAATACTCACTGATTGATGACTTTGTTTAGATTTTGAGTTACAACTCGGCCACGACCTTTGCTTTTACCGTGAAACATGGGGAAGTTTACGTCAATTGACGGACATTGCATTTTTTAAAAACTAATGAAGCACACTCTGTCTATCATCCCCATTTTTTCATTTGCTGATTTCTATTCTGAAAAATTCGACCGTCCGAAAATGCACCTTAATTTTGACTCTAAAAACACGTCACATTTCTAACACCAACTATTTAAAACCGGTCGAAATTTTGGAGTTTTTACGGTACTTTAGATATCAGTGTGAAAGCTTAAAATTGGTTAATTATGCAAATTAGGTAATTAATATGTACAGATTTTAACCCACAATTATTCAGGTCTGTCTATTGTCCTACAGCATCCATGTACATTCATTGATATGTGATGTATAGTACCTGAGATATCAGTGTGAAAGTTGGTTAATTATGCAAATTAGGTGATTAATATGCACAAATATTTACCGGAAACTAATTGGGTCTGCATAATTCTAGATTCATTGAAATGTGATGATTAGTACTTTAGATATCAGTAGAAAAGCTGAAAATTAATTATGCAAATAAGGTAATTAATATGCACAATTATTTACCCTAAAACTAATCAGGTCTCTGCATAGTCCTAAAGGATCTATGTACCAAGTTTCATTGAAATGCGATGATTAGTACTTGAGATACCTGTGGAAAAGCTGAAAATTAACTAATTATGCAAATTAGGTGATTAATATGCACAAATATTTATCGAAAACAATCAATCTCTGCATAGTCCTTGAGTATGTAAGTACCAAGTTTCATTGAAATGTAATGCTAACTACTTATATCAAATGCTGAAAATTAATTAATTATGCAAATTAGGTAATTAATATGTACTGATATTACCATAAAAACTATCAGGTCTGTGCAGTGTCATATGACATCTATGTACCAAGTTTCATTGAAATGTAATGCAAACTACTTACATCAAATGCTGAAAATTAATTAATTATGCAAATTAGGTAATTAATATGTACTGATATTACCATAAAAACTATCAGGTCTGTGCAGTGTCATATGACATCTATGTACCAAGTTTCATTGAAATGTGATGATTAGTACTTATATCAAATGCTGAAAATTAATTAATTATGCAAATTAGGTAATTAATATGTACTGATATTACCATAAAAACTATCAGGTCTGTGCAGTGTCATATGACATCTATGTACCAAGTTTCATTGAAATGTAATGCTAACTACTTATATCAAATGCTGAAAATTAATTAATTATGCAAATTAGGTAATTAATATGTACTGATATTACCATAAAAACTATCAGGTCTGTGCAGTGTCATATGACATCTATGTACCAAGTTTCATTGAAATGTGATTATTAGTACTTATATCAAATGCTGAAAATTAATTAATTATGCAAATTAGGTAATTAATATGTACTGATATTACCATAAAAACTATCAGGTCTGTGCAGTGTCATATGACATCTATGTACCAAGTTTCATTGAAATGTGATGATTAATACTTATATCAAATGCTGAAAATTAATTAATTATGCAAATTAGGTAATTAATATGAACTGATATTACCATAAAAACTATCAGGTCTGTGCAGTGTCATATGACATCTATGTATCAAGTTTCATTGAAATGTGATAATTAGTACTTGAGATATCAGTGGAAAAAACGAAAATTGACTAATCATTATGCAAATTAGGTAATTAGTATCCACGGATTATTACCAAAAACTAATCAAAACCTAGCATTAGTTCAGAGCATGTATGTACAAAGTTTCATCAAAATCCAATGAGTGGTTGTTTAGATATCAGTGGAACAATCATGGAACAGCTAAAAATCAGCTAATTATCATGCAAATTAGGTAATTAATATGCACGGATTTTTACCAAAAACTAACCAAATCTGCGCATATGTTCAGAGCATCTATGTACCAAGTTTCATCAAAATCCAATGAGTGGTTGTTTAGATATCAGTGGAACAATCATGGAACAGCTAAAAATCAGCTAATTAACATGCAAATTAGGTAATTAATATGCACGGATTTTTACCAAAAACTAATCAAATCTGCGCATATGTTCAGAGCATCTATGTACCAAGTTTCATCAAAATCCAATGAGTGGTTCTTTAGATATCAGTGGAACAGTCATAGAACAGCTAAAAATTAGCTAATTATCATGCAAATTAGGTAATTAACGAGCATGGATTTTTACCAAAACCTAATCAAATCTGCGCATTGGCCCAGAGCATCTATGCACCAAGTTTCATCAAAAACCGATGTATGGTTCTTGAGATAGCAGTGGAACAGTCGGACACGCATACACACACATACACACATACACACACACAGACACACTAACTGCAAAGACTCCCATTATGTGCTTCGCACATGGGAGTCAAAAAGATACTGTGGAAACAAAATAAATGTCAGTGAATACAGTATTTATTAATTTATCCATGGATAAGTTCACAGCCTCTAATATTGCAAAACCGTTGTGAACTGAATTTTAAATTTCATCAGGATTCTCACATGAAGTTACACAGATATAAAAAAAAATGCAATATTAAGACAAGGAAAAATAATGCCTTTTTGTCAAGGCTATATCCTAATTTCTCTTATTTTAGGGATATTTTTGTGAGTGTACATGTATGCATTAAAATTATCGTAACTTAAAATGTAATCATAGTACAAATGTAAAGTACACAAAAGTATCGAGTGATTTAGGATTTGTTGGAAAAGCATCATTATGCAAATTAGTCCACTCACTGATTCCTTAGTTGTATTCATGCAATTGGGCAGAAAAAAAATACATAAATGCTAAATTTTAATTAAAATGTTAAATAAAACAATGAATTGCAGCAGCCAATCATTAGTACCATTCTTACCAAGTTAAATAAAAATCGTTTTAATGCTTCTTGAGATATAACTGAAATAGCTTAAAATTCACACATTATTATGCAGATGAGCTCATTAATATGCATGGATGTCAGCCAAAAACTAATCAATTCTGCGCATTGCCCCAGACAAGCTATATACCAAGTTTTATTGAAATCCGAACAGTAGTTCTTGAGATATCGATGGAACTTAGGCAGAGGGTTCTCTGAACCCACCTATTCACATAGTTCAAACCCACCATGGACTCCGGTCAATTAAAATGACTATTTTGAACTGTAGGCAGAGTCAGACGCCAATATGTGGTGGGTTTTCCGAGCAAACAGAAAATGATCCCAGTCCGGGATGAAACAAACTACAATAAACACCTTAGTTAAGACCCAAAAAGGGTGGTGTCTCACCTTGCCTGTGCTGTCCCTGGAGCAAGAAGCCAAAATGCTGCTACGGTGACAGGGTTCAGTGTGCACGAGAAAGCTAGACCCCAACCCAATTCTGGGGGTAGTAAGCTTTCGAAGTAAAGGCCAAAATAGTTCAGCATGAGGGCATAGGCCGAAAAATGGGCCCTGGGAGCTTCCAGGGAGTGCTGATGGTAGAGAAATCTGTCCGCAAAAAATGCTGAGACTGACTTTTGCCTATGTGCAAGGGACCCTTATGGTCGTTCGCGCTGGGTCAGCAAACCAAAACTGACCTGCTACGATGGGACCCAACCTAAAGAGACCTTCCTCAATAGATTCGGTGTCTGGTTGATAGGTGTAGGTGATAAGACGTTCTGCGTTCTCCAGAAGCCTGCCCGCCATGTGTGCTCGAGGGGGAGCACCTGACGCTAGCACTAGTGAGTTGGCAATCGCACAGACCTCATGTGCTCGTTCTTGGTGTCTCTGCAAGCTCTGTGTCGAGGAAGTTAAAGTATTATAGACCTCTAATACAGTTGCAGTAAACCACCTGGTTATGGAAGTTGGGGACTAGCAGGAAAGGAGGAAAGGCATACACAACTAAGTGGGTCCACGGGGTTAGCAAAGCAACCCTGGCTCAGGCTTCTGAAGTCGGCAGGAGTGTTACGTATGTCAGGAGCTTGGCGTTCCGGGGTGTGGCAAACCGGTCTAACCTTGGACTGTCCCCCAGCCGAAACCCACTGGGGTATCAGCCACTCCGTGTGTAGTGCGGCCTGGGGAACGACCCTTTGAGCCGAGGTCATCATTCCGATGATCCGCATTAGTTCTCGGAGGGAAACTGAGGGAACGCTGACTAGGCGTTCGGCTAGGCTGCTTAGCGCTAAGCAACACGTGGACACGTAGAGCACTGTGCATAACCCGAACCGGGGGGTCACACGAAATTTGAAATACTTGGCCCAGCTGGGCGATTCGAAGGAGATTGCAACTCGCTGGGTGCATCTGTATGTGCAGGTAGGCCCCGCTTAAGTCTAGTGGGGCTAGTCAATCAAAACAGTGGATGGAGAGAACCGTGAATGGAGTCTCCATGTGGAACCGATTGAGGAGCACGTACTGATTCAGTCTGCCTAGGTCCAGAACTGGACGCCCGCCACTTGTAGGTTTGGTACTACGAACACATTTGAGTAGAAGCCTAGACTTAGTTCCGGCTGATCTACCCTATGTATGGCACCTTTTTCCAAGCAAACTGCTACTTCCTGCCTGATTGCTTCCGCCTTGCAGGAGTCCCCTGGCAGTGCCCAATAGGGGAGACACTGACGGGGGAGATGGAGATTTCAGCAGTCTCCCGTAACAGGATGTCACCACCTGGAAAGGTCCAGGGACCTGTCACCCATTGTCTCCAAACCAGACTACACCGGTGCAATCTGTGTACAACAGGGATATGTGGCCTTGGGTGTGGCAGTTGCGAGGCAAGGCCTAAAGTAGTCACTAAGTTGTGACCTGGCCACTCGCCAAACACATGTCTGTCCCCCCAGTTGTAGAGGTAAGCGTCAAAACACACTCCCCTCGCTGCCGGGGTAGACGACCGCCCAAGGAGGGTGAGGAGCCACCACCTGGCTCTTTCCTCCCTGGGGGCGCGCCACTACTCTTCCCTCCCATGGAAGGGTATGCGTGCTTGCCTCCTGGCTGACTCTGGCTAGTGGACAACGCCCTAGGGCGTTGTGTTTTCTGTGCTTTGGGTGCCCTCAGCTTACCCTGGCTAGCGGATTTGATCTGAATCCTCTGGTTTATTGCACTCCGAAGCTCAGAGACTGTACCCACCATTCCCCGAACAAAGAGGGTGGAAGATGTCCAGTCTGCGCCACTGAGGTGGGGGACGTATTCCCTAACTCAGCTTGCCGGTAAAAACACATGCATCTAAGGACGCGTCTCGTTGTGCAGTAGTGGCCTTGGCCAAGAAAGCCAGGTGACACTAGGGAATGTCGCACGTAGATGTGTGGTGGCCCACCAGTAAATGTGTTGCCTGGTCTAAGAGGCTGGTGCATTCTGCCTCCAAGGTCCGAGTCCTGGGCGCGCACAATTATGCGCTCAAGCAACTCTGCCCTCATAGTGTGATGGATAGTCTCAGATTGAGCTGGCGAGAACGCCCGTGGAATGCGGCTGTCCCCTTTACATGGTCTGCCCAACAGAAATGGTACCAGGGTCTGGGGGAGGAGCCTTGGGATCTGGTTGGTGGTATTTTGGTCTCATTCCCCACTTTGGGGACTGATTCCAAAACCACACCGATCGGGTAGTGTTTGGTCCAGCGGAAAGTGTTGCATAAAAGTGTTTACCCCACTCAGGGGCCTTAAGTGCTACCTCCTCCACGGCTGACCAACGTCGGTCCATCAACACCGTTTGCACGCCATGTGTCCCACTCTGCACTCGGATGGACAGGGAGAGACGTGTCAATGGGGTTGCTTTGGATCCCGACGCCCGTTATCGCATAAGCGTTGAAGCAACTGAAAGTGGTCTACTTAGGATCAAGGGTGGAGGTATTTACATCCTAAATACATCCTACGTCCTACTCGACGTCCTGGTACGCGAAGCACCGGTAACCAAGTGTGAGGACTTTCCACTCATGCCAAACACGCAACTCACTTTAACTGACCTTGCTGTGAAAAAACGAGAAATGCGGTCAGTATCAGCAATTTTGATGGCTCTGAAAAAAAAAATATCTCAGGCCTCAGAACTCCAGTGAAAAATGAATGCCTTCAAGGCAACGACCCCAGTGTTCTCCCCAGGCTCAGAGGCAAGCATGGCGGTCTAATTTGCATGCTAATTTGCATACTAATTTGCATATTTTTCAGGATTCACTCTCACAAAAACAAACATACAAGACAGTATTAAAATGTATGAGAGACTTTATTTAAATTGCATAATACTTTACATAATATACCATAATTTGACAAGATTTAATGTGAACTGTTCCATAAAACATAGTCTAAACTAATCCTTCTGACTTTGTTGTGCTCCAAACATTGGCTGCCTTACTGTAGTTAAACTCAATCGTCATAGACTTGCACGGGACTTTGTTTCATAAAGAAGATCCAGTCTTTGCAATCATGTTGTGCTTTGAGCATTAACTGCACAACATTCCTAGTGGGAAAAAATCATAAATAATAAAAAAAATGAGGATTGAGGTTCAAATAAATGTAAACAGGACGATAGAATTGTGCCACGATCGGGAACCCAGTGCCGTATGGATAGCATTTCGTCTGCAAAACATGTTGTTTACATGTTGGTTTTGTCAGGTCAACGACAAGGAGACTCGGGAATTTCGAGGAAAAAAAACACGAGGTCACTATTCAATTAAAATTAAAACGTAACAATAGAATTATGTATACAAATCGGGATTCCATCGATCATAGCGCGTGATGATAGCAGCTGTCGTTCACAAGACGTTGACAGGCCGCCATCTTGGAAATACCTACACAGGTCAACATGTGACCGGAAGATTACAAAATTCGATTTTTTTTTTGCTTGGACAAATTATAACATACACGTACCCATTAATCTAAGAAGATATCCATAAATAATCTAAAAAAAGTTGACAGTAACGAGTGATGTTTTTTTTTCATGTCGTGTCTATACCAGCCTCGTGTCTAAGATGTTGATTGAAATCGGTGTAGCCCTACCATGTTCGGTGTTCTTACAATCGGCAAAACATACACACACTGGCATTTTATTTCTAAAATTACGAAATCTTACCAGGGAAATGTCTTTTTCCACGACTCAAAACCAGCCTCACGCCGTTTCTGTGTTTCTACACGCTTCCGTTTCTGTGCTGTGCTAGCGGTGATTGTACGTTTTAGCCGGGCGGCATCACCTTTTTTTCCTTTACATGTTTAGTCGTAAAGATCTCGGTGTTTGCAACTTGAGTGACAATTTGTTCCCCATTGACAGCGTCTGTACTTCACACGTGTTTAACAATGGGACTGTTTAATTTGTCCCGGCAAGTTCAAACCGCCGTGGCGTAGACGGTGATAATTTATGCAGTGCTACGTGTGAGCGGGTCAAATGGACGTAAACAATGCATCCTATTAGCATGGCGGTGAAGTTGTAAGCATGGCGGTCCGAGCCCAAGCGTGGCGGCCGGGTCGCCAAGCATGGCGGTGCCGCCATGCTTTGTTCTATGTGGGGAGAACACTGGACCCTGAACCTCACACGCAGCCACGGCAATAAAAGCATATTGAATGCAGGTTCTATGCTGGTAAATTCTGAATCTAACCACTGCACAGTCGACTCGAAAACGAGGAGACCAAAAAATGGCAGCGAGTCATGGAGCTGTCATTACATATATTTATATCTAAATACGTAGATCAAGCATAAAATGAAGACGACATGCATGAGGGAAGCGAATTACAGTAGTAAAAGGTGACATAATGCAATCGACAAGTGATTAAGCTACGACGTTTTATTTCTTTGTTGTGAAAAATGCTACGCACAAAGGGGAAAACGGCACAAGGGTAAAAATGACAAGAAAAACTACAATGTCGCATGCCGCCCAGCGGCAACAACTTAAGCTAGAAACCCGGACAGGAAAAAAGCAAGCGATCCAGGCAGAGCTCGCTAGATTTCATCTCCATTCGAGGCGGAGAAAAATCAAGAGTCATATGGCCTCTGTCACATGGTTCGTGATGCAAGGGAAAAGAATCTTGGGGTCATGGGTCTTCCCCTGACCTAGATTCTATCTCTCCGTCATTGGCAGAATTGCTGATTAATGCCTACAGTTCAAAATGGTCATTTTGACTGACTGGAGTCTATGGTGGGTAATTGAACGTAGTGAATAGATACACAGACGGACGGACGGACAGACAGACATACAGCAAAGACTCCCTTTTTTAATGTTATTTTTGACACTGGAGTCTTTCCAAATGAATGGTGTAAAGGTATAATAATACCAATACATAAAAAGGGAAGTATGACTGATCCACAAAATTACAGGGGAATTACCTTACTAAACTCATTGAGTAAAATTTTCACATCAATAGTGAATATAAGACTGGTCAAATGGGCAGATGCAGTGGGTTGTATTACAGATTGTCAGGTGGGTTTTCGCAAAGGTTATAGTACGGTTGATAACATCTTTGTCTTGCAAAAATATTTGAGAAAATCAAAAGGTAGGTTTTATTGTGCATTTGTGGATTTTAGCAAAGCTTTTGATTCAGTAGACCATAACTTATTATTGTATAGACTAGGGTATTAGTGGGAAAATTCTTATTATTTTGAAGTCCATGTACGAAGATGTCAAAGCCTGTGTTAAATCGCAGCAAGGTATTACAAACTACTATGTCAGGGATGCATGATTAGTCCATTTTTATTTACATTATTCATCAATGAACTTAATACTATGTTAGAAAATTCAGATCACGTGGCTATTCAAATCTCACAGGAGCTTTTAAATTTATTTTCACTTTTGTATGCAGACGATGTGGCCATTTTTAGTGATTCTCCTATTGGGTTACAGAGACTTTTGTCGATTTTGGAAAAAAATTGTACACTTTGGGGAAATGTCGGTAAACTTAAGTAAAACAGAAATTATAGTTTTTAGACGCGGGGGCATTGTTAAGAAAAGTGAAAACTGGCCTTTTGGAGGGACACGGATTAATACAGTAAGTTACAACAAATACCTTGGTTTATTGATCTCTAGTAGAAATTCATGGTCAATGGCTGTAAATACATTAGCAAGACAAGCACAAAAAGCGATGGGGGCAATTTTTCGCATGACACATAATACTGGGAGTCTTCCATATAATGATTATTTTAAATTATTTGATGGTATGATTTTACCAATTTTGAGTTATGGTGAGAGATCTGGGGACATAATAGGTATCAGGCATTAGAAAGAGTCCAGTTAAAATATTGCAAAGCTTTTTTATTAGGAGTTAAGTCATCCACAACCGACATTGCAGTACTCAGAGTGTGGTAGATACCCTATATATAATTATACAGTCAAAAAGTGTATGAAATACTGGCAAAGACTATTAACTATGCACCCAAGTAGAGTTGCTAAGCATGCTTATAAACTTGCGCTCAATCTTGATGAAAATGACAGAACGTCATGGGCAACACACATACAATCTATTCTTTTTGAGTTTGGTTTTGGTGAAGTGTGGTTTTGGCAGGGTCCTGGTGACCCTGAAGCCTTTCTCTGTCAATTCACGTCAAGGGCAAATGATATTTTTAGACAAAATTGGAGAGCGGAGGTGTGTACAAAAGACAAACTACGTACATATTGTTATTACCACAACCTTGAAATTGAATTGGGAAGGAAGAGTAAACCAAAAACCCCAGAAAATGAAAGAACGTGCAAAAAATGCAATTCAGATCAAATTGAAGATGAAATGCATTTCATCTTAGGTTGCAATTTCTATGAAGTAGAGAGAAAACATGTCTTGGAGTATTTTAAAATAAAAATTAATAACTTGTCCAGAATGGAAAGCTTTGTGAAAATAATGGGAAATAATATGGCTTTGTCATATTCTTTAAAAAATACAATTTTCTAAAAGATAAATATGTAACTGTGGTCTGGGAGAACCTTGCTGCTGTTCAATCATGTTTTTCAGAGATTTTCTAATTTGTATTTCTTTCTATGTTGAATTTCAGTGTATTTTAATTTTAGTGTGTCTTATTTTATTTGTCTTTTGTATTCATTTTTTTTACCTTACTAAACCCACAGATGGTTAAGTTGTGTAATAAAGTTATTATTATTATTATTTATATTATTATTTCAAAGTGCTATTCCAGAGGGAAGATTATTTATTAGAAATGTTAAATTGAGAAGAACATTATCATGCTTTGGATGTTCCAGTCATGTATTGGCAATAGAGGGTGGCAGGGTCATGGGACTTGACATTGAATATAGACTTTATCAAGTCTGTGACATGATGGAAGTAGAGGACGAATATCATTTCATTATGATATGTCCTCTGTATGAGATGATTAGAAACCAGCTCATTCCCATTTGGTCTTATACAAATCCATCTGTAAATAAGTTTTATTCTTTAATGTCATGTAATTCATTTGAAATTATTAGTAACTTAGCTGTTTTTATACAAAATGCATTTAAGTTGAGACAAGATGTACTTGACCTTTGACCAAAGATTTGTTGTATCAGTATTGCAATAAGCAAAAGGGGCCAGTGTCCTATAAGAGCAAATAATTATAACTATATATATATATATATATATATATATATATATATATATATATATAAGACTCCCTTTTTGTGCTTCACACACGGGAGTCAAAAACTGAGAGCTGTAAAGTTTTAATCTCTCTGACCAACCAGAAAACATAAACGAATTCAATGCCAGTTTTAATAAAGTGACATTTATCGTCCAAAAAATGGGTATTGCATCACGATGAAATACCAAAATCCACCATACACCAACGCTTGCTGATGTTCAATCGTCTGATAACAAAATAAAATAAAAATATTTACAATTCAAGGGGAAATTGACGTAAAATCGTCTGCGAAGTCAAAACCTTGCGTGAAAACTCATGGCATTGTGTTATCATTTCCACTGAGGGAGAGGCACAATGAATTACGTAAAGCCAATAAGATTTTCAGTTATATAAACATAGGATCACAATTGGGTGGGTTGAGTCTAAATTTACCTTTCCTCAAACCTTTAAAAAATATTTTGTGCAATGCAGTTTTTCGCGATCCCTGGTGAAATGGACCGTGTGAAGTTAGACGACCAGGTTGAGATGAGTGGTAATATTTTGTTACACAACGGCTATTCAGTTTTCAATCGAATGCCGGCGAGACAAATTCGAAATGAGGTCGCATTGGAACGGAAACTATGGTAAATCGAGACAGGTTTTATTCAACTACAGACGAGTCGGGTTGATAAAAATTAAACAAACCTTGACTTCTAACAAGACATGAAATGTCACAGTCCCCGTTATTTGATTATAAAGTAGTACAAGGAACATCTGCAAACAGGTGAATAAATATGTACTCTTTGTGGGTACAACTGATCATAAAGTGATTTCCCATAATCTAGTTTATTTTGTACTGACAACTAAAAACTTCCACTGACCCATGTTCAGAATCTCAGAGTACACAAGTGCAACAACACTTTTTGTCATACATGTATACTTACTCAAGAAACTGCATTCATAAATCTGAGTGAACCTTATTGTACATGACTTCTTTGTTAATCAGGTCTTGGTATATTACCTGGACCTGGGTTTGTTTCAACATCACCACTGGGCATCAGAATCATTCTCATGTTGTCAAATACAATTTGTTATTAATACAGTAAGGTTTATTATTTAAAATGTATTTATTGTACATAGAACAACATCTGTTAATTTAAACAATTGTAAAAGCTATGTTTTCAGAGCAAGTACATGTAATAATTAAGGAAGCCAGTAAAGGTTGGGCTGCTCATAACCTTCAATGGAGAAGTAACAATAATTGTTTGAAGTCTTTTTAGTGCAGTGATATTATTGCATTTCAATCATTATTAATGGGTATAAAATTAAAATTAGTATTGTTAAAGATACACATGTGGGTTCATATGACATATGTACCAATCTGAGTGGTTCTAGAGATTAGTATCACAAGATTTGACTCTCCGTTATTCGATATCAGCCCTATGTATAACGCTGTGTTGATCAGGCGAACTAATTGACAATGGCCCTACAGGTATCGCTATGCAATCACAGTAGTTTTGTATTCTTCTTGCATTTCGACCATGGAAAAATATTTGTTTTTGACAGTGGCCGAATTATTAGAAGAAAATCAGAAACTATTTTTTTTTAGTATGAATTCTAGTAACTGAAATGCAGGATTGAAAAAGAACAAGACAATACGCAAGATTGATAAACCTTCAGCGAGCACTCCTGAAATTTCAAATCATTGGTACCATGTTTTCGGATACATTCAATGACCTAATACATTGAACCACATTTTTTATTGCTCAATCACTTGACCCTGTATGACACAAGATCGCAAGCTTCTGTCATAAAATTGGGTTATTTATTTGATGCAACCAAACATGCATTCACAGCAGACGGAAATTCGTTTGAGATGTTACTGGATTTTTGTATTCAGTTTTCCTATTTCAACCACCATCATCACTTAGTAAGCTGAGATCGCGCATTGGGATACTGACTGTGCATAAATGCGCAGTGTAGTGCCACCAGAAGACCGAATATTTTGCACCATTACGCCATTTCAAATAATATATTAATTCACAGACAACAAAATAAAGATTTTCAATAACATACAAGTTTTCCCACAAATGATGATTGTATGGCAATTACATGCCTTCGCCAGTTTTACTTTGGAAGACGTTGGAAACAGATAACAGAAAGGCGCTACATGGCTACATCTTTTTTTTTTTTTTTTTTTGAATGATTTTTTAATTTTTCTTTTACAAATGTCTATTTCAGGGCAACAGAAACAAAAACAATAAATGTGTAGGTAGGCATTTTAACAATTGCACAATTAATATTGAATGAAAACGCCATTACCGATATAAATCATTCTGTTCAAACAATTAAAAATAAGATCACATTTAATTTAGTCAGTTTTCATAATGAAATACATAATAACATGTATGTACTTATAAATTTGAATAAGGTTTAACAGCCTTTTTATTTAGTGCCAGTTTATACACCATAAAACCTCTGGTTTAGGTGTCACACTCAGAAAAGAGTGAAAGGCCGTTGGTTCATAGGCATCGCGAAATGTTGGAATTGAATCCCCCCTCCCAAAAATTCACATAATGTAATATGCATTATTTTTTTAGAATTTTGTTGATAACGAAAAGTAAAGTATGTTCTAAAATAAGTTTCGAATAAATACAAACACAAATACATTGCTTAGTGGTTAGTACCGGTAGCAAATGATCACGGCAGCACAATCATGTCATTCTGTGGGGTATAATGATACGCTTCAGTTGAACTTGATGGCAGAATAAAACAGTCAATGTGGATGCAAAACACGGTATGGTTTATTGCTGGATAAACTGGCATAGAAATATGTAACACATGAATAAGGAGCCCCGAAACTCCGAAACTAGCCCTTTATATAGGTGCGTATCGAACGTGAAAGAAAACACGTAAGCGGGAAATACAAAATGTAAGTACGCGGGAGAAAAAGATACAATACAGAGTGAAATGATTGGCTGAAATTAAATGATTCTAATTGGTCGAGAATTACTCAGAGGAATCCTTCATGCGAAAGGTAAACGAATTAACTATAGCGAAATGACATATAATAAGAATAATAATAGCAATATAAAACGAATACAAATATATATTATGAATCTCCGACACATTCTGTGTTTCGCACATGAATAACTTACTTGTTTTCGAAGTATTGAAATTGTTGATTTATATTTAGTAATGATTATAATAACGCACAAAAATGGAATTCGTTGAATTTTTATGAATTATATTCAACTTAGTTTCATCGTAAACGAATGATTTCGGTCGAACGTAAATGCTCGATGTGGTACGATATCCGTCATGTTTTCAATACACGTGGTCATTTAAATATGTTAATGACGGTTCAGTGACCTCGTGGTGAACGCAACGCAGTACTGTACTGTAGAGATTCACCGATGTTGTAGCAAGATCTTTATGCTTTGAATTTGACAGGGAATTTGATCGACACAAAGACACCCCCCCCCCCCCGAGTTGTGGATATTTCGGAAATCGCGACACAAGCAAAAGATCGGATAACGATTTACTTGAAAAATATGTCCCCATGTACAATACAGTAATTTGACAGGGTATACAATTTACTAACTAGTTTCGTAGATTGGAGACAATTGTTTGTTTTTTTGACTTTTCCTTACGGCAAGGAATGTACACCAATCATGCCCCAATATACATTCAATTTTGCTGAAACTGGAGAACTTACCTTTGCAAACACGTCTCTTATGCCGCCTTCTTGAAATTAAATAAAGTTACCAGTTCTTCTAGAAACTAGTGAATGAGACCACTGAGCCGAACAAAATACCGTATTACCCCGGGCACGCGCCCAGGGGCCTGAATGTACAAAATCGGGAAAAATTGGGGTGGGCGCTTACCCGAGGACCACCCCAAAAAAGATTTTAAAAAGTTGTTTTTGTGATCGTATGATAAGGTCAAATAAAGGAATGCTTTGTACACGTACTTATTTCTTGATTTATGCGAGGTTTCAATAAACGTGATCACTCGGTCAAAATCTGTGGGAACACTAAGACACAGGGTCGAATTTCAAGAATAAAACTTGTTTTATGTCAGCGAATGAAGTTGTATTACTCACTGAAATTGACTACAAACTATGGTAAATATTGTAATCAATGCACGGTTACATTTTTAGTAACCGTGATCAGTGCAAGTCGAAACGGCCGGGAAAAACTACAGCTTGTAATCCAAGAAGGCGATGACCTCATTAGCATAATTTTGTTCACGCACGTATTGATACATCGCATCGTAATTACTGAAGAATAGCAGACAGGGTTATGAAACAAAAAAAACTTTTATTACTGATGTGAAATGTTTACAAACTATTGTGAATACATAAACATATCCAAATGGCGATACATAAAAAACAGACTGAAAATAAACTCTGGTCGACCTCATTAACATGATTTATTCACGCACCCACACACAAGACAAAATTATGATGCAACAAGTTCCCAACGTCGGCATGCCTCATTATGGTTATCGTAATGGACTTGAGGTCGGCAAAATGTGTTTTTCTTCAACGACAGAAAAATAATCCACATGACCGTAATGCCATAGCTGTGATGAGGGATGGAAAGAAAGTAGCAATGTTTCAAAAGTGCTAGCTCCCGTTCACAGTCAGCTGGCATCAGTGTCGCTGGGTGTATATGACAGAGGGAAGTTGTGCAACCAAATTTGCCGAGTTCGCGGTTTTTCGCCGAAAAAAAAATAACTAAGGCAAAAACTCACGGTTTTTCAGCATTTTTGTAATAAAGACATTATCCTCTATCAATAATCCGCCCCAAATAGAAACATTTCCACTAATTCTTGTGTTTTTTCGACGTTTTTCGAAAAACCTGCGAAAGTAGAACATTCCGGAGGGGGTGAAACGGAAGAGCCAAGCTTAACGCGTAAAAATTGAACGCGTATTTTGATCTCCACGTGGCCAACCAATGGCTGGACACGGATACGTTTTTGGTCGTTGCCAAAGAGCCCCGCATCCATCGCCTGGCGATGCTCTTCCAATGAGTTTTTACGTAAAAACACAAACAAAACGGCACTTTTCAGGGCCACCACACACTCCAAAAAGAGAACTACTATAACGAACACATTATTTAAATAAATCAAACGCGTTCGTTTTTGACAAATACAACTTTATTGTTGATCTAATTCTTGGCTAAAAATCACCCTGGGCGTTTAACCGAGGATGTCCCCAACATGTAACTTTTGTGAAAACAGGGGGTTGGGCGCTTGCCCAGGGAGGGGCGCGTGCCCGGGGTAATATGGTACATGTATAATAAATTGCACGCAATGGAAAAATCACGTGCCGTAATAACAGCAGCGTTACTCACAGATCTAATCTACTGTCAAATATTTTATTTCAGCTGGAATTATCATTCGCTGAAAAGACTTTTTCTGGGTGTTTTGTATTGAATTTATTTTCATTGATTTTTGACAAGTTGTCCTTCCATTTTCATCTATTTAGCTCCGCTGTCGACTTTGTCGAGCGGAGCTTATCATATGAGTGATTGTCCGTCGTCGTCGTCGTCCGTCGTCCGTGTCATTGTTTTACTTTTTCGACTTCTTCTTGAAAACTACAAGCCTGAATGCTTTGATACTTGGTGTATATGTACCTTGGGTAGACCTCTCTTAGGTTTGTTCATTTCATGTTGATATCTTCAATTCTCTAGTTTTGGTGAATATTTTTGTCATTTTTGGTAAAAAGTGATATTTTCGACTTCTTGTTAAAAACCGCAAGTGCAATTGCTTTGATATTACATATATAGGTACTACATGTGGACCTCTCTCAGATTTGTTCATTTTGTAATATCTTTAATTCTCTAATTTTGGTGAATATTTTTATCATTTTTGGTAAAAAGTGATATTTTCGACTTCTTGTTAAAAACCGCAAGTCCAATTGCTTTGATACTACATATATAGGTACTACATGTGAACCTCTCTCAGATTTGTTCATTTCGTGATGATATCTTCAATTCTCTAATTTTGGTGAATATTTTTGTAATTTTTGGTAAAAAGTGATATTTTCGATTTCTTGTTAAAAACCACAAGTCCGATTGCTTTGATATTACATATATAGGTACTACATGTGGACCTCTCTCAGATTTGTTCATTTTGTGATGATGTCTTCAATTCTCTAATTTTGGTGAATATTTTTGTAATTTTTGGTAAAAAGTGATATTTTCGACTTCTTGTAAAAAACCAATAGTCTGATTGCTTTGATATTACATATATAGGTACTACATGTGGACCTCTCTCAGATTTGTTCATTTTGTGATGGTATCTTCAATTCTCTAATTTTGGTGAATATTTTTGTAATTTTTGGTAAAAAGTGATATTTTCGACTTGTTAAAAACCAAAAGTTCAATTGCTTTGATATTACTATATAGATACTACATGTAGACCTTTCTTAGATTTGTTCATTTCGTGATGATATCTTCAATTCTCTAATTTTGGTGAATATTTTGGTCATTTTTGGTAAAAAGTGATATTTTCGACTTCTTGTTAAAAACCGCAAGTCCAATTGCTTTGATACTACATATATAGGTACTACATGTGAACCTCTCTCAGATTTGTTCATTTCGTGATGATATCTTCAATTCTCTAATTTTGGTGAATATTTTTGTAATTTTTGGTAAAAAGTGATATTTTCGATTTCTTGTTAAAAACCACAAGTCCAATTGCTTTGATATTACATATATAGGTACTACATGTGGACCTCTCTCAGATTGTTCATTTTGTGATGATGTCTTCAATTCTCTAATTTTGGTGAATATTTTTGTAATTTTTGGTAAAAAGTGATATTTTCGACTTCTTGTTAAAAACCAATAGTTCAATTGCTTTGATATTACATATTTAGATACTACATGTAGACCTTTCTCAGATTTGTTCATTTCGTGATGGTATCTTCGATTCTATAATTTTGGTGAATATTTTTGTCATTTTTGGTAAAAAGTGATATTTTCGACTTCTTGTAAAAAAACAATAGTCTGATTGCTTTGATATTACATATATAGGTACTACATGTGGACCTCTCTCAGATTTGTTCATTTTGTGATGATGTCTTCAATTCTCTAATTTTGGTGAATATTTTTGTAATTTTTGGTAAAAAGTGATATTTTCGACTTCTTGTAAAAAACCAATAGTCTGATTGCTTTGATATTACATATATAGGTACTACATGTGGACCTCTCTCAGATTTGTTCATTTTGTGATGGTATCTTCAATTCTCTAATTTTGGTGAATATTTTTGGTAAAAAGTGATATTTTCGACTTGTTAAAAACCAAAAGTTCAATTGCTTTGATATTACTATATAGATACTACATGTAGACTTTTCTTAGATTTGTTCATTTCGTGATGATATCTTCAATTCTCTAATTTTGGTGAATATTTTGGTCATTTTTGGTAGAAAGTGATATTTTCGACTTCTTGTTAAAAACTGTAAGTCCGATTGCTTTGATACTATACATATTGTTCATTTTCTAATGATGTCTTCAGTTCTTTAATTGAAATGTGCATTGCTAACAGCGGAGCTATCTCAGCCGATATGTATAAACAAGCAGCTGAAGTCTGTAAGCATGCTTTACAACCCTCCCTTCAGGAAGTTCTGTGACTCGTAATCAGTATTTTATACATTTTAACAAGGAGTTTACAAAAATGGGTAACCGCCCACATTCCCCAAGTATGGCTTCAGTACATGTTTTATCACCAACCCCAAGAAAATGTTTACAAAATTTTAACTGCACTCTTTCAGCCTGAACAAATTTCTGCCCCGTACAAAAGAATTGGTATAATTAAAGCATCGAATAGTCTAAAATAAACATAATTAAGTATACCAACTTTATACTCAAAACTAAATAAAGAAAACATTGCTTTGCGTGCTTGTGCGGCCAAATTTGCAACAGCTTTAGACCAGCTGTTTCTACATGACAGCAATAACCCAAGATATTTGTAGGAATTTACAGTTTTAATTGGTTCATCATTCATAAACCATCTTTCTTTAGTTGAGTTATGACCACCTTTCCGAAACACTACAATTTTAGTTTTCTTTTTATTTACAGTTATTTTCCATTTAATACAAAAGCGTTCTAAAATATTAATCAGCCGCTGCAATCCCACAATTGAATCAGCAAATATGACTACATCATCGGCATATAATAAAGCAAATAAATCAAACATTTCTTGCGTTAGCTGAAACCCCTGTATCCCACATTCCCAATCATATTATATAATTCATTTATAAACAAAGAAAAAAGAACAGGACTCAATACACTGCCCTGTCTAACACCAATAGTACAAGGAGAGTAATCAGAAATCCCACCATCAAGTCTGATGCACGATTTGACATCACTGTACATTGACTTGACAATGGTTAACATTTTACCCGATATACCAATATTATGTAATTTGATAAAAAGTCTGCTATGGTCAACAGAGTCAAAAGCTCTGGCAAAATCAACAAATATACAGTAAAATTTTCCTCATTTTTGTTATAGATAATTTTGAATGATTGCATACAAGACCAATATGTTGTCAACAGTACAAAAACCTTTACGAAATCCTGCCTGCACTCCAGAGATGGTCCCAGTATCCTCTGCCCATTCAAAAAGTCTATTGTTTAGTATGCTACAGAATATTTTCCCGAAGACATCCAATAATGTGATTCCCCTGTAGTTATTGGGATCAGATTTTGAACCTTTTTTCAAAAGTGGAATAATTACTCCACGTGACCACCCTTCAGCAAATTTCCGTTTCAAAAACATTGTTAAATAATTCACTCATGAGTGGCAATAAATGATTTACAGAACATTTAAAAAATTCGGCAGGAATTCCGTCTGGACCAGTAGCTTTCCCATTTGTCAGTGATTTCACTGCTTTGATAATTTCATCATTAGTGAATCAATCATTCAAATCTCCACAATTACCGTTTTTAGCATAATGCTCCTCAAGCAATGAATCAAAAGTGACGGCTCGTTGTTTACAACCTGTGGCTTATTTATCTGTGCAAAATGTTCCAACCAACAATTAGACGAAATTTGTGGACTGCTAGAGGTACCCCTACAATACCATCCAATCACGGACCACATACCATCCCGACCAACCACATTATCCCAACATTTTTGTTCTCGACTTAACAGCACACTATGGTTAAATAGTGTGAGTTTTCTTATTAAAATTACAAATGCTTTTGAAAGTATTTCGAGCAAGTTTGTATTGCAACAGTGCTTCGTCAGTGTGCATTTCCCAGAACAACGCAAGACATCTGAACATTTCACGTTTGGCATCTTGGCAGGATTTATTGAATCATGGTGGTTGGTTGTTCATATTTTTAGAAGTACCGCGACATTCCATCCCTTCCCCAGCTAGTTGTAATGCACCCTTAATACAATCAATTACCCTGTCGTTATTTTCGCCTACATAATCATGTGCTTTATCTAGTAGCCCAACCACTTCGTCTGAATTCAACTCATCTACAAAATTCTGTTTTATATCCTCCTTCCAACGATACTTTTTCCATTCATTAGCTTGGGGAGTATGTATTACCTGACCACTATCATTACAATTACATTGCAAAGTACATTCAAGGGGAAAATGGTCTGACTCGGTTCTATTTTACACCACAATATTAGAAACTACATCAAATAACCCAGACGAAGCAATTACATAATCCACAGTACTTTTGCCAGAGTTTGCTATACATGTAATATTACCTAGTATGTCTTCACCCACTCTACCATTAAGAACATGTATGCCAAAAGTACAACATAACGAAACTAAACTCTTTCCAAAGTTATTTGTTAATTTATCCTTACGTGGCATACAAAATGAGTCATTCTCGTAGAGATGTGGGAGAAATTGAATGCAATTTGTATCATCATTTGCAATAAAGTCTATGTCAATAAAATTATTAAAAGTAAATGGTTTAAAAAACTTGATTTGATATTAAAAAATATTAACCATTCTTATCTTTTAAATGAAACAAATATTATCTCATTATCAAAATTAAAAGAGTTTACAACTGAGTGGAAAAATGAAATAAATGATAATAGGAAAAAATCAAATTCTAAAAATGAACTAAGAACCTACAAACTTTTTAAAACCAAAATAGAACAGAACTTCGCAAATTCTCAACAAAATTTAGACTTGGCAACCACTGTCTGAAAATTGAAACAGGCCAGCATACAGGATTGGATTTTAAAGACAGAGTCTGCAATATGTGTGACAATGACCATGTTGAAGATGAACAACATTTTGTCACAAGTTGTCCTCATTACAATGAAATAAGATTAAAACTTTACATTGTAGCTAATAAATGTATACCAAATTTTGACAAATTTAGTAATGAAAATAAATTCATATCATTACTAAGTGACGAGAAAATGTCTATTCCTTTAGTGCAATATTTAAATCAAAGAAAGCTTAGAAAGAACTCCCGTGTGAGAGTTTTGGAGACACATTAAAAATTAATTCAAAATTACTTATACTTGAGATATTGATGGAATAGCTGAAAACTAATTATGCAAATAAGGTAACTAATATGAACAGATTTAAGTGTAAAACTAATAACCCCTGCACAATGTACCAAGTTTCATTCAAATGTGATTAGAACCAAAAAAATATTAATTATTATGCTAATTAGAGAATGAACAGATTTTAACCCAAAATTAATCAGACTGTTTATTGTCCTAGAGCATTTATGTACCAAGTTTTATTCAAATGTGATTATCAATACTCGAGATATCAGTATTAATTATGTTAATTAGGTGATTAAGAAGCATAAATATTTACCAAAAACTAATATGGTGCAGTCTTAGGTTCATTGAAATGTGATGGGTACTCTTTAAAAGTTTCATTGAAATCCAATGAGTGGTTTTTAGACATCATAGAACAGCAAAAAATGAACTAATTATGCAAATTAGGTAATTAATAGGCACATTTATTTATCCCAAAATTAATCAGGTCTCTGCATAGTCCTAGAATATCTATGTCGCAAGTCTCATTGAAATGTGATTAGTACTTGAGATATCAGGTGAAAAGCTGAAAATTATGCTAATAAGGTGATTAATATGCACAAATTTTCACCCAAAAACTAATTAGGTCTCTGCACAGTCCTCAAGTAACTATGTACTAAGTTTCATTGAAACGTGATCATTACTACTCGAAATATCAAAAGCTGAAAATTAATTAATTATGCAAATTAGGTAATTAATATGTACTGATATTACCCTAAAAACAATCATGCATGTGCAGTGTCATATGACACCTATGTACCAAGTTTTATTGAAATGTTATGATTAGTACTTGAGATATCAGTGGAAAGCCGAAAATTGATTAAGCATTATGTAAATTAGGTAATTAATAATATTAACAGATTTTTACCCAAAACTAATCAAATCTGCGCATTAGTTCAGAGCATCCATGTGCCAAGTTTCATTGAAATCCAATGAGTGGTTCTTCAAAAATCAGTGGAACAGTCATAGAACAGCTTAAAATCAGTTAATTATCATGCAAATTAGGTAATTAATATTCATAGATTTTTACCAAAACCTAATCAACTCTGCGCATTATCCCAGAGCATCTATGTACCAAGTTTTACCAAAATTTGATTAGTGGTTCTTGAGATAACGGTGGAACAAAAAAGTGACATACAGACAGGGTAACTGCAAAGACTCCCTTTTGTGCTTCGCACACGGGAGTCAAAAACTGTTAATACAAGACAGCAGCACCTACATAAACTAAGCCAGTAACACATTCCTTGTATACAAATTTTTTTATTTTTTTTTTAATGCTTTTTTGTTCCATTACTTTTTATGTAGTTATTTTTCTTTTACTAATATCTGATTTGTAACCCTTTTCATCCCCTCCAGGGAATGTTGTGTGTTAATAAATAAATAAATGTCATGGAGCTAAAGAAAGAACTGTCAACTCGTCGTGATGGTGATGTTCTGCGTTCGACATCATAAACATCTCAAACAAATCGTAAACGCTGAATTTAAAATTGCATTTCATATCGATGGATAACACCTTTTAATGAGAAAATGTGAGCTTACCTTAATAACTGCAAGAAGATCCACATTTAAAATTTCGTGATGAGTGCATTGTGGGAGAAATATTAACTGCGCATGTGCACAAGTAGTGTGCTGCTGATTGCGCTAAGCATTCTGGGTAATTCCATTAGAAAACGTGAGGGGAAGGTTTTAAATCAATGTATCAAGAAAGAATGCACCCATTTACTGCCTAAATGAACTTTATTCTCTTAAAAACATACAGATATATCACAAATAGCTAACCTAGAATCAGTGAATGGCATCCTTATTCATGGATTTTGTAATTTTTGGACGACAGACGCATAGGCATAGGCTCATCAGGCCGGATGAGCCAAAAACAGCATCTCATTGCCAATTTTTCTGTAATTTTCAGGGCATTTTATTTTTATTTTTAATAAACCGAGCATTTTAAGTTTGTGTATTTTGTCACTGAAAAGTTAGTTATCCACGACAGCAACAACTGGTGTTAATCCATTAAATCACAATCTTATCAGCAGGATGAAATGAATTTTTTTTTTAACTTCAGTGTAAAAATGTCTTGAGAAAAAATGCTTGAAAATTATTTTAGTCTCTCCCACTATGCGAAAAAACTTGAAATCTATGCACCAAGAGAACAAAAGAAATAGTTTCCTTGTGTTGTGCGAAAATTAAATCATGCTATCGGGCCTTCCTCCTACACAAAAAATTAGATTATTAAACAGTATACCACTGACGCCACCAGGCTAGAAGTTGTCAACATGTTGCGAGATAAGGGTGAAAAGTTTACAACTTTGTTTTTCCTTATCCTGCTTGCATGCTGGAAGTGTCTTGTCTGTTTTTATTTGCATTATATTATTCTTTTATTTTGGTCGAACAGTCTCGCGACAAGTAAAAATCACGAGTTTAAAATGGCGGCTAATGTATGCAAAACGCCCGTCAATCAGTTTGAGTAAACAAAAATGTAAATGTTTATTCCATCTACAAAGCTTGTTGGTTTACAAACAGCATTATTGTTACGCAGTTTGCCTATGGTCTAAGCATCATAACACTGAGACATGACGATGCAAGATAGTAAACAATATCAATAGCATTAGGTGATGGTCTCTCAGATATCCATTGCAATAACTGTAGAAGCAGAAATAAATCGTGTGGTTTTAATTTTGCAGCGAGTCCAAAAGCGTGAAATTAAAACACAAAAATGTCTCGTTGAAATGTAAAACACAATATCCAAGTCAAAACACTCACCACTGACCCACGTTTTAGTTTTACCGTAGTCATTGATGCCTATTCAGCAGTACAACGTTTATTGCGGTTAGCCTGAATGGGTAAAGCTTAGTTTCGACAATGAGCTGCATCACCGTAAAAATGTTAAATTAGTCTTCAAATTGTCAGTTTATCTTTGAAAACTAATTTTTTTTTATTTAAAAAAAAAAAGTCTTGCTGTTTCCACCAAAATCAAAGGTCGTATTAGAACATCGGCAAATCTCTTCAGTTTTGCGTTCATTAACATCGACACATTAAGCTATGATAATCTGAAAATGTTGCATCATCCAGTATTTTGATTGGTTGATTAGGGATTTGACCTGTCAGGTATAGCATCGAGCATTTACATGCAACCGGAATCCTTTGCTTACAGTGAAACTGAATTGAATTTTACTTGCATTTCACAACAATTCAATGAATTTACTTTTTGTACCTTGTCAATAAATCAACTATTGTGAAACGCAGCATGATCGGATTGCGCTACCGTCATTTGCTACTAAGCAATGCTGTTGTGTTCGTTTTTATTTGAAACTTCTTTTACAATATACTTTCCTAACCCCAAAAAAAATAAACAAATGCATATTTATATTACATTAATTATGTTGAGTATTTTTTGTCACCAGTGGACATGATTTTTTGATGAACCACTGATCGACTCTTATGGCCAAAACGATGTTGGTTACTAGTATATGGACATTTTTCCTTTGATCTTACGGCAAACACTTGTGTTTTCTAAGGGATGATGCACATTCTTTTTGTACAACTTTCTAGACCGTCTGGGGAAAAAATAAGGGGTACAGTGAACAGACTGCAATGAGCTGCAAATAGTTCTGTAATACTGGAAGGCATGCAGGAAATAACCGTTGGAGGTTGCAAGTTTCAGATATCAACAAGACATAGGCAGACGCGAATACTTTGACCACTCAAAACAGCGAAATTAAATGTTTCCATAGCACACACCAGTGTCCGAGTACAAGAAGTAAATGCTTTAAATGCATGAACAACCAGGTCTTGGCACAAGAAAATAAACCATTTTTCGTTTCTATATTTGACTAAGACGCATCAGAGCCCAGACAAGTAACAGGCAGTTTCAATTTATATCTTTTACAATAGATAGTTTTCGTTCATACATGTCAAGAAAATTGCGTGTATTTATATTCTATTTTTCGATTCTTATTTTGGCCTTGAAAAGGGCAGTTTGTTGCCTGTGAAGAAAATTAGCGACGGTTTTTCAACTTATGTGCACAACCGATAAAAGTGTTCTATCAAAACAAGTTTGCAAACTCAACAAGTGTATTTGTTTTGACTAGCATAACCAGTAGTCTTAGTCGCACCATATATTGAAACAACGTTGATTTTGTAACAATTACAGCGCTGTAGATTTGACGTTAAAATTGAGTCTATGGTAAAATTGTTTTGACAGAATGCTCTCCTCTTTCTTGCCGTTCAATTGATTTTGACTGTAAAGTCAACAGTACATTCACTGGCCAGAAAAGAACTCAAATCTCACACGAGATACAACCCGGTACAACCCTTACACATACAGGCTAGGTTTTACAGAACACAAGGCTGTACATTTTGATTTTCCAGACGAGTGTCATCAGCAAGAAACAAGATGAGCATGTGATGTCGCAGCACCTTTTTATTACTAATGATTTTGTTATTTTATCACGGAGAATTTGTGTGTAATAACCTCTATACTTATAATATACAGTAAACTTTTTCACCGCTACCAATTTGTGGATATTATATGGAAATTTGAAGGCAAAAGTAAATTAATGTTTTGTTTACAGATTTGCAACAAAATATAACCAAAGTCTTTGAGAGGAGGCATTTTCTTATTAGCAGTCTGGAGGATTAGTATGTCCAAGTAATATGCATGGGAAGGAAAAGCATTCATTTACTTAGTGGACAGAGGCAGAGTTAATTACCCATGAGCACTTGGAGCAATCCCTGGGATTGAGCTGACCATTCATAAAAGTGAGATGTTTATCAGTCTAATCTGGCTAATGATGGCTGCACAAATTAAGACAATATGTTGGTAAACTTGAATGCAAATCTTTATTTTAACCAGACTGCATCAAATGTTTATCAGTTTATTAAACAGCGTCGAGAACCGGTGGTTCATAGTTGTCTGGTCTGGATACCTTCTCACCAGATTCATCTGTGGTTTCTCCACCGCCTCCTTTGCTAGCACTACCTTCACCATGCAGTTCTAACAACTTACCAACTGTAAAATAAGCAAGAGAAAATCAATTTACTTGCCTCCCATTTTTCAAACAATTCAATTCAAACAGATTCCATGATTGGTATGGGTTTAATTAGTGTGCACATATCAAACAAAACAATGTTTTTAGAATATTTTTTTAACTTTGAAGCTCAGTGAAAAAATTATTAACAAAGACTTATTAAAACTCTTCATGGCAAGGATTAAGTATTTTATTAGACATTCATTATTTGATATTGTCACTAATAGGAGTATTCACTTAAGTGTTCAATACTTACCATCAAGCTTAGGTTTCTTAAGGACTTTAACTTTACGGATATGTACATCATGTAGAGGAAAGATTCCCTGACATGCCTTCTCAATGTCTTTACCAATGCTGTCTGGGATCCTGTTGAATTAACAAGCATTATTTTGCAAATGGCAACCAGATGAAAATGTTTTGCTGTTTTTATGAAGAATCTTCCCCAAAACAAAATTGACCAGTCATTAAAAATGACAGTCCCCATTAAATTTTTGAAAGTTCTCTTAGTGCTTATTATATTAAAGCGGGGGGGTTGACGCAAGCGTGTCCTCGAGTCCCAAATACAACAGATTGTTTATTTATATCAAATTCGAACACGTGTTGCGCGACGACCCCTCTGGTTTAAGACATAGCAAAGAAAATCAAAGAAAACTTAGAAAGAACTCCCATGTGCTGAGAGTATTGGAGACACATTAAATATACTTCGAAATTACTTAGCTGAAAACTAATTATGCAAATCAGAAAATTAATATGACCAGATTTGAGTGTAAAACTAATGAGGTCTGTGCAATGTAACAGAAAATCTATGTCTCCAAGTTTAATTGAAATGTGATTAGAACCAAAAAAATTATGAATTATTATGCTTATTAGGGAATTAATATGAACAGATTTTTACCCACAATTATTCAGGTCTGTCTATTGTCCTACAGCATCCATGTACATTCATTGATATGTGATGTATAGTACCTGAGATATCAGTGTGAAAGTTGGTTAATTATGCAAATTAGGTGATTAATATGCACAAATATTTACCGGAAACTAATTGGGTCTGCATAATTCTAGATTCATTGAAATGTGATGATTAGTACTTTAGATATCAGTAGAAAAGCTGAAAAAATAATTATGCAAATTAGGTAATTAATATGCACAATTATTTACCCTAAAACTAATCAGGTCTCTGCATAGTCCTAAAGGATCTATGTACCAAGTTTCATTGAAATGCGATGATTAGTACTTGAGATACCCGTGGAAAAGCTGAAAATTAACTATTATGCAAATTAGGTGATTAATATGCACAAATATTTATCGAAAACAATCAATCTCTGCATAGTCCTTGAGTATGTAAGTACCAAGTTTCATTGAAATGTAATGCTAACTACTTATATCAAATGCTGAAAATTAATTATGCAAATTAGGTAATTAATATGTACTGATATTACCATAAAAACTATCAGGTCTGTGCAGTGTCATATGACATCTATGTACCAAGTTTCATTGAAATGCGATAATTAGTACTTGAGATATCAGTGGAAAAAACGAAAATTGACTAATCATTATGCAAATTAGGTAATTAGTATCCACGGATTATTACCAAAAACTAATCAAAACCTAGCATTAGTTCAGAGCATGTATGTACAAAGTTTCATCAAAATCCAATGAGTGGTTGTTTAGATATCAGTGGAACAATCATGGAACAGCTAAAAATCAGCTAATTATCATGCAAATTAGGTAATTAATATGCACGGATTTTTACCAAAAACTAATCAAATCTGCGCATATGTTCAGAGCATCTATGTACCAAGTTTCATCAAAATCCAATGAGTGGTTCTTTAGATATCAGTGGAACAGTCATAGAACAGCTAAAAATTAGCTAATTATCATGCAAATTAAGTAATTAACGAGCATGGATTTTTACCAAAACCTAATCAAATCTGCGCATTGGCCCAGAGCATCTATGCACCAAGTTTCATCAAAAACCGATGTATGGTTCTTGAGATAGCAGTGGAACAGTCGGACACACATACACACACACAGACATACTAACTGCAAAGACTCCCATTTTGTGCTTCGCACATGGGAGTCAAACATAGATCACAAGTGAAAGTAAAACAAATTGAGGTGCATGTCTATGTTATTGCACTTACTAAAATTTTTTTAAAGTATGTTTGAGAAAATGCAAGTCTGAGGATGGGAATGAGCCACTAAAATTACATTACCATACATCTCATGAATAAGAATGCTTGTTGCCATGGTACAATAAATCTTTACATGGGGCTTACAATGTTAACATTTGTGTAATGACCAAATTTGAGATTCTGGGATAGGAAATACAGCAATTGCAACTCTTTGTAATTGTATTAGTTCTGGACTAAAGTGGCTAATAGACTTTTTGTACAAGTCAAGCGCCTTCTTGTGTTTAATAATATGGTGAAGGCAGTGTCCTCAAACTTGCAGTTTTAATAAATATCAGTTCAAAACAAGTCATTGAAAATAACATAGTCGCCGTTAAATTTTTAAAAGTTCTCTTTGTGCTTTGATTAAAGCAAAGAAGTTGTCGCGAGAAGTTGTGGCATATACAACAGATTGTTTTTTTAGATCAAAACGCGTGTTCCTTGTAGTAGTAATATGGCCAAAAATAAAAACAGCCGTTATTCGGCCATCTTTGATCTGATTATGAAGCACACTGATATGTATGATGTATGTGCCAAATATGAATGAAAATGGTAGATAAATTGTGGAAATATAGCAGTAAGGCCAAAAAGTCAGATGGCTGTCAATTGGCCATCCTTGACCAGATTTTGAAACAAATTGTCATGGACATGCATCCTAACATGTATAAAGTACATGTAATGTGCCAAATTTGAATGAAAACTGACAGAGAACGTCCAAGATACCGCATAAAAAAAACCAAAATGCCTGCCAGTCGACCATCTTTGATCCAATTGTGAAATAAATCGTCATGGACATGTATCCTAACATGTATAATCTATGTACCAAGTTTGAATAAAAACTGACAAAGCATGTCCGAAATACAACATTTTCAAAAAACAAGATGGCTGCCAGTCTGCCATTTCGAATTGAATCACTAAACCACTGCATGTGCACATGTCCCACATAAAGTACTAGGGACATGCAAAGAATGAACGGAATCGGTACAAGGGATTCTGAGATATGACTCCGGACGGAAGGACGCACAGACGAACATAGACCGAATTATAAGTCCCCATTTTTCGGACTTCGTTCGAACGGGGACTAATAATGCGTTTAATACAATTTAACGTTTGTCATGCCTGTAATTTAAATTCACATGGCAGGGGGTTTCAAACAATGGTGATGTATTTGAATTACACTTGCCCATCTACATCATAAAATTAAAAGAACTCAGCCATCTTTGATCTGATTATGAAACAAAGTGACATGTATGATGTATGTGCCAAATACAAATGGTACAAAAATCTTGGAAATATAGTAGTACCGTTAAAATCCTAATATAAACCACATACGTAATAGTAACCCCACCTCTAATTCCGGCTTAAGGGTTAAAAAATTCTTAACAAAAATTGAAAACATAAAAAGTACCTATTACTAACCACACCCCCAATTCAACAAGACCGTGACTGACCATTGTTTCAACCAGCTGATCCAAAACTGCATTATTCCTAATCCTGTTGATTATGTTTCGACAACGTGCCTAAAAATATTCACAGCTATTTATTTGTTCAGCGGTGATAATATGTCAGACATGCAGTGCGAGTGTTTTTGTTCTGGTGGCAACCTTCGTTAATACTCCTGTGTTTCGGAAGTTTTCAACAATGAGCTGTTATCACTGTAAAAGTGTTAAATTCTTCAATGCTCAGTTTATCTTTCGAAAAAATTATGTTGTTTTCCCTATGGAAATCAAAGTCAAAAGATCACATTACATTATCGATAAATCTCTTCCGTGTTAAGTTTACCATGAAGTCGCTGAACTTTCATTAACATATTTAAATGAGCTATGGTAATTAGAACACGTTGGCACCATCCAGCATTTTGATTGGTTAATTAGCAACTTGACCTATCCGGTCAATTAATAGTCTCGGGTGCATTCAAACATGGCAGATATCGTATCACATCGAGCGTTTACATGTGACCGAAATCATTCGCTTAGGGTGAAACTAAGTTGAATTTTACTTGCATTTCATAACAATTCAACGAATTTATTTTTTGTGCGTTATATTCACTGTTGAGTAATAATCAACTTCAACACTTCTAAAACAAGTAAGTTATTCATTGTGAGTTATTGTGAGCCGCAGCAAGGTCGGATTGTGCTAACATACCGTGATCATTTGCTACTAAGCAATGCAATGTTTTTATTTGAAACTTTTGTTAGAATTTACTTTCCGTTAAATGTGACGCCTATATTCAAGGGATTGTTTTGTTTTGTGCATGTATATTGTTAGCAAATAAAATATAAACCACACCCTCCAACTTGAGCTTTTGATCCCAATTTTAAAATTGATACATTGTAATATAAAATGTGGTTTATATTAGGATTTTAACTGTAAAGCCAAAAAGTCAGATGGCTTTTAATCTGCCATCCTTGATCTGATTTTGAAAAATTTTTCATGGATATGTATTCTAACATGTATAATCTACATCTAAAGTTTGAATGAAAACTGACAAAGCATGTCCAAAATATGCCATTTTCAAAAAACAAGATGGCTGCCAGTCTGCCATTTTCAATCGAATTCCTAAACCACTCAAGTAAAGTACTAGGGCACATGCAAAGAATGAACGAAATTGGGCCAAAGGATTCTGAAATATAACTTCGAACGGACGAAGACCGAATTGTAAGTCCCTGTTTTCAGACTATTTGAACAAACCTAATATACAAAGCCATACCAATTGTATTCTGGAATTTACATCACCTGGAATTCTAGAAACGAGTAGGGAAAGGGGAAAATACAACAATGAACATTTCACAACCAAGAAAGAAACAATGGCCACACAATACTGAAAGCATAAATTTCTAAACACATGGAATAGTCTGATCCCAGCAGTTTAACCATCAAGTAGATGGGTAAAACTTACAATTTGTTGACAATTTCTTTCAGTTCCACATTTTGACACTCTCGTACCATAATCTCAACCATTTTCCTCCTGATTGACTTGACTTGTGTGTGGTAGGCATAAGTGGTTTTCTTAATTTGGTTTTGTCTCCTCTTTGTGAATCCAATACAGAATAACCTCAATAGATAACCATCTGACGTCTTAACATCAATGTTGGCTTCAATCAATGTCTGCCAAGAAAACAATATCAGTAACAACAAATAAAAATCAAAAATTTACAATTAACTCATTAGTTATGAGTGTGAATTATGTATTTAATATTTTTTGGTTAAGATTATATATATACACACACACAAAAGTAAAAACAACTGTCGCCAATAGAGGGCGTAAAAGGGTAGAAAAGGAGTGATAGTACTGGTGACTAAAAGGGTATGTGGATTTTGGTTATTGGTTGAGTGGCAGAGAAGAATTTTCGTGATGTCCATTGAATATGGTCAAGTTGGTGTATAACAGACTTTATCTGAGTTTGTAAAAGAATCTGATGTTGAATGGCGGGATTTACACTTGATTGCCGAACTTTCGTTTGGGTGCTGCTAACTGCGTCAGAGTTGTCAGCACTATTGGAGTTAATGAGTAACAAGTCAGTTATTTGATACCAACTATTTACTTGATCAACACATCGTCACCATTCTTGCCAATACGTCATGTGAAAGAATACAACTCGTGAAATGAAAGCCAAGCAAGACCTAAACTTTTAATCAAAGTATGAACTCTTGATCTAGTGTATACTTATTTTTTAGTATTTCTTGCATAAAATATGGTGTTTTGTACTGAACATGTGTGATAGGTTGTATTTTGTTGAATTTGTGAAGTATAGATACTCATCATTAGTAAAGGAGTTTTTTTTTTTTGTCCAGTGATAATTTTTTTAAATTTATCTCAGACTAGCATATTAAGGAACAAGTACTTGAAACTTCTTTTAGAATATACTTTTCGTTATTAACAAAATTAAAAAAAAAATGCACATTACATTAAATAGTCTTTTTTTGTTATCATGTGAACAGTTTTTTTTGTGACTAATTTTCCCGATTTTAATTAGAGCATGGAAGGTACTGGTACTAGCGAATTAGAGCAATATACGGTACCGTAATCAGCAAAGCGTACAAATCTATTTTAGATATTATTTAATGTGCAGTATGTTGTACAGTGTGAATTTTCATTTGTGTACGAGTTTATCAGTGTGTGAAAATCCAAAAGTGTGCTTAGAATTGCAACAAAGTTGCAATCAAGTGTAGTGCATCTTATTATCCCTTCACAGGCCTTTGTGAATGCTCTAATTAAAGCTGCACCAAGATTTCAAACCCTGAAGTTGCCCATTGAAAAAATTAATTTCAATTAAAGCCGCGGCCTCAATTAGGAATTTTACGGTAGTCTAAGTTCACCATTTTGAATGAAATTTGAAAAACATGTGCCATAATGTATGGTGTATGTATTTTACTAAGTTTGTATGAAATCCCTCCATGCATAAACCAAGATATTTGATTTTTAACATTAAAATGGTGATACAATCAAAGATACCTGAATGGCAAGCAAACTAATACAAGTTCACATGTGCAACAAATCCTCTGAAAAGTTGATTAAGAGCTAAAAATTGTCTTATTCATCGACTGTCATAAAACAAAGCATACAATAGAAATGACAATGTTAAACTCAAAGGAAACCATAATATTGCCTGACTTAATTCAATAATAACATGGTATGGTATGGTATGGTATGGTACAACTACAGGACAATGTCAATCAAGCATCAAACCACAATTCGAAAGAATTCTTCTTGGAGCAAAAGAATTAAATTTACTAACCTGCCATTTCTTGACCATTGAGCAGAGCTTATCTCTAGTAAGATTCATTCCATGAAAATTTGTTAAACAGTTCTTTCCTTGTACCTCCTCAACCATCAATCGAAATTTTCTGAATGCAACCTCATCATTCTGTAAATCTGCTAATGACACCTCGAATACACGTCCTTTTAATCCATCAGATGCAATTCCTGAGAAAACAAAAAAAATATTGCATTGTTTTTTCTGAATAGTGTCATAACAATCTGAAGGTAAATGATTATCTCAGTCATGCATACTACAGCACACTTTGCATACACAGGACTCAAATTGTGATGGTTTCATGTCGTACGACTATTTTGGAACAATTTTCAGCAGTCCATTTAAGCCACAAAAAAAAAAGGTGCGTTTCAGGTAACTAGCTAGAACAATTTATATTTTGAGATTATAAATCTTTATATTGGTCAAAATTGCTCACATGGTCAACTGATATTAGTTAGTTTCAAATTACTGACACCACCAAGATATCAAGTATCATACTCAATGGATGTTGTTGATCTCAGAATTTAAAAACAGCCATTGAGGACAATTGTTGATATCTGGTTCAACTGAGGCCAACTGAATAGAATGTGAAAAAAGACAAGTTTCAAAGATGTTCAAGTTTTATTCAAGTTTCCATGTTCAATGTTCATTTATTTTCCATAGGGTCTCGTGCAGCATAGGAGGTACCCTTCACTGGTGCATACAGCTCATCTTTCCTTGATATACCCGCTGCATTCTTCACGCCCGAACTGTAATCAAATATTTTTTTTTTAGGATATAAAAAATATATAATTATGCTATTCTAATTTGTTTACAGTTGTATAAAATCAATATTAAAAAAAGACTTTATAAAATTTATTGCTATAAAACACTGAAAAAAAAACATAGTTGAACTCTGGTGACCTTGCCCTTTGTTATATAATATAATTCCCTTTATCATAGTTTGTTTCAATATAAATATGCATTGTCATAATTAATTTTGAATACAAACAAGTTTTGGGGTTGAACCAACAGTGGGGAATCAGTCTACCGAATGTCCTTAAAAGATGTAAATATCTTACAAAAACATGCCTCATTTGTTTAATTATTTTAAGGAACATAATTTCCAGCTTTATTGAAAGTAATTGAGATATTTTAGAATAAAAACAAATGTCTCATTGCAAAAAAAAGTGCTGCATTTAGATGTGAATAGATTCATAAAACGTGCAAGATAACAGAAAAATTTAGCTGGCTTTAGTCCAAGTATTTTGTACAGGTGTCTGTCAAAAATGAATGATTCACTGAGACAAATATGAACTGCCTCATTGTGTGACTACTGTATTATATGAAAAGTAAAAAAAAAACACCCTTTATGAATAGCTATCATGTTGCAAGCTCTGCTTTGTATGCAAATCAACTTTAAATAGTTGGTGTCCAGTGGAGGGAGAAGTCAACAGTACTGTTGCCTCCTGAGAAACTACATCTTCAAACACTGCAATCTCTGAAGTGCGTTTTTAAACTAGTATTATAAAAACTATCATTCTGTTCTAATAGCTGAAACATATTTCTGTGAGTTTTCATTTGTCGAATGAACTGTTTGTCAAATACAGATATTTTAGAATAATTTTCTTTTTAAAATGTGGATGAAATGTTTTGCTTTTAATGTATTTTTTATGTATTGTTTTTTATTTGATAACTTTTGACTAAACAGATTTTCTATTAGCTTCAGATCTTGATCAAAGTTTGGCACCCAGTTCATAGCAGTGCTTATATTGATTTTCTGACATCTTGTTTTCTGTAAAGATTTTATTGGTAGGTTTGCAAATGTGTATCAGACTGTGCAATCTCTCCGTGAGTTGGTTTTGAAACCCAGTATGGGATTCTGAGATACATTACCAAGGATATTATTACAAGATAAATGATTTGCTTCATTGAACACGTACAACAATGCATATTTCCACTGAGATCAGTGACCTTTGATGTGCATCACCAGTGATCAGTCAAGTAGAAACAGTCAAAATATCAGATTTTCTCAATTTTTGCATGATATTTTCATACAGGACATCTGTTGTTCAAACTCTGGGAAGACTTTATACTGATGAATAAGGTGACCAAGTTTGATAAAGTTTGGAATAGAATTAGTAAAGTTATTATGCACACAATAACAATTATTAACGCCGCCGACGACGACGACAACTACAACAACGACGACGACAACGCCGGACAATTTTTCCCTTAATATACCTTTCCCTTCCATCTTTGATGGTACGGGCAAGGTAAAAAATACCGAGCACCATAGTTTATACACATACTTTGAGGTTTTGATGGTAGAGACTTTTTCTTAGTCAACGCATACATTAGTACATCGAATGGATTTTTCGTCTCTGGCGATGCAGGTTCTGTGCATTTATCAAGTCCCAAACACATTGTGCTGTCCGGCTCAGGGACACAAGTGAACTTTATGAATTTAGTTCCAAATGAATTGACAACGCTCGGCACGAGTGATTTTAACATCGAGACCATGTTTTCGATTTTTTTTCAAAATTAGGATCAGGACGTATTTTTAGGTAGGGTCGGGTTACCGGAAACGCACCATTTTTTGTTGGGCCTTAGACCACTGGTACACAATTTTAGCAAAGCATTCCAAAATAATTTTTTTGTAATAAGACATTCAATGTAAATAACCAACACAATAAGTGTGAAGTTAGCTATAAAACTAGCATACGTTTTTCAATGATCTAATAAATTTAAATATTTACCTTTATAAGATTGTTCTAAATGTTGCTATACTACTGGAATTCTTTAATTTGGTCGCTATTTTCCCCCATAGTTATTCAAAACATTGCATACTGACGTGGGTAACATCAAAGGCTTGTAATCACTCAAGCATTTACTTTCTTTCCTATACTCCCTCACAGCAAAACTTGCATCACAAGCACATTGGGTTCTAGGCTGGGTGTAAAATGGCAGAATATCCAAGGTAGAGTTTTTGTACTATTATGAACCCAGTATAGTGGCAGTATACATAGAGAATGATTTTTGTAAAATGAGCTATTTAGATTTAACAGTGAGACTGGCCAGTGAAACATTGTTTCTGCATAGAATGACAGCACTGAGATTACAGGTGATGAATAGGTTAACAGCAAATGGACTTGCCAGCAAATGGTCATTAAAGGGGAGCAGAGGTGTGGCTTTTGACACTCTGTACATGAAATCTGAGATCTATGAATGAATTCTGTCGATAAAAACAACTTGTATGTGCTGCGAAATGCCCTAAATATCGGGTATAAAACGGGCTGTGAAGCAAATTTCACGACGAAAACCGCGGAAAACTACAGCGAAATCCCCTCGTTTGCCGCCATCTTGAATAAGTTATCGTGACGTCACAAGGCGTCACAGTTTTCCCATTTCACGCAGTTTTCGTCGTGAAAACGACCAATTTCGGACCATCGCCCTCAAAATAATTGATGACATAGTTTCGGGACCCATCGACAGTTGAAAAGTAGAAACTTGAGGCGAAAATAATGAAAAATCAAAGAAAGCTTAGAAAGAACTCCCATGTGCTGAGAGTATTGGAGACACATTAAATATAATTCGAAATTACTTAGCTGAAAACTAATTATGCAAATCAGAAAATTAATATGACCAGATTTGAGTGTAAAACTAATGAGGTCTGCGCAATGTAACAGAAAATCTATGTCTCCAAGTTTAATTGAAATGTGATTAGAACCAAAAAATTATGAATTATTATGCTTATTAGGGAATTAATATAAACAGATTTTTACCCCAAACTAATTAGGTTTGTACATTGTCCTAGAGCATCTTTGTACTAAGTTTCATTGAAATGGAATAATTAGCACCGTGAAAACTCCAAAATTTCGGCCCCTCTAAAAATTCGGCCGCCTATTTATTTGCCGGGTTTCGGTGTTTTATTTACCTCCAAATTTTCGACTCCACTAAAAAATGCCGACTCATTCTTATTCGAAAATTGCGACCAGTTTTAGTTTTCCCCCAAACGAAAAAAAAAACGATGTGAGCGTTCAAACGGGACCTTCCTCAAAGGCATGAATCCGGGTTTCTGATTGACTGAGAGATTTTTATTTTATTGGTAACGAAAATATATTCTAAATAAACGAAGTTTCAAATAAAAACGAACACAAAAATCTCGGCATGCTGCGTTTCTGAATTGTTGATTATTACTGTACTCAGTAGTGATTATAATAATGTACACAAAATAAATTTGTTGAATGGTTATGAAAAACAAATAAAAGTCAACTTAGTTTCATCGTAAGCGAATGATTCCGGTCCCGTATAAACGTTTGATGCTGTAGGATATCCGCCATGTTCTCTTAGGTCAAATAGGTCAAATCGCTAATTAACCAATCAAAAAGCTGGATGATGCCAACGTGTTCAAATTACCATAGCTTATTTAAATATGTTAATGTTATTGAACGCAATGCGAAAGAGATTGATGTTGTAGTACGATATTTTGGCTTGGATTTTGATGCGAAAACGGCATGATTTTTTTTAAATAAAAAAATTAGTTGTTTTTAAAAAATAAACTGGTCATCTGAAGAATAATTTAACATTGTTCACAGTGATAACAGCTCATTCTCGAAAGGAAGCTTACCCGCTCACGCTAGTCACGATAAAAATCATACACGTGTACTCTTGAATAGACAGACGTCAATGACTACGGTAAAACTTACTCTATTTTAGCCGGCAGGATTGATTGAAATGTCCGAAAAATGACGCCAAAATACACCTTAAAAGTCCCATTTTATTTTTTTAAATCCCATTTTACTTTTTAATCCAAGGGCGAATTTACGGCAGAATTTGGTCCCTCAAATAAGGGACACGTGAGCTTTGATTCTAACCGGATACATTGCACTGGGTCGGGGAGATCGTTTGCTAAACTTCCATGTATCTTTTGTCCAATGGGTACCTGTACTTCGAACATTCGCAAGTTTTCCTAGGTAGTGCGAGACAGCTTTGTCTTTTGACCTATTAGTTTTGTGCTGACCTCTTCTCCGCGTCTTGATGTTTTGTTTTGCTTGTCATAATACTCACTGATTGATGACTTTGTTTAGATTTTGAGTTACAACTCGGCCACGACCTTTGCTTTTACCGTGAAACATGAGGAAGTTTACGTCAATTGACCGACATTGCATTTTTTAAAAACTAATGAAGCACACTGTCTATCATCCCTATTTTTTTTTGCTGATTTCTACTCTGAAAAATTCGACCGTCCAAAAATGCACCTTAATTTTGACTCTAAAAACACGTCACAATTATTTAAAACCGGTCGAAATTTTGGAGTTTTTACGGTACTTTAGATATCAGTGTGAAAGCTTAAAATTGGTTAATTATGCAAATTAGGTAATTAATATGTACAGATTTTAACCCACAATTATTCAGGTCTGTCTATTGTCCTACAGCATCCATGTACATTCATTGATATGTGATGTATAGTACCTGAGATATCAGTGTGAAAGTTGGTTAATTATGCAAATTAGATGATTAATATGCACAAATATTTACCGGAAACTATTTGGGTCTGCATAATTCTAGATTCATTGAAATGTGATGATTAGTACTTTAGATATCAGTAGAAAAGCTGAAAATTAATTATGCAAATTAGGTAATTAATATGTACTGATATTACCATAAAAACTATCAGGTCTGTGCAGTGTCGTATGACATCTATGTACCAAGTTTCATTGAAATGTGATGATTAGTACTTGAGATATCAGTGGAAAAACCGAAAATTGACTAATCATTATGCAAATTAGGTAATTAGTATCCACGGATTATTACCAAAAATTAATCAAATCTGCGCATATGTTCAGAGCATCTATGTACCAAGTTTCATCAAAATCCAATGAGTGGTTCTTTAGATATCAGTGGAACAGTCATAGAACAGCTAAAAATTAGCTAATTATCATGCAAATTAGGTAATTAACGAGCATGGATTTTTACCAAAACCTAATCAAATCTGCGCATATGTTCAGAGCATCTATGCACCAAGTTTCATCAAAAACCGATGTATGGTTCTTGAGATAGCAGTGGAACAGTCGGACACACATACACACACACATACACACATACTAACTGCAAAGACTCCCATTTTGTGCTTCGCACATGGGAGTCAAAAAAAAGGGCTGTTACGGCCCGACCTGATTTCAGGTCGGTAAAATATGGTAACTCGCATATGATGGAACTGTAGCTCCCTGGTTTCGCGTTAACACCACGACGAACAAAATAACCGACAGCGAAACCAAGCGAGCTACAGAACTGCAGCTATCCCAAAATACCGTTTTCTGAGAATTTATTGGCCTTTGTTTTCACCATGATGGTTGCCAGGTGGTGAAAATGTCTGAGGGGGGGATAAATGTCTGAGGGTGGGGGGGGGGATAAATGTCGCTGCGCACAGTGGATGCTGTGTTGGCTTGGATGTCAGGCCAATCACGATGGGCCAATACAGCGACGATATCCATACATCATGCAACTCACTGATGTTCAGACCAAAGCTATTCAAACTATACTTAGTTCCGAGACTGGTGTGTTCGTTATTAGTCGCACTGGAAATAATAGAGTAGGTGTTATATCTCAAAGCTCATGATGTCACTGCCTGGGGGAAGCCCACCTCTCGTAAACCATACTCACTTCTTCTAAACTAAACCATTGATAAATGACCACCCACTTCTAAACAAAATAACATGAAATGACACCCAAGTCGAGCGGCACATACCCGTATTGCACTTCTATGCAAGTAGCCCCCCCCCCCCACTTGTCGGGTGTCACTGCAACATATATCGACAGAAATGAAGCCGAAGACATCGGAAATGCAAAGCTCCAAGCGCTTTCTGGCATTCATTGTAACAAAGCTTTCTATTGGTCGGTAAATTTTCCATCGCGCAACCACGTGACATACACCTTTATGAATAGAATTACTGCACGGTGTTGTAGTGGGAAGAATATCCGAACGGAACAACACCGTGCAGGCGGACGATGAGTTTCTGAGGTATGTGAATTTTTGGATATCGGATATACGAGGGTTGTTGTGGACAGCGGCTTTGAAATTGTCAATGAATTCGGCCCAAGTGAGTAGATCGCCGTGAAAAGTGGGTATTTCTAAATGCGGAAGACCAACTGACTTGTAGTGGGTTTGTTGATCCGGTTGTAGGGCGGCCATGTTGTGATCGAGGGGTGCTTGTTGGATGACTGGTTTTGAAATCGAATAGTCTGGAATTCTTCGACAAACATTGAAAGTCGAGCGAAGCAGGCGAGTATTTAGACTTCATATGACTCATTCTCGGTAAATTCGGCGTGGTCTTCATCGTAATGATCGATGACTTGTTGGTTCGCGTTGACTAGCGCTGATAGCCGGTTGTCGACAGCTAATTTCCGTGCGAGGATTTCCCGGTACGCGGCGTTTTTGTCATTGGCATCTGGGTACTGCGTGATTAGCTCTTCAATCGGTGTGAGGACGGCTTGTAGTTGTGCCCTTGCTTTGTTCCTCCGTTGAATTAGTTGCGTTGCTCTTGGGATAGCAAGAAGATCCACATGTGAGACCGCAACGATCCACCATTTTAAATTTCGTGATAACGAATGCATTGTGGAAGAAATATTAACTGCGCATGTGCACAAGTAGAGCGCTGCTGATTGCGCTAAGCTTTCTGGGTAATTCCATTAGAAAACGTGTGGGGAAGGTTTTAAATCAATGTATCAAGAAAGAAAGAATGCACCCATTTACTGCCTAAATGAACTTTATTCTCTTAAAAACATACAGATATATCACAAATAGCTAACCTAGAAGCAGTGAATGGCATCCTTATTCATGGATTTTGTAATTTTTGGACGACAGACGCCTCGCCATCGCATAGGCTCATCAGGCCTTAAGGCCGGATGAGCCAAAAATGAAACATTCAGAATTACTCAAAATGCAAATGCTGCAGACTAAAAAGAAACAAATTGTGAAAGGTTAAATGAAACTCATTTGAAACATTTCAGCCAGGATTTTGTTCACGACTTTCCTGATCTTATTTACTACAAAATTCTTCAAAAAATCGACCACGCAAGTATTTGGCGGATTGCTGGTTATTATTCCGACCATCAGCTTCTACAACGTTTACATTTACAGTAATGAACAAACAAATAAAACTTCCAAACGATCATCAAAGTTATGGCGTGACATAACTTACTTCGCGATGTTATACACCGGTTATACCAATAATTCCTCTCACTCAGTCATGATGCCATGCAAAAAAATATACTTTTTTTATATGAAAAAAAAACGCAAAATTTAGTTTTATCAGGAGCAATTATTTTTCATCACTCAATCACTTCGGTGAAAAACACAGACACGCCATGATAGTTGTGATGCATTACTTGACGAACATGCGTCCTTTGACCCGATGGGTCAAAAACGCCATTAACCAATCAGAATGTCGCATGGTAATGCCGGTAGAACCTGAAGTTTTCCCGAATGGTAGTGATCATTAAAATTACATTGCAAAAGTAAAGCGATGTCGTAGTACGATGTGTTGGTATGGATTTCAGATGAAAACTGCATGATGGTTTTTGAAAGAGGTGATTAGCAATTTTTAAAAGGTAAAAGAAGTCTTGAAAGAAAAGTTTTTACATGATTCACGACGATAACAGTTCAGATGTATTTTACCCAATCGCGCAATAAACACGTTTTTTCTTGAGTAGCGTAAACTGATCGTGAACTCCGCTTTGCCCACATTACATCAGGGTGGAACTGATTTTGAAAGAATTTTAGCTTTCAATCTAAAGACTGCGTCTATCGTCAGAAAGTATTACTTACAAACAAAGAGGTGCTAATTTTACAAAATGGACTTGTATTGTTCAAAGCTGCTACCACATTGCACGACTATATGTCTATTGTTTACAAATTACAATCCACGACTGGCAGGATGCGTGTCTGTCGGTACGCAAGTATAATAACAATAAGACAATAGTCCTGGTCGGAAGCGTTTCCATGGTGGTCGCTAATTTTGAGTGCCGGTCGGGTCAACCAGCGTGACAATTTCCCAATAAAAAAAGCTTGCTAATCACCGTGGCAGTGTTAGACCGGTGTGGCGGCAAATCGAAGCACTGTGGCGGGACTGCCACACTGTTTACATCCTGGTGAGAACACTGCTGTGATATCTGGCCTTTCATTCCTTATACACACAAAAATAGTAAAAAGTATTTTACAGTATCATGAGAGCTTAAAATTGTTACACTTCTAACCTACAAGTGGTACGATTTTGTTGTGTTTCACAAATTAAGCAAAGAGTGCTCATTCGTGATGTTTATAAATATTGTTCAATGATAAGTAAATTGTTTTCTTACTAAAAAAATGAATTACAGTGATGGCACAAGTTGTTCTTTGAATCAAGCTTGTGTGTAAAATAACTACGTCTGCAGAGGGAGTAAAAAAAAATACCACACAACTTACTTGTTCCCTGCGTTCTGGTTACTAAAGTTTTACCAATATTTCTGATGTTGAACATAGAAGGTGCTTTGACATCATACCAATCCTTCTTCGAGAAGGGGTCAACACTGAAACATCACAACAAAAATTAATGTCTCATAAATTATAGTAGTAAAAATGTACTTTTGATCAATAACAGAACGGACAATCAAAAGAGCAACCGAGAAAGTAATCACACATGTGTACAACACGGTTTCGCAAACGTACATAATTAACAATCAAAATATGGTGTCAATGTGTTCACAATCGACGTGATATCCCCTCCATCCTTTGATTTAAAAACGTGATTTTACGTTTACAGGGAAAACAATCATTAGTTTATTAGTATAGCACCAAATTGTTACTCACACTTTCTTTTTAGCACCCTTCTTTCCCCCTTTTGTAAGACGTTTATTCTTGCCTACCGCCATGTTGGAGCTCTGCGACGAAAAGGCTGAATTGTGTGTTTGTTGAATGTTTCCTCGGCGCGGTGTTTAGGCTATTATTACAAATCACCATTTATCGGCACCGATATTTAATACGTATAAGTACACGAAATAAACTTTATTGTACACTAGAAGAAAATACTCTAATTTATATGTATATATATAAATAAAAGAAACGTTTTTTTTCGTAAAATAGAATGAGGGTGTATTATTGGCGAAAAGAAACAACATAAGCAGACGAGTGTAAAGACAGCGTTCGGTTAGATTCGCGTTCGATTCGCGTTCGATTCACGGTCGCTTCGCGTTCGATTGACGTACGTTTCGCGTTCGATTGACGTACAAATTGAAATATCTATATTTTCAACAAAAGTTTATATATAGCATATTTTGTTTAGAAAAAATGGGGATCAATTTATTCCTTTTGGAGAAAATCATGGTTATAAATAGTCTACAGTCTCGCTCACATCGGAAGTCACGTGGGCTCAAACAAGTATAAAATGGCCCTAGAAACAGACGAGAAACGCATAAATATGTTTAAGGAAAATGAATCTTTTGTAAAAAAAAAAAATTATATAGTCACAAATTATCACCACTCAATTCAAAAACAAATAAAATCTTTGAAACAAGGACGTTGATGATGTTTTTATTTATAATCATTGTCTTTTGACCTTCTGCGCGTCAAGGAACTGTCATTTGATTGTGTGATTTGAACAAAATCATTTGAGAACCAATGGATTTTAGACATGCATAATGACAATAGAAAACAAACCTTGGCTGAAAGCAAACTAAGAACATGCAGATTTTTAAAACTAGATTTAAAAATTGAAAATTACTTAATTAATATGCAGAACCATTGCAAAATTCAGGACAAGCAACCATAACCTTAAAATTGAGAAAGGCAGACACAATAATGTGCCACTGGATAAAAGAACATGTGATATATACAGCCAAAATATAATTGAGGATGAGCAACATTTTGTAATGAAATGTCCAGCTTACAGTCATCATAGGGACAAATTATTCCTGACTGCACAAAATAAAGTTTCAAATTTTGATAAAGAAAATAGTCAGAATAAATTTATATTTATTATGGAAAACCATACTCTAGCACCAGGCTTAGCTGTCTTCTTTTAAAAAAATGTGTTCATTCTATATTATGTATTCACCATTGGTTGCAAATTGTCTTTATTGTTTATTCAGATTTGTTTTTGACTTGTTTTATATTTTTAGAATAGTTTTTTTCTCTCTTTTTAGATTATAGTTTTTAAATTTCTTTTTGTAAGACCCTTTTTATCCTTTCTTAAGGATTTTATGAATCTAATAAATATTATTATTATTATCAAAGGCACATTACTTGGGGTTTGCAACGCGCATAGTACTGTACGGTGACATCATGTCAATATCCCATTCAAGTCTCATCTTGTAGATAACGAGACTGGTGCTACGACCTTCTGACCAATCTCCCAGGCAGAGTTCTATTACGAATAAGTATATCTCTGCCACCACGCCATCTTATGCTTGTCGTTGATTGGTCTATGCGTCACAGTACTACTTTCAAAGACGCTCACCAAAACATTGCCATGCACAAAGTTCAGTCTTTTCCTACATGCCAAAGCATTAGTTTCTACAATAAATGACTAACTTTATAAACTTACTAGAACCTGTGTGTTCTATGGCTGTTAGACGGCAAAATCGAACCCATTCAAGCCAGAAATAGTATTGAAATATTCACCAGAATACAAGATGAACGGAAATGTTAGGAAACTCTTTTCAGTGAAATTAGTCTTTAATGTTTCTTTCCAAACTATATACGTCAACAAAACGTTTTTTCTTCCCACTTTTGTAATTCGGTTTGAAATGAAACAACCGCGGAAAATGGCCGTGCGTAGTGAGGTGATTGACCACAAAATTGAAGGCTATCGTGGCAGGGGCACTATTGCGTAAAGCGCAAAGGCCTCTGGGAAGGAGATTGCTCTGCCACCACACATTCGCTGGTTCCCGGCGTCCTTTGCGAATGGCAGGTAGGACGCAGGTAACTAGTAATCGCCATATTGTTCCATTAGGGCCGGTTTTCCGGCCGGAAGGAACGCGACTGGGTGACGTAATTTGAAAACATTCCAAGTTTCGATTTGCGTAAACGTGTCTGTAATGCTACAATAAAGTGACTTACGCATAACTTTGTTAACTGACAGGGTCTTGTAGTTCGAACATATTCGAATATGCAAATGAGTTCTATGCAAAGCTGCTTTGTGCAGTGATGATAAGTAACGCGCATCGAACTGTGCGGAGTTCGACTACCGCTGTGACGCATCGACCAATCAACGACAAGCATACGATCGCGTGGTGGCAGAGATATATTCGTGGAATGGAATAGAACTCTGCCTGGGAGATTGAGGCGGTTTGTAATAAAACAATAAAACACATATTACCACATTCATAGTGAAAAAATATAATACATCGAAAATGTACAGAAAATATACTAGTAGTTTTCGCAATCCGTCATATCGTGAGCTATTTTGATCCACCTGGACATCCCAAGCTAGTTACCATTGTCCTTCCCAGTGTTTTTGCGGTTAGATCACCGAAAGTATCTCTGCCACCGAACTCCGCACAGTTCGATACGCGTTACTTATCATCACTGCACAAAGCAGATTTGCATAGAACTCATTTGCATATTCGAATATGTTCGAATTACAAGACCCTGTCGGTTAACAAAGTTATGCGTAAGTCACTTGGTTACTTTAATCACTTTAATAAGACGTTTCACGCCCCGACTCCGAATAAAATGTTCAGTTATTTATACAAAATATACAAGACTTGCGTTAGAAAATTACAATCCTTTCCTACATGCCAAAGCACTAGTTCTACTATAAATGACTAACTTTATAAACTTACTAGAACCTTTGTGTTCTATGGCTGTTAGACGCGCAAAATCGAACCCGTTCAAGCCAGAAATAGTATTGAAATATTCACCAGAATACAAGATGAACGGAAATGTTAGGAAACTCCTTTCAGTGAAATTAGTCTTTAATGTTAACGTATAACTATATACGTTAACAGAATGTTTTTTCTCCCCAGTTTTAGTGTATCACGTGCGCCATTTCACTACAGTAACATTACCTTGCAAAACATAGTCCGCGATAAAATGGTTTATAAATAAATAAACGCTGCTCGGACTGATAAGTATGATATATTGAAGATAATATTTGGTAATCGTAGTCCTAAATAACTATTAAAAATAGCTAGACGTTTCGAGCAATGGCTCTTTATCGATAGCATAGAAGCAAGTGTGAATAGAACTCTGCCTGGGAGATTGGCTAGTTACTTCTGGCTTGCGCATTCGCATTTTTCTGAGTTGGAACGCTTATGCGAGAGCGAGATTGAAACGGGATCTTGGTATCATGTCACCATAGTTGCAAACCCCAAGTAATGTACCTCTGTTATTATATTATATGTACACTATGAAAGTATTTATAACCTTGATTTCCACAGAAAATACTAAATTGATTTCTCTTTTCCCCGCTCAAAAATATTGTTAAATTATCTGAAATTGCTATTTATCAACATTTGAATGAATTATTGGTATTTCAGTGGACGTTTCAATCGTACGTGAATCGAACGCGAATCGAACCGAACGCTGTTTTTCACACTCGTCATATCATAAGCAGTTTGTTAAACGTGAATACTATTCTCTTCCGGGTTTGAGTATTTTGTTGATTATTTGTTTATATTAGCGCGAAGAGAATAAATAATAGGACTTTTGACCAGGTAAGTTAATGTCATTAATACAACAACAAAAACACAGACACTACAAAACAGCGACTACGACAGCAACAACCGTGTCGAACCTGTTGTGTTTACAATTATAAAGTTTAGGTGTAGTAATCTGCGGTAAATGACAACATGACAAATGAACATATATTGTGTAGCATGTGAATCGTAAATATGCTAGTGTTGATTTTTGACAATTTTTTTCATATTGAATGTTTGAAATGGATGACAGTTAATTATTTCAGATTTGCTATGAGCTTATCTAATGGCGACTAAAAACCTTAATTTTGGTATTTACTAGTAGTATTTACTAGTAGTATTTACTAGTAGTATTTACTCGTAGTATTTACTCGTAGTATTTACTAGTAGTATTTACTCGTAGTATTTACTCGTAGTATTTACTTGTAGTATTTACTAGTAGTATTTACTTGTAGTATTTACTAGTATTTACTCGTAGTATTTACTCGTAGTATTTACTCGTAGTATTTACTAGTAGTATTTACTAGTAGTATTTACTCGTAGTATTTACTCGTAGTATTTACTAGTAGTATTTACTCGTAGTATTTACTCGTAGTATTTACTCGTAGTATTTACTAGTAGTATTTACTAGTAGTATTTACTCGTAGTATTTACTAGTAGTATTTACTCGTAGTATTTACTAGTAGTATTTACTAGTAGTATTTACTAGTAGTATTTACTCGTAGTATTTACTTGTAGTATTTACTAGTAGTATTTACTCGTAGTATTTACTTGTAGTATTTACTAGTAGTATTTACTTGTAGTATTTACTAGTATTTACTCGTAGTATTTACTCGTAGTATTTACTAGTAGTATTTACTAGTAGTATTTACTAGTAGTATTTACTCGTAGTATTTACTAGTAGTATTTACTCGTAGTATTTACTAGTAGTATTTACTAGTAGTATTTACTCGTAGTATTTACTTGTAGTATTTACTAGTAGTATTTACTTGTAGTATTTACTAGTAGTATTTACTAGTAGTATTTACTCGTAGTATTTACTCGTAGTATTTACTAGTAGTATTTACTAGTAGTATTTACTAGTAGTATTTACTCGTAGTATTTACTCGTAGTATTTACTAGTAGTATTTACTCGTAGTATTTACTCGTAGTATTTACTCGTAGTATTTACTAGTAGTATTTACTCGTAGTATTTACTAGTAGTATTTACTAGTAGTATTTACTCGTAGTATTTACTAGTAGTATTTACTAGTAGTATTTACTCGTAGTATTTACTAGTAGTATTTACTCGTAGTATTTACTAATAGTATTTACTAGTAGTATTTACTAGTAGTATTTACTCGTAGTATTTACTTGTAGTATTTACTAGTAGTATTTACTTGTAGTATTTACTAGTATTTACTCGTAGTATTTACTCGTAGTATTTACTAGTAGTATTTACTAGTAGTATTTACTAGTAGTATTTACTCGTAGTATTTACTAGTAGTATTTACTCGTAGTATTTACTAGTAGTATTTACTAGTAGTATTTACTCGTAGTATTTACTCGTAGTATTTACTAGTAGTATTTACTTGTAGTATTTACTAGTAGTATTTACTAGTAGTATTTACTCGTAGTATTTACTCGTAGTATTTACTAGTAGTATTTACTAGTAGTATTTACTCGTAGTATTTACTAGTAGTATTTACTAGTATTTACTCGTAGTATTTACTCGTAGTATTTACTCGTAGTATTTACTAGTAGTATTTACTAGTAGTATTTACTAGTAGTATTTACTCGTAGTATTTACTCGTAGTATTTACTAGTAGTATTTACTCGTAGTATTTACTCGTAGTATTTACTAGTAGTATTTACTAGTAGTATTTACTTGTAGTATTTACTAGTAGTATTTACTAGTAGTATTTACTCGTAGTATTTACTCGTAGTATTTACTAGTAGTATTTACTCGTAGTATTTACTTGTAGTATTTACTAGTAGTATTTACTTGTAGTATTTACTAGTATTTACTCGTAGTATTTACTCGTAGTATTTACTAGTAGTATTTACTAGTAGTATTTACTCGTAGTATTTACTCGTAGTATTTACTAGTAGTATTTACTCGTAGTATTTACTTGTAGTATTTACTAGTAGTATTTACTTGTAGTATTTACTAGTATTTACTCGTAGTATTTACTCGTAGTATTTACTAGTAGTATTTACTAGTAGTATTTACTAGTAGTATTTACTCGTAGTATTTACTAGTAGTATTTACTCGTAGTATTTACTAGTAGTATTTACTAGTAGTATTTACTCGTAGTATTTACTTGTAGTATTTACTAGTAGTATTTACTTGTAGTATTTACTAGTAGTATTTACTAGTAGTATTTACTCGTAGTATTTACTCGTAGTATTTACTAGTAGTATTTACTAGTAGTATTTACTCGTAGTATTTACTAGTAGTATTTACTAGTATTTACTCGTAGTATTTACTCGTAGTATTTACTCGTAGTATTTACTAGTAGTATTTACTAGTAGTATTTACTAGTAGTATTTACTCGTAGTATTTACTCGTAGTATTTACTAGTAGTATTTACTCGTAGTATTTACTCGTAGTATTTACTCGTAGTATTTACTAGTAGTATTTACTAGTAGTATTTACTTGTAGTATTTACTAGTAGTATTTACTAGTAGTATTTACTCGTAGTATTTACTCGTAGTATTTACTAGTAGTATTTACTAGTAGTATTTACTCGTAGTATTTACTAGTAGTATTTACTAGTAGTATTTACTTGTAGTATTTACTAGTATTTACTCGTAGTATTTACTCGTAGTATTTACTAGTAGTATTTACTCGTAGTATTTACTCGTAGTATTTACTAGTAGTATTTACTAGTAGTATTTACTTGTAGTATTTACTAGTAGTATTTACTAGTATTTACTCGTAGTATTTACTAGTAGTATTTACTAGTAGTATTTAAGTAATATTTACTCGTAGTATTTTCTAGTAGTATTTACTAGTAGTATTTACTCGTAGTATTTACTAGAAGTATTTACTAGTAGTATTTACTCGTAGTATTTACTCGTAGTATTTACTAGTAGTATTTACTAGTAGTATTTACTAGTAGTATTTACTCGTAGTATTTACGTAGCGTAGCGTGTTCGAAACAGTGTATAAACATTATTTGTGATGCAAGCTTTTTCGGATTTGATCACCTACTTTGTCTACTTATTTCCTGAGGGGAAAAGAGGCACTCTAAGGGTAAGAGTTCTTTAGACCCCCTTACTCGTAACTCAAACCCTAACCCTGCCCCTCCTCAATTTATTGTAATTACTTGGAGGGGCATATTGAATTCCATTGGGGGGGGGGGGTGGCTGGAGTGTTAGGGTTATGGTTCAGGTTAGGGGTGAAGAAGCCTTGAAAAAGTCTTTTCACTCTAAGATTCTTGTACATGCCCAAACATTTTTATTGAATGTCTACATCTAAAAATTTATTCTCTAATATATTATGAGCATGTAGAGGAAATTATGGAAATATTTGCATCAGACTTCAAATATACACATACTGAAAAAAATAAAACAATAGACTTAGACCCTATGAGTTGACAAGACCCTGTGAGTTAAATGACAAGGCCCTGTGAGTTGACAATACCCTGTGAGTTGACAAGACCCTGTGAGTTGACAATACCCTGTGAGTTGACAATACCCTGTGAGTTGACAAGACCCTATGAATTGACAATACCCTGTGAGTTGACAATACCCTGTGAGTTGACAATACCCTGTGAGTTGACAATACCCTGTGAGTTGACAATACCCTGTGAGTTGACAAGACCCTGTGAGTTGACAATACCCTGTGAGTTGACAAGACCCTGTGAGTTGACAATACCCTGTGAGTTGACAAGACCCTGTGAGTTGACAAGACCCTGTGAGTTGACAATACCCTGTGAGTTGACAATACCCTGTGAGTTGACAATACCCTATGAGTTGACAAGACCCTATGAATTGACAAGACCCTGTGAGTTGACAAGACCCTGTGAGTTGACAAGACCCTGTGAGTTGACAAGACCCTGTGAGTTGACAAGACCCTGTGAGTTGACAATACCCTGTGAGTTGACAAGACCCTGTGAGTTGACAAGACCCTGTGAGTTGACAAGACCCTGTGAGTTGACAAGACCCTGTGAGTTGACAAGACCCTGTGAATTGACAAGACCCTGTGAGTTGACAAGACCCTGTGAGTTGACAAGACCCTGTGAATTGACAAGACCCTGTGAGTTGACAAGACCCTGTGAGTTGACAAGACCCTATGAGTTGACAAGACCCCGTAAGTTGACAATACCCTGTGAGTTGACAATACCCTGTGAGTTGACAAGACCCTGTGAGTTGACAATACCCTATGAGTTGACAATACCCTGTGAGTTGACAAGACCCCGTAAGTTGACAATACCCTGTGAGTTGACAATACCCTATGAGTTGACAATACCCTGTGAGTTGACAATACCCCATGAGTTGACAATACCCTGTGAGTTGACAATACCCTGTGAGTTGACAATACCCCATGAGTTGACAAGACCCTGTGAGTTGACAATACCCCGTAAGTTGACAAGACCCTATGAGTTGACAATACCCCATGAGTTGACAATACCCTGTGAGTTGACAATACCCTATGAGTTGACAATACCCTGTGAGTTGACAATACCCTGTGAGTTGACAATACCCCATGAGTTGACAAGACCCTGTGAGTTGACAATACCCCGTAAGTTGACAAGACCCTATGAGTTGACAATACCCCATGAGTTGACAATACCCTGTGAGTTGACAATACCCTGTGAGTTGACAATACCCTGTGAGTTGACAATACCCTGTGAGTTGACAATACCCTGTGAGTTGACAATACCCTGTGAGTTGACAATACCCTGTGAGTTGACAATACCCCGTAAGTTGACAAGACCCTATGAGTTGACAATACCCCATGAGTTGACAATACCCTGTGAGTTGACAATACCCTGTGAGTTGACAATACCCCATGAGTTGACAATACCCTGTGAGTTGACAATACCCTGTGAGTTGACAATACCCTGTGAGTTGACAATACCCTGTGAGTTGACAATACCCCATGAGTTGACAATACCCTGTGAGTTGACAATACCCTGTGAGTTGACAATACCCTGTGAGTTGACAATACCCTGTGAGTTGACAATACCCTGTGAGTTGACAATACCCCATGAGTTGACAATACCCTGTGAGTTGACAATACCCCATGAGTTGACAATACCCTGTGAGTTGACAATACCCTGTGAGTTGACAATACCCTGTGAGTTGACAATACCCTGTGAGTTGACAATACCCCATGAGTTGACAATACCCTGTGAGTTGACAATACCCCATGAGTTGACAATACCCTGTGAGTTGACAATACCCTGTGAGTTGACAATACCCTGTGAGTTGACAATACCCTGTGAGTTGACAAGACCCTGTGAGTTGACAATACCCTGTGAGTTGACAATACCCCATGAGTTGACAATACCCCATGAGTTGACAATACCCTGTGAGTTGACAATACCCTGTGAGTTGACAATACCCTGTGAGTTGACAATACCCTGTGAGTTGACAAGACCCTGTGAGTTGACAATACCCTGTGAGTTGACAATACCCTGTGAGTTGACAATACCCCATGAGTTGACAATACCCTGTGAGTTGACAATACCCCATGAGTTGACAATACCCTGTGAGTTGACAATACCCTGTGAGTTGACAATACCCCGTAAGTTGACAATACCCCATGAGTTGACAAGACCCTATGAGTTGACAATACCCTGTGAGTTGACAATACCCTATGAGTTGACAATACCCTGTGAGTTGACAATACCCTGTGAGTTGACAAGACCCTGTGAGTTGACAATACCCCATGAGTTGACAATACCCCGTAAGTTGACAATACCCCGTAAGTTGACAATACCCTATGAGTTGACAATACCCTGTGAGTTGACAATACCCTATGAGTTGACAATACCCTATGAGTTGACAATACCCTATGAGTTGACAATACCCTATGAGTTGACAATACCCTGTGAGTTGACAATACCCTGTGAGTTGACAATACCCCATGAGTTGACAAGACCCTGTGGTAAGCATTAATAACACTTTGGTCAAAGTGAAAAATTTGAATAACATTAATCTATGTGTATAATTTCCATTCTATGTCTGACAAGTGCAGCCAGTTGTCATGGATACTAGCAGAGTTGGAATGAATGCAAGTGCAGATAACATGGTTAAAGTGTATCTACCACCGTATGAACATCCTCCACGTTGGATTTCACCACATCAGGTTTAATAATCATCATATACATTATCTCTACATCTACAGCTTGCATGCTATATTAGGAAATTATTACCTTATTAGGAAATGGGAATTTTAAATAAGGAATATTACATAATGATTCTATGCAGGCATATTTTAAAATACAGTAAATGTATAATAAGTTAGTAATTATAATAATTAATTCACTTTAAATATGCTACAAGTCGAATTTTTATGTTTATTAGCTAATTTAGTTTTTTCCACCAATATCTCATGAACCATTCATCAGAATTCACTTAAATTGATGTATATACTTTCTCATGGGTACTACTATGAATACTAATTACCTAATTTGCATAAATCTGATAATTTTCAGATATCCCAGAAAACCATGCAGATTTCAATGATTTGGGATAATCCATATGTGTTTAATTTAGGGTTGATTTTAATGCTTTCTAAATACCTAATTTGCATACATTTACATATTTATAGGTGTTCAACAGATATCAAAATAAATATTTCTTATTTGTACCTCATGCTTTCAATACCCCTTCTTGTTTTCTTTGACTATTGGTGATCTTGGTAGCACATATGTAAATTTTTGAAACCTCACGACATATGATAAATAGAGCACATCCAGCTTTTCTTAAAGTCAATCACAATTTTCAAAGTTACAACATGAAAAGTCCATTCTGTAATGTTACCCTTAAATCCTTAATTAATAAATATGTCAATTGCAAACTGAAAAAATCAGGCAATTATTTGTTTTCATGTTTCATTGATTTCTCCAAAGAACTTGATTCAGTCTGACGAGAAGGGCTGCTATATAAACTTCTACAGTTAGGTGTGGGAGGGAATTTAGATATAATTATTTTTGATATTTACATCTACATGAGTATGAACATGCCAAATTATTTTTTGTTTTTTGTTTTATATACAACACGTAACTGTTTACTGTACACAGTTAGGTAATCAAAAAAATGAAACAAATTAATAGAACATACCTAAAGCTAGTCAGCTGGAATGTACATGGCTTAGGTGACAAATGTACTGAGATTGATTTTAGTACAGTAGTACAAAATTATGATATTTTTTGTATACAAGAAACATGGCTTGGTAGCAGTAGTAATAGTTTAGTATTAGATGTAGAAAGTTATAGCCACTTCAGTTCAGATAGGATAAGAAAATCTAATAGGAGCAGAAGAAATTCGGGAGGTGTTGCACTGTTGTTTAAATCAACATTAAGAAATGGGTTACATAAAATTTCTTCTGACATACGTGATTTTATGTGGTGCAAACTGGATAAAAGCTATTTTTCTCAGGACAAAGATATCTATCTGGGTTGCATTTATATACAGCCAGAGAAAGACCATGATTATTTTGAAACTTTAGGAAAAGATATTACAAATGTACAAGGTTCTCCCAGCAGGGTGAGGTAATTATTATTGGTGATATGAACAGTCGAACAGGAAACCTTACTGACTACATACCATTTGATGGCAATGTGCATATTCCTGTTCCAACTACTTATACATCAGATAATTTCAGTAAAATACAAACACAAGACAGTAAAATACATATACATATGGGATGAAGACTCAAAAAATAAGTTCAAAAATATTTTACAAAATCAAAATGTTGAAAAGAGTCTTTATACATTTCTTAATTTTAATACAGAAAGCATGAATGTGAACAAAACAACGGATCAATTAAAAAACATTCTACTAAATATTGCTGACAATAGCTTAAAAAAGGTCAAACAAGGTAAATATAAAAAGAGAAACAAAAAATATAAAAAGCCTTGGTTTGATAAAACGTGCAATGAAGATTTTATTGTTAAACATACTTACTATACATTAAAAAAACACTAGTCAAAAACAAGAAAAAAGAATTTAAAGAAAATACAATAAGACAGTCACAGGTAATGGGTGACAACAATCACACAGAGTATTGGTTAGTACTAAGATGTTTGAGAAATGCAGAAAATACATAATCTGATGCCATTATAACAAGTGAAAATTGTATGGATCACTTTAATAAGCTATATAATTACTACCTTATACTAAAATATGTTTGGATATTTAGAGTACTAACAAATTTCAACTTACGGTCCGGTTAGACCTAAAATACACCTCGAATATTCACTTTTGAGATATAATTTTTGGTATGTGTTGATTCTTGGATATTTTGTCTTCTTGTCCTGAACTTTGTTTAGTATTTTGAACTTCCCTGTTTGCATAAAAAGGACAAGCTTCGTGTTTTCGACATTGAAAATTCCTTTGCTTCATTATTTGCTGAGGGACGGCCGCTTAGGTATGTGCTCTGTAACTTACAGCACATGAACCTAAAAACCTAAGGTACTCAAACAAAAATGACGTAATACTAAAGTCCAAAAAGTACGTTCAAGCTCTGCATTTTTTCGTAGCATAAAAACGATTTACTCTCTCGCTTATAGTGACACCCTCGAATCAACTGATTTCCATTCCTCTCAAGAGTCAAAATGGTATGTGCCTCCATTTTACGCTACGACTGGAAACAGTTTTTTTTGCCCGACGTGTTCATTTGACTTCAATAACGTTTCAGTGGCTGTCACTGTCGTACACTGAGTCTTGCTGATAACATTTTGGTTCAAATTCACGTAGATACCACTGAGAAAATTACAGAAATCTTGCGTTTTTAAGTCGTGTGCCATTTTAAAGTTTATTTATTAAGTTTATTCCAAAGACTGCAGTCGCCCCAGAGATAACCAGAACATTGATTTGTTTCAAAAACGTTCGTCGTTAAATTCACGTTTAAAAACGTTTTTGACCTTTGTGAGTTGATGATAAGCAAACAATCATGGTAGATTGGCCCTGACCTTCTCTTGATCGGAAACGCAAGGAAGATAAGACTCAATTTTCATAGGCGCATGTCGTTTAAATCGGACGGTTACTTTTGTTTCAGGTTCGTTGTTGTTGTTTTGGGTGAATATAGAACATGTTCAAGACCAAAATTGTAGCAATAATGTTCATGTCGCTGTACATTAAAACAAACTCTCAAACTCGACAACATTCACTTACCGACCACTGAGCAAATAGGTGGAAATACCAGTTACATCACTCATGAAGATTGATGATTCGATTGCTGACTGGGATAACTGCATTGAGTGTTCATTTCTATGCAATGTAAAATCATATCGATGTGTGGGCGATGAAGGCTGACAGATTGTTTTGGTTCTGTGGCCGGCTCTCATGGCACGGGCAACTGACATTTGCTGACTTTTTTTTCACTATTCTGACGTGTTCTGGGCTGTATATAACAGTCAGACACTGACACGTAAGTAGGTTGGTACTAGTAAACAGCCCGGGACATAGTCAATATAGGAGTCTGAGTCAGTTAGGCCCTAAAAATAGCGTCATCACGCAGTAATCCATTAATGAGTTCACATAACAATCTTATGCATACAAATAATCCCATAATTATTGACAAGTTGTTTCTACCTTATAATAAACAGATTTTTGGTATGTGTTGGTTCTTGGATATTTCAGCTTCGTCGTCCTGTACTGTACTCGTCATTTAGTAATTCGAACTTCCCAGATTGTGTAAAAATGGAGAGTTTCCTGATTTCAATATCGAAAACGCCTTGGCTTAATTATTTGCTGGGAGACCGCCACTTAGGTACGTGCTCTGTAACTTGCAGCATTTGAACCTAAAAACGTTAGGTAATCAAATTCACAAGAAGTTGACAACCTAATATTGCTAAATCAACAGTTGTGAACTTTATCAGGATTCCCGTATGTAGTTACACATCGTTCCAGCAAGGAAAAATATTGATTACTTTTGTGCACTTCCGGTCCGATTAGATTAGACACCGCAAATATTCACTTTTGAGATTTTTGGTATGTGTTGGTTCTTGGATATTTCAGCTTTGTCCTCCTGCACTTCATTTAGTAATTCCAACTTCCCAGATTGTGTAACAACGGAGAATTTCTCGATTTCAATATCGAAACCGCCTTGGCTTAATTATTTGCTGGGGGCATGTAACTTGCAGCGCATGAATCTAAAAATGTTAGGCACAAGTAGTTGACAATCTCTAATATTGCTAAATCGCCAGTTGTGAACTTTATCAAGATTTTGGTATGAAGTTACACATCATTCTAGCAAGGAAAAATTATTTTTTTAAATTGATTACTTTTGTGCAGGTTATTTAATAAAATATGAAATAATTAATATTTCATTTTTGTTAGTACTAGTTAGTATCTTTATTTATTAAAATATGTTCACATCATATTTAATTGGAGTGGGTATTGCCAAGCAAGTTCATAAAATTATAAACAAATATTTTCGTAAATAACACTGACCGCGAAATATGCCTTTGAGAAGTATTACTGATGGAATATTTAGTCCCCGTTCTGATGCAGTTCGAAAACGGGGACTTGTATGTTTTGACCTCCGTGTGTCCGTGTGTGCGTGCGTCCGGACATGTATCTTAGAAATGCCTGGATCAATCACAATCAAACTTCACACATACATCATACATGATATTATACATATGCACGTGAATTTGTTTCACAATCTGATTTAAGATGGCCGAATGGCGGCCATTTTTGTGCTAAAAATCATCAAAATCAAGCATTTCACGCCTGTTTACAGATGGATTTTGTTCAAACCTTGTATATACGTTGGACATTATAGGACCTTGATGCACATCATTTTGTTTTACGATCTGATTCAAGATGGCCGAATGGGGGCCATTTTTGTGCTAAAAAATCATAAAAATCAATCATTTCTCGGCTGTTTACAGATGAATTTTGTTCAAACTTAAAGTGCCTGTGCAATGCCCACTCACACGCTTCCGATTTTAGATCTGTGCCCCACTAAAATAGGCAATTATTGATTATTTTGCTGAAAATGATCACTCTTATCCAAGTAAATTTGAGATATTTCTCGTGCTATAGCCACGCCCACCTATCCTGAAACGGTCGACTGTTTCCGGATTTCCGATTCTGGCCGAAAGTGCGCCACCAAATGCTAAAATATGAGAGGAAGCCATACCCCTGGGCCGTACTTTTATATCACTGTGTCATTCAATGTACAACTGTACTTTTAAACGATATACATTTTTTGATCGGCGTTTCTTTTTTTTTGTCTATTTATGATGGTTAAAGGTTGTGTTGTGGGCGGTTGCAGTAATGCGTATAGTCATAGTGTAAGTATTTACATGTTTCCAATCGATCCGAAGGTGCGAAATCGGTGGACGAAAGTCGTGAAAATAACAAGAAAATATTGGGGTGGACTTCCTCCTTACAGCTTCATATTAAGTGTCCACTTCACCTCAGATTCTTATTTTCGAAACACTATCCATGACAAAACAACTAGGTTTTAATGAGAAACGACAACTTAAACCTGGCGCAATACAAAACGTTTTCGAAAAAATAGATTCCTGACCAGCCCATGATCACTGAGGCGGATTTCAGAAGGGAGAGAGATGTCGAGTAAGTGTTTCAAATGATTTGATTTGTTTGCGATCCTGATTATCGCTTTATAGAGACCACCCGTGTTATGTAAAAGGTAGCAGTAATTTTGATAATGACACGAAAACGAAGCGTCGGACAAACAGGAAATTACGCAGCACTCAGGCTGTTTTCATTTTTGCAGACTAAAAGTGTCTGAATTGTTCGGTTATTGGTGTTGAATGTCAAATTCACACCTTTGTTGCCTTTACTTGAAGCTTGGTCTGCGTAATAATTTATGGAATAAGAATCCGGGCTTGGGCTTTCAATGTATTTTTAGTCCCCGTTCGGACGAAGTCCGAAAACGAGGAACTTATAATTCGGTCTCCGTCCGTCCGTGCATCCGTGCGTCCGTGCGCCCGTCCGGAGTCATATTCTGTTCATTCTTTGCATGTGCCTAGTACTTTATGTGGGACATATGCACATGCAGTGGTTTAGCGATTCGATTCAAAATGGCCGACTGGCAGCCATCTTGTTTTTTGAAAATGTCGTATTTTGGACATGCTTTGTCAGTTTTCATTCAAATTTAGTACATAGATCATACTTGTTAGGATACATGTCCCCGACCGTCCGTGAGTTCCTGAGTTTGTCTGTCCGACCGTCTGTGTGTCCGTCTGTCCGTGTGTCAGTCTATCCAATGTCATATTTCAGAATCCTGTGGACCGATTCCGTTCATTCTTTGCATGTGCCTAGTACCTTATGTGGGACATATGCACATGCAGTGGTTTAGCGATTCAATTCAAAATGGCCGACTGGCAGCCATCTTGTTTTTTGAAAATGTTGTATTTTGGACATGCTTTGTCAGTTGTCATTCAAACTTGGTACATAGATTATACATGTTAGGATACATGTCCATGACGATTTATTTTGCAATTGGATCAAAGATGGTCGACTGGCAGGCATCTTGTTTTTGTTTTTTTATGTATTATCTTGGACGTGCTCTGTCAGTTTTCATTCAAATTTGGCACATACATGTACTTTATAAATAAACAATCTGTTGTATATGCCACTTGGAACTCAAGTTTCAAGGACATGCTCGCGACAACTCCTCCGCTTTAATATGACGAGCACAAAGAGAACTTAACGGGGACTGTGTCATTTTCAATGACTTGTTTTAATATGATGTCATAATTATGAAAATCACGCTAAATCTGAATTTGTCTGTATGTGAGTTGCTCTCAATTATTTTTGTTATCCAATTAAACTCCGCCATTCACGCACTTGTCCACGTCATGACCCGACGCGTTCACCCATTACAACAAATTTATTTCCACGGGGCAGTCATTTATTTAATAACTGTGTTTTGTCGTTTTTTTTTTTAAATTATTTCTCTATTTTATTAATCACTATAATTTAATGTTTAGAATGGCAAAATATGTTTTCTTTTTCTTTTAATTTTGAATGTGTTTTTTTACTCAGACGATCGATGAAATAAAACAGTGTAGTGACGTGCCTAGTAACCTACTAAATAACAAGACGATTCAGGCGTCAAATTTGATTTTGTCCAATGCCGGAGTCCAGCGACAGTGTACAAACGTGCGACGGTGACGGTGACAACCACGGTTACTAGGTACAGCAGACCAGACATATTTCGCATCTGACTCAACCCCATGCAACAAACTTGATACTATGTGTTCATCATGGTCCATTCTTCCCCGAAGTACATAAATGGCAATTTAGTCAAAGATGAGAAAACAGCACAAGAAATTTGCCTTATTTACACGTATCGGCAATGCAAGCTACTCAGCAACTTCCCCTTCTGACGTCACAAGGGGAATTTCTGTATGCAAATGAGCAGCTAATGAGGAGCCTCGTTTTAAAATACACAAAAATAAAATTGCCGTAGACTGAATTTAAAACGCATTTTTTCACTTAAAAAAATAATTTATGCTTAGAAACATAAAAATTAATAATATTTATGTATCAATGGATAATTTTAGGTGTGCAGCCATTTCACAGGCACTTTAATATATACATTAGACATTATAAAGCCTTGATGCAAATATTTTGTTTTTCAGATAACATTCAAAATGGCCAACTGGCGGCCATTTTGTTTTAATGAATGGGCATCTAGACCCATATCTCTGACTTGTTTTGACTGATTATGTTAAAATTTTACGTATTCATTATACATCATGTCATAGATAGACAGATATATTGGTTTGATGATCCTATTCAAAATGGCCATATAGTGGTCATTTTTGTGCTAAAAAATCATCAAATATCAAGCATTTCTGGCATTTATGGATGGATTTCGTTCAAACTTGGTACATACATTAGACAATACGGATTCCTGATGCACGTCATTTTATTTTTCAGATCAGATTCAAAATGGCTGTCTGGTGGCCATTTTGTTTTAATGAATGGGTTTCCAGTCCCATATGTCTGGCTTGTTTTGACAGATTATGTTCAAATTTTTAATATTCATTATACATCATGTCATAGATATACGGATATATTGGTTTGACGATCCTTTTCAAAGTGGCCAAATGGTGGCTATTTTTGTGCTAAAAAAATTCTCAAATATCAAGCATTTCTTGCATTTATGGATGGATTTTGTTCAAACTTATAACATGTATTAGACATTACAGGTTCCTGATGCATGTCATTTATTTTTCAGATTGGATTCAAAATGGCTGACTGGTGGCCATTTTGTTTTAATGATTGGGCTTCTAGAGCCATATCTCTTAAACGCTTTGACTGATTATATTCAAATTTTATATATTCGTTATACATCATGTTATATATATATATACATCTATTTAAAATGGTTGATTTTGAATGCTGTTCCAGAGCAATATCTCTCAATATGTACAAGTACTTGTTTGACGATCAGATACAAATGTCAATCATTTTAATGTTAAAAAAATCCTATTCCTCACATGGTTATATTCCAGCTATATTACTATAAACAAAACTATATATCATAAATTTGATAACTAACGAGGACTGTGCCATGCATGGCTTGTTTATATTGCAATTTCTTTCAATTTGAATTAGTTGTATTCCAATGCATTAGTAATAATGTAAATATATATATACATTCCTTTATTTCATTGTTGAGACAGTTATACAGATAAAAAAACTGAGTTATACAGTTTGTTTTTCAATTTATGTATATTGGAAAACGGTTATGGGGATTATCATTAATTTCAATAAACAATATTCAACTATCCTTTGCAACACCAATAAGATCATAATGGTAATGTTTATTGATTGCTCTTTGAAACTAGAGGCATTATCGGAGCATGGGTCTTATTTTGGAACTCCTGCAGGGATGGTATTCCCGGAATAGCGCCAGTTGTTAAAGAAACATAGAACTTTGATTCTCAACAAGGATGAAAGGACCAGTTACTGAGACAAAGCTCTACTCCCCGCGAAACCCACCAGATATGAAACCCACCGCAAAAGCCACTCACTGCAAAGCTACTAGTAATAATAACATAAATAATACCGTAAAATCTGTATTAGAAGCCGCATCCCTAATAGAAGTCGCACCCATTCTTTTTAAACAATAGAGAACCAAAAAATCATCATTTCTCATATGTGTAGATGCTCTAATAGAAGCCACATCCCCTCTGTTGTATTGTATCATTTCAATAGAAGCCGCGGTTTCTAATACAGATTTTACAGTAATAAAATTGACCAAGATTTAATAGCAAAGGAGAACTTAAAAAACTACAATGTAGTATTGAATAAAGAGATTAAAAAGTCTGAAGTTATTAATGCAATAAAAAATATAAAAAATAATAAGTCTGCAGGGGAAGATTGCATTACAAATGAAATGCTTAAAATTGATAATTATTTAATTAACAAATCTTTACTAAAAGTATTTGATCATATTCTAATGAGCGGAGAATTCCCCGATAGCTGGAAATCTACTATGTTGGTGCCATTACATAAATCTTGTGAAAAATCAGATCCAAATAACTACAGAGCAGTTGCTTTGTCTAGTTGTATGGCCAAATTATTTACCAGCATATTAAATCAAAGGCTGACATCTTATTTGGAAAAAAATGATTTACTGACGCAAGTACAGTTTGGTTTCAGAAAACAAGAGACCCACAACAGATGCTGTATTTTTACTTAAAACAGCTATAGATAAAATATTGTAAAGCAGTGATGGACAAAATTCTGATAAACCAAAACGCATGTATACTCATGTTTTATAGATTTCAAAATAGCTTTCGACAGCATCTGGAGGAAGACATTATTCCTAAAATGGTAATTTTTATGAAATCATTCAGTCCATGTACAATAACATAAACTACAAGGTAAAGATGTCAAATGGTTTAACAGGGGGTTTTCAGTCCACATGTGGTGTGAAACAGGGTTGTAATATCTCACCAACCGTTTTTAACATATTCATCAATGATCTTCCAGGTCATTGGCTCAACGGACCATAGGTCTGCTGAGCCTATGAGATGGGTTTCTCTCCTGCGTCTGTCGTCTGCTATCTATCTATCTGTCTGTGCACAACAACTTCTCAAAAACCACCTAACCGTTTGACTCGATTTTTGGTGTTTTGATGCCTTGATGAGTGTAGATGGTAATTTGTTCATGAGAAGTCGATCTGCTAAAAATTATACAAATTAGCCCCCCAAAACTCTAAAATTTCTTCTATGCTACTATGACACTAAGTAGTCTACAGTGCAGATATTGATAGTGCATGTGCCTTGGGTTGTCCTCTATTAGTTTTGTTAATTTGGTAAAGAAATTTTCAATTTGTTAATTTTGGCGAATATTTTAAAATGGTCATTTTTGGTCAAAAATTCTATTTTCGACTTCTTCTTCAAAACCGGTAGCATGAATGCCTTGATACTTGGTGTGTATGTACCTTGTGTTTATATCTACTAGATTTGTTCATCCCATGGCCATATCTTTAATTCTCTAATTTTGGCAAATATTTTTGTAATTTTTGGTCAAAAATGGAATTTCAACGAACCACTATTTCCAATGTCAACTGTTTCTCATTCTCACATAGCACATGGGAGTTCTAAGTTTTCTTTGATTGGTCTATTGTGATTGTAATGAAAACATAACCACTCAAAATATTTAAGGTCTCATGCCACTAATTAACCAATGGCTGCTCGTAGCCCTCAATTTAAATGCCTAGCAAAAACTAATGAAATTTTTTAAATATTATTTTTCTCAGGCGCTCCCTGTTTGAGGGCATAATCACCTGGGTCAGAGGTGAGACCAACATGTGGTCTTTTGTTTACTACTTAGCAGCTGTGTACCTGTGGGTTTAATCTGTGTGTATTTGGATGTTCTAATCTTGGTGTTTTTCCAGTGATTTCTCTTGGTGCAATCCAAATACAGTAGGTGTGTCTTGTTTACCTGAGATTTGCAAGAGTTTGAGCTGGCCAACATGTTAGTTTTCTTCATATGGTTGATTACTGGCATGTTGATTTCCCATTTTTGAGCCATATTTTCAACTTTCTTCGTCATTTTCATATAGCAATCTCGTCATATGTTAACATTGTCGTCTATGGAAATTCAATTAGTGGTATGAGCCCTTAAATGTGTATAGACATGATTGATTTTGGTGGAAAATTATGCAAATTGCCTATTTTACATACCAATATTTAGGCTATTTTGGTGATATCTTGAGAACCATTTAATATGTTTTAATAAAACTTATAGGTGCATAGATGTGTTGGGGGCAGTTTCCAGATATATTTAGTTCTTGATGGAAATTGATGCAAATTATCTAACTTGCATATGAGCTAGTGAAATTCAAGCTATTTGGGTGCTATTTCAAGAACCATTCAACATATTTCAACAAAACTTGGTATATACATGTATTACGAATTCAGATAATTGCAAATATCATGTTATGTTATTCTCTCAACATGCTGGAGTTCTTTTTAAGCTTTCTTTGATTTCTAATTTTATTGAATATTTCTGTTATTTTTGTACAAAATTCCACTTTTAGCATTATGTTTTATTGTCTCACTCACTGCCTTTTGGGGTATTTGTCATATACAGCACTAATCTTTTGTACAATAGCCGTTGAGCAACAGCATTGGCCTATTTTTTGTTGTTGTAAAAGTGGTGGAACACCAATCATGATTGGTGATAAACCCTTAAACTCTATTTTATATGCAGACGATCTTGTTTTGTTTTCACAGACTGCAGAAGGTTTACAAAATTGTCTGAATAAATTAGCAGACTATTGTAAAACCTGGAATCTTGATGTGAATGTTAAGAAAACCAAAGTGATGATATTCAACACAAGTAACAGAGTACTGAAAAACCAAACTTTTATTATAGATGGTAAAAAGATAACACCAGTCATGAGTTCTGTTATTTGGGTATGATATTCACTTTGAATGGAAAATTTTAAATAAACCATTATATGCTAAAAAATAAAGCAATGAAGACATTATTTGCCATTAGACAAACTATACTTAGTCATAAAATGATTTCAACTTCATTGTGTTTAAAATTATTTGATCAGTTGGTTACACCCATTCTAATGTATGGGTCAGAAATTTGGGCAGGTGAACTAACAAATGACACAAATAACCTAGAGCAAGTTTGTAATAATTAATATCTTTTTATTCTTGGTGTTAGTAAATTTACACCATCAGTTGGTATAAGGGGTGAACTAGGTAGATTACCAGTAAGAATAAATGCAATGGTTTCAAAGGTTAAATACTGGTACAGAATAAATTTGCTTCCTGAAAATCACATTAAAATGTGCATTAAAGGAAATACAAAATAATTCTGCCTGGATTACTCAAATAAAAACAATTTTTGAAGAAAAAAAATCTTTGATTGCAATTTCTATGAAGTAGAGAGAAAACATGCCTTGAAGTATTTTAAAGTAAAAATGAATGAGTTGTCTAGAATGGAAAGCTTCGTGAAAATAATGGGAAATAATATGGCTTTATCATATTATTTAAAAAATACAATTTTCTAAAGTTAAATATGTAACTGTGGTCTGGGAGAACCTTGCTGCTGTTCAATAATTTTTCAGAAATTTTCTAATTTTTATTTCTTTCTTTTGTTGATTTTAATTGTATTTTAATTTTAGTGTTTTAGTATGTCTTATTTTATTTGTCTTTTGTAATCATTTTTTATCTTACTAAACCCACAGATGGTTAAGTTGCGTAATAAAGTTATTATTAAAGCTATCTATAAAAACACCAAGCACAGAAAGCACTGTTTAAGATGTACAAAATGCTTTGGATCAGTGAGGAATGTTATTCTGTTAGTCTGGCTAAAAAACTATTTAACTCTATTATCAAACCCACAGCTTTATATGGGGCTGATGTGTGGGGAGGGGTTATGCTGAACATCTATAAGGGGTCTGGTAAAAATAAATGTACAGTCGACAATTGCAATTTTGAAACAAAACTTTTCTCAGATAAATTAAATTCTGTAAAAGAGTTCTGGGTGTGCACAGGAAGGCATCTAATGACACATGTAGAGATGAATTAGGTCAATATCCACCTATATTGGATATTTGTGTTTCAGTTATGAAATATTATCAAAGACTAGTATGTAAAAAAACAAACAATTCTATCATTGATGCAGCCTATGAAGAATCCAAAACTTTTGTGCATGAACAAGGTTTAACTTTATCAGAAAATTACTCGTGATAACAGATCTAACCAATTCAGACCCACATCAGAACAATTTTTGGGATATTTTTAAAGAGAAGCTCAAATGTTTGTACCGTATGAAGTGGAAAAACAATTTGTTAAACAATTGTAAGCTTGACTTTTATAGGTGTTCTAAAAAAATTTGAATTTGAACATTAATTATAAAAATTAAAAATTATAGAATAGCCTATACTAAATTTAGAACTTCTGCACATTTTCTTCCCATTGAATCCGGTAGACATAAAGGCATTTTGAAGGAAAACAGGCTATGTAATCTCCATGAATGCAATGAAGTAGGGGATGAGAAACATTACATTTTATATTGTAATAATTGTCAAATCAAAGAACAAAGATCTAGATTCCTTGCAGCTTTATACATCTATGCCCCAAAGCTGGAATGATTTTAGCATGGATGAATTATTTCCTATTATTGTTTCAAGTAATGATTTTTTTATTCTTACCAGTTTTGCCAAATATATTTTCTATATTCTTGATATGTTTTAGTACTGTAAGTTTTTGTTGTCTTGAATGTTTTGTTTTGTTATTGTTAATTCACTACATTCAATTACCCACCCTAGACTCCTGTCAGTCAAAATGACTATTTTGAACTGTAGGCATTAATCTGCGATGCAGCCAATGACAGAGAGAGATAGAATCTAGGTCAGGGGAAGCCCCATGACCTCAAGATTTTCCCTCATGTCACAAACTACGTGATCGAGGCCATAAGGCATAGCCATATTGACCAAATACGCCACTCTGTTTCTTTCTCCGCATCGTGCTGGATGAAACTTTGCGGTCTAGCCTGGAAGCCTGATTTTTCTAGTTCGAGTTTTAGCTTGGGTTACTGCCGCTAACAGGGCAGCTGACACCGTGGCTGGTAGGATAAATTTTTCTTATTTTCACCCCTGTGTCGCCCCCATTTGCGTGTGTATAATTTTACAAAAAAACAAAAAACTTGACGACATAAAATTGACCACTTCATTTGTTTTCTTTGTGTCAGCTTTTAACTGTATTTGTCTCCCTCATGCATGTCTTGTTCATTTTACCACTGTGTTTTTAGAAATGGATAGAAGTGTGCCTCGCATACTGAGACGTCAAGTAAGAAGCCCGACAGTGGAGGTCCCAGATTTCTAGCCCCACCCCTGCTGATCGGAGAGCATCCTCACAGTCTGTTGTTTCTGACAGTGGTTTGCCCGAGGTTGTCGGCAATGGCAAGGCTTTGCCCCTGGAGATGTTTACTCCTATTGGGCTCGTTCCAGGTCTTTCTGTGGAGCCGTTCTCGCATAGTGCCGGGTTTGCCTCTGAGATGAGGACTTTGGTTGAAGGACTGTCTGGAAAAATATCGTCCCTTACAGGCCGAGTAGACCAAATGCAGTCGGAGTGAGCCTTCCCATTATTTGCGATGAAGGCGAGGTGCAGGCTAGTGGTACTGGATCTCCACCGGGACCCCGGTCACAGAAAGCCGACGGGGATGCTGGCAGCCAAGCCTCCATTTTCGGGGCAGAGCAATCAGAACATGGTGCACCTCTCCTCTGCAAACAGTAAGCCAGGGTTCTTCATGTGGAGCCAGTATCAGGAATTCACCCTTGAGTCCGGCCTCCGCTGTGGGTATCGACTCCCATCTTGCCGATCCACAGGCGTTCTCATTCGTAATGACTCATCGAACCTAATGCCAAGATGTACATACCCCCACCCTTGATCCTAAAGCAGTCACTCACTATTGCTTCAACGCTTATGGAATCGCATGCGCGGGAATCCAAAGCAGCCCCTGTCGGCTAGCCTCCCCCCCGGTCCGACCAAGTGCTGAGTGTGGCGTTGAGGGGCGGACATTGGTCGTCTACGGAGGAGGTGATGTCTAAGGCCCCCAGCTGGGGTAATCTTACGCAGAACTCCTTCTGCTGGACCAAACGCTACCTGATCGGAGTTGTGTCTGACTCCAGCAAAGTCTGGGATGAGACTGAACGCCCCAACCGGATCCCCAGGTTCTTTCACCTGACCCTGGTACCTTGAATTTTTGTTCGGCGGGACAGGTAAAGGGGGAAGGCTGTGTTCCGTGGACGTTCTCTCCAGCTCAAGCCGAAACGATCCATCACGCTCTGAGGCCAGAGTTACGACCCATTAACTTTTTGGAGTATGTGGCCGGTACACTGGAGAGCATCTTTATGCGTGCCCAAGACTCTTGAGACCCTGGAAGCAGAGCATACCATCAGCTATTAGTAGGACACCTCACAGCTATGTGCGACATCCTCCAGTGTCACCTGGCTCTCTTAGCAGGGGCTACTTCTGTACAACCGGACGCTGTCATGAATGCATGTGAGTCAGGGGGTACGTCACCGCCTCAGTTACGCAGACTGGACGTCTTCCACCCTCTTTGATGGGGAGATGGCGGGCGCAGTCTTGGAGCTTAGGAAAGCCACCAGCCAGATGGTTCAGGTTGAGTCCGCTAGCCAGTTGTCCTACGCAGCAACGGTTGGCTACAGGTTGGCCTTGTCCCCCACCATTCTCTTTGGGAACTCTTTGGGAACAAGACTAGCTGATTGTCCTATTATTAGGAGACTGTTTACTGCTTTCCATAATCAGAGGTTGAGACCCAGAAAAAGGGAACCGCTCAATTGGGATTTGTCGGTTGTGTTGTCAGATCTAAGCAGACCGCCCTTTAAGCAGCACCACTCAAATTTTTGACGTGGAAAACAGTCTTCTACTGGCCCTCGCCTCAGATAGGCATCGGTCAGAACTGGGGGCATTGTTCTTCTCGGATGCATGTGTCGCCTTTATGGACAATCAAGTTGTGATAAAGACACAAATCGGGTTTCTCACCAAGAACCAAATGCCAGGACACAATCCCAAGCCGATCATCATCCCCTGGCTGTCAAACATTGTCAGCCCGGAGGATCAGGAGGAATTGTTTCTCTGCCCGGTTCGAGCACTGAGTTGTTACGAAAACCGTACTAGGGATTCAAGACGGGGTGCCAAGCACATGTTTTTGTGTTATGGCCAAGGCAAGCAAGACAGACCAGCCTCCCCGACTTCCATCACCAAGTGGATTACTGCGACTGTCTTAGAAGTCTATAATTCCTTAACTTCCTCAACGCAGAACTTGCAGAGACACCAAGTACGAGCACATGAGGTCCGTGCGATTGCTAACTCACTAGCGCTAGCGTCAGGTGCCCCCCAAACATATTCTGAGAGCAGGCTTCTGGAGAACGCAGAACGTCTTTATCAACTACAACCTAAGAGATACTCAATTCATTGAGGAAGGTCTCTTCAGGATGGGTCCCATCGTAGCGGGTCAGACTTTGGTTGCTGACCCAGCCCGAACAACCACAGGGATCTCTGTGCATAGGCGATAAGTCAGATATTGTAGACATATTTCTACCTGGAATTACAATGTCTTTCAGCCTAGGCCCTTATGCAGAACTGTTTTGGTCTTTATTTCAAGCTAGTTACTCCAGAATTGGGGTTGGGGGTCTAGCATTCTCTGGCACACCGAAACCCCGTCACCGTGGCAGCATTTTCCCTCTTGCTCCAGAGACGGCACAGGCAAGGTAAGACAACATTTCCTGCGTTGGTCTTGACTAGGTGGTAGTCTATTACTGGAGAGCATTATCCCGGACTGGGACACCCTTTTCATCACTTTCTGTTTACTTGGAAACCTGCCACATATCAGCGTCTGACTCTGCCTACAGTTCATTTTGACTGACCAAAGTCTATGGCACTAATTGAACGTAGTGAATTAAGGCAGAGGGTTCTCGGAACCCGCCTATTCACATAGTTCATACCCACCATAGACTCCGGGTCCCTTCCAACCACGCCACTTTTTCCCGTAGCGTTGGCTTAGTCCTCGGCGCGGAGAAAGAAGGAACCAGAGTGACGTATTTGGTCATTATTTGGTCTTTTAATTTGATGATGTAGAATGGCAAGTGTAATTCAAATAGATCACCATTGTTTGGCACCCCCTGTCGTGTGAATTAAAATTAGAGTCATGACAAACGTTAAATCGTATTAAACGCATTATTTTGAACTGATATTTATTAAAACTGCAAATTTGAGGACACTGCCTTCACCATATTATTCAACACAAGAGGGTGCTTGACTTGTACAAAGGGTCTTTTAGCCACTTTACTCCAGAACTAATAATACAATTACAAAGAGTTGCAATTATTGTATTCCCTATCCCAGAATCTCAAATTCGGTCATTACACAAATGTTAACATTGTAAGCCCCATGTAAAGATTTATTGTAGGGCACCATGACAACAAGCATTCATATTCATGAGATGTATGGTAATGTAATTTTAGTGCCTCATTCCCAACCTTAGACTTGCATTTTCTCAAACATACTTTAAACAATTTTAGCAAGTGCAATATCATAGACATGCACCTCAATTTGTTTTACTTTCACTTGTGATCTATGTTTTTCTTTGCTATGTCTTAAATAATCAGATAATCACCACATTTGCCCTACATCACCCTCTCCCGTAAAGGAGTAAATTTGATGTAAAGGAATGGCGGACGTGTCGTTACATTGCTCCGAGTAAAACAACAAAATCTGCTGTGTTATATCGTATTCCTCTTATTTATCTGGTGCAAATGAAGTGCTCGGACTGTGGCAGTAATAGGAATGTTCGATTGAGCCAGGATTCCTACCTTTGCCGAGTATGTGAAGCAAATCGATCGCATAAAAGTAATAATACAATCAAAGACATAACCAAGATGGCGGCCGACGGAGAAGAAAGCCAGCTGGGTGAGATAATGACTACTTTAAAATCCTTATGCCAGAAAGTTGATAAGATTGATGATTTGCAAAGAGCTGTAGAGTTTATGGGGAAATTTTTTGAAGAATACAGGGAAGAAATGCGTCAAACAAATTATTAACCGAGCAACTCGAATTAGCTCAGAGCACCGTAATCGTCACACAAAAAGAGCTCCACAACCTACAACAATACTCCAGACGTAACAATCTTGAGATTCATGGAATTCCTGAACAACAACAAGAAAATACTGATGTCATTGTTACGTCAGTTGCTAAAACTACTGGAGTGGATATATCTGAACACGACATAGATACATTAGTCACCGCTTGCCATCAAGACGTCAACAGCAAAATCATCACAACCCGCCTCCTAAAATCGTCAAGTTTGTACGTAGATCTGTTAGAAACAAGATATACAATGCAAGGAAACACATACAAAATAAATCTACCAAAGACCTGAAAATTGACAATAAGACGAACACCCGAATCTTTATAAATGAAAACCTGACTCCCGAAAGTAAGCAGTTATTCCATAAGGCAAATGAAAAGAGAAGGTTGTGCAAATGGAAATTTATTTGGACAGTTAACGGGACAGTCCTTGTCCGGAAGTCGGAAGGAGAGAGGCCGATTCGAATATCGTCAGTCAATGACATCGACTACATTACAACATAATTTGGATAGTACTCCAACAATCTCATGAATTCCATCAATAACACTACATCGCCAATAAAATTCAATTGTGAATCATATTCTGTGGAACAATTTACCTCCGATTATAACACTGATCTTAAGAAATACTTCTCCACTTTTCATGCAAATATCAGATCCATTGGTAAGAATTTTGAAGATCTTGTTTCACTGTTAAGTATTATACCACATCACTTTTCCATTATCGCTTTGACAGAAACTTGGTTACATAATGACTCTGATTGCTCCCTTTTCAATTTGCCTTGCTATAATTTTATCACCTCAAACCGCTCACATTTTCAAGGTGGCGGGGCTATGCTTTATTTACATAAATCATTACCATTTTCACACCTAAGTACAATTGAACTAGTTCACTCTGAATCAATATTTGTTGACACCCTCATTCAAAATAAGAAAGTCGTCGTCAGCGTAGTTTATAGGAAACCAAATACCCCAATTACCGAATTTCTTGATAGCCTAGAACGATGTCTTGACTACATTTCCTCCAAAAATAGAGACTGTATCATATTAGGGGTCATGAATATTGATACCAGCGTGAACAGTTCAACAAGTGGCAGATATATTGAACTTTTGAACAGTTATAATTTTGCACAAATAATTAATACTCCAACTCGAGCCACCCCTGACTCCCAAACTGTTATAGACCATATTCTCACTAATATCTCGAGTTATTTCTTGGAGTGTGGTACCTTAGAAACCGACATAAGTGACCATTTACCAAATTTTTCTATTGCAAAAAATCTTGATTATGTTCTTAAAAATAATAAAAAAATATATAAATGCAATTTCTCCCATTATAATTCTACAAACTTTCATTCTGATCAGAGTAATATTTCTTGGCAGACAGTATATAATAAATCGGACACTAATGTCGCTTTCAATACTTTTTATGATATTTTTTATGGAGTTTGTGCTACTCACGCTCCTATTATTGAATGCAATGCTAGGGACGCCCCAATACGTAAACCCTGGGTATCCAGGGGTCTAGTTAATTCAGCCAGGACTAAAAACAAATTATTTTCTAGTATGAAAAACAACCCCACAAATACTGATATCAAAGCTAAATACAAGCAATATCGAAACATTCTTACAAAACTGTTAAAATTGACCACCCCTCAAAGTCTTAAATCACGTGTAGCTCCCGATAAAGTTTTGACAGTAAGTTACGATATTGCAAATGAATTCAATAATTTCTTTACAAATATTGGCCCTGAGCTAGCTAGAAAAATTCACCCATCTGTAAATTTTAATCACTATCTCACAGGGAATTTCCTGTCGTCTTTTTTCCTCCAAGCAGTCACAGAATGGGATATTATGAAATTTATTTACCGATTAGACCCCAACAAAGCAATGGGACATGATCACGTGCATCCTAAACTTGTAATTGATGCTGTAAAGTATATTTCCAAACCTCTGGCGCACATTCTGAACTGTTCTATAGCTCAAGGTGTTTTTCCTGACTCTCTCAAACTCGCCACAATCACACCAGTATATAAAAAGGAATCTGCCCTGGATGTCGGCAATTATAGGCCCATATCTATTCTACCCGTATTCAGTAAAATATTTGAATCAGCTGTAAATCATCAGCTACTTGGTTTCCTAAATAAGTTCAACATACTCTTGTCCTCACAATATGGTTTTCGGAAAAAATACAGTACTGCCCTTGCCCTAGTTGACCTTGTTTCTGATATCACTGCCAACATGGACAACGGTTTTGTTACATTTGGGGTATTCATTGACTTAAAAAAAGCATTCGATACTATTGACCACATAATTCGCCTTAAAAAACTGGCTTATTCTGGGATAAGGGGTCTCCCGCTTTCGTGGTTCCGAAGCTACCTAACTAATAGACACCAAACAGTAAACATTGACGGAACTGCATCCACACCCAGACAGATTCAATACGGGGTGCCCCAGGGATCAATATTAGGGCCTTTACTTTTTCTTCTCTACATAAATGATATTAACCACTCTACTGATGCTTTTAATTTCCGCCTCTTTGCGGATGAAACAAATTTATTTAAATTCCTGCAAACTAACTCTATTGATCTTTCTAACATTAATAATGATTTTGAAAATGTTGTACAGTGGTGCAATGCTAATAAATTAACAATTAATGTAGAAAAAACAAACTATATGATCCTGAAAACCCCGCAAAGAAAAGTAAAAGTGGAGGGACAGCTCGCAATCAATGATACGTTGATAGAGGGCGTGTCTAAAGCCACTTATCTGGGAGTTACCATTGACCCATGCCTAAATTGGAATTCTCATATTGAAAAAATTGTGAAAACCATTAGTCCCAAAGTGGGCATTATATCTCGCATTCGTCACTATGTTCCCAGATCAATTCTCATCCTACTTTACAACACACTTATTCTCCCACACTTAATGTACTGTATTGAAATCTGGGGAAACACATACCCAACACTTCTTGAACCAGTTCTGCTTTTACAAAAAAAGTTGTGCGCCTTATCACTTTCTCGCACTTTAAAGCACATTGTGCTCCTCTTTTTATCCAATTACGCATACTTGATATTCACAAACTTTGTAAATTACAAACCTGCCTATTTATCTTCGACCTTAAACACAACAGATATGCACATAGTCTCAATAAGTATGTTAATGATTACCCGCATTGCTATCCCACAAGTTCAGTGTCTAGTGGAAACTTGTCAATTCCTGTTGCTCAACTTACAGTTTCACAACATAATTTTAAATTTGCTGCAGTAAAACACTGGAATTCACTTCCAGACTCCCTCAAAAACATCACCAACAGAAACAAATTTAAATATGAAATTAAACATTATTTGCTTTGTTAAATTCCTCGATTACCTCCCATTTCTCTGCAAAAATTTTATTTTTCTTTTCTTCTGCATAAAAATTCGTTGTACCAGTAGTTCGTTTATATTATTATTACACATAACTTTCTAGTCATATTTATATCTAAATCATATAGATTACCTTTTAATTTTCGTTATGTAAATAGTAATTTTCTTTTCCTTTACCAGTAAATTGTAAATATCTACTTGACAGTCTGGGCCATGGACTGGACTAGTCCATAAGGACTATCTCCATGGTCCGCGCCGGAATTACTACTATTGTATTTTGTTTATGAGTTCTGTTATAATGGTCATTCTGGTGAAATAAAAAAAAATAAAAAAAAAAAAATAAAAAAAAACAACGGAGGGGTTGTCACGCAACGCATGTTCGAATTTGATGTAAATATTTGTATTTGCCACTTGGGACTAAAGTTTCAAGGACACGCTCGTGACAACCCCTCTGCTTTAATATGACGAGCACAAAGATAACTTTCAAAAATTTGTGTCATTTTTAATGACTTGTTTACTATGCATTAGTCAAAACCGGTCTAGTGTCTTTGTCTTTATAATAATAACTTTATATAAATGTGGCTTGTTCAATGATACCTGACTTTGCCAATGGACTGTTTGTATATTTCTATAATTGTTTACTCCATTACAGAGGAAAGGTCACCCAGATTATGACAGTGATCTCAGAGAATTCTTACCAAGAACTGTTAAATTTAGGAGAAGCCGCTACAATGACCAGGTAAAAACAAATAATTGTCACATATACATGATGTATTCATATAAAATGTTAATCAATGGGGAAAATATAGATGATACTAATGGTAGTTTAACAAGTCATCATTATAATGGCTCTAAGTTCAATTGATTATTATGTGGTTTCAAAAAAAAACATGTTTGACAATGTTGAATATTTAATAGTCTTGCTTTTAAACCATCTAACCGACCATTATCAAATCACTGTTTTATTTGATACTAATTAAGTAGAACACTAATATTCTGAACTCTGGCAATATATTCTTCATTTGAACAACAAAATCAAAGAAAAATTTTATTCAAGAATTTCCATGTAATAGCATATGTAACAGTGTGAACAATTTATGAAAACTATGAAAATAATTTTAAATAAACTATCCAGTGAGAAGTTTAATATTGAAACATTGCATTTTAAATTTTGCAAATAATCCTTGAGGGTTCATTTGAACCATCCAAGACGAAAGAAACTATTGCAGAAGCTAATCTAAAATTTTATACATTTTTTTTTCTTGCTGGATTAAAAAGTAGACTGTGCATCTTTCTCCAAAAAAATCAAATTGACAAACCTTGTGCGCCAAATACAATTATTTTGTTTTATTTTAATAGTAATGAAAGTATATTCTAAAAGAAGTTTCAAATAAAAACAAACCCAACTGCATTACTTAGTAGCAAATGATCGTGGTAGCGTAATTCGGTCATTCTGTTTAATGATTATAATGACGTGCAAAAAATAAATTCGTTGAATTGTTATGAAATGCAAATAAATTTCAACTTATTTCATCGTAAGCAAATGATTCCGATCGCATTTTCAACGCTCTATGTTGTAGAAATGAATAATCACCATGTTTTGAATCGCTAATTAACCAATGAAAATGATGGATGATGCCAACATGTTCAATTTACCATAGCTCATTTAAATATGTTAATGTTATTGAACGCAGCACGGAAGAGATTTCCCGATGCTGTTGTACGATCTTTTGGCTTGGATTTTAATGAGAAAGCTGCATGATTTGTTTTTAAATAAAAAAATTAGTTGTTTTCAAAAGATAAACTGAGCATTTGAAGAATAATTTAACATTGTTTACAGGGATAACAGCTCATTGTCGAAATGAAGCTTACTCATTCACGCTAGTCGCAATAAACATCAATACTCTCAAATAGGCGTTAATGACCACGGTGATACTTTTAGGCATCAGAAAAGATTAGTAACACCTTAAAATACTGCCGAAAAAATTGCGATTTCTTGGTCCCATTTAATTTTTTTCAAAACCCGTTTAACGGCCATGGGCGAATTTACAGCAGAATCCGGTAATAGTAATTTTATGCCCACACTCAAGCTGAGTAGAATGAGCTATGTCCCAGGTGTTTAATCCTAAATTTGTAGGAGGAGATTCATTTGGCATGAAGCTATTCAAAAATCATTTTTTGGCTTGTTTGAACGAAATGCCCAGCCAAAAAAATCACAGAAGAATTACTATGTGAAAACACTGGGAATCACACACACACATGCAGACACACAAACAAAAGTGATTTTCCTAGCGGAATAGATCGCCAGTTATGAATAAAAAAGCTGCAAATGTACATCATTTATTGAACATCTTTTGCAGCTGGGATTCAATATACGTGGTGGTAAAGAACACAGATGTGGAATCTATATATCTAAGGTATGACATGCTATCAATGTCAATGTGCTATCAATGTCAATGTGCTATCAATGTCAATGTGCTGTCAATGTAAATGTGCTGTCAATGTAAATGTGCTGTCAATGTAAATGTGCTGTAAATGTAAATGTGCTATCAATGCAAATGTGCGCGCTATTAATGTAAATGTGCTGTCAATGTAAACATGATGTCAATGTAAATGAGCTGTCAATGTAAATGTGCTGTAGATGTGCTATCAATGTAAATGTGCTATCAATGTAAATGTGCTGTAGATGTGCTATCAATGTAAATGTGCTATCAATGTAAATGTGCTGTAGATGTGCTATCAATGTAAATGAGCTATCAATGTAAATGTGCTGTAGATGTGCTATCAATGTAAATGTGCTATCAATGTAAATGTGCTATCAATGTAAATGTGCTATCAATGTAAACATGATGTCAATGTAAATGTGCTGTCAATGTAAATGTGCTATCAATGTAAACATGATGTCAATGTAAATGTGCTGTCAATGTAAATGTGCTATCAATGTAAACATGATGTCAATGTAAATGTGCTATCAATGTAAATGTGCTGTCAATGTAAACATGATGTCAATGTAAATGTGCTGTCAATGTAAATGTGCTATCAATGTAAACATGATGTCAATGTAAATGTGCTGTCAATGTAAATGTGCTATCAATGTAAACATGATGTCAATGTAAATGTGCTGTCAATGTAAATGTGCTATCAATGTAAACATGATGTCAATGTAAATGTGCTGTCAATGTAAATGTGCTATCAATGTAAACATGATGTCAATGTAAATGTGCTGTCAATGTAAATGTGCTATCAATGTAAACATGATGTCAATGTAAATGTGCTATCAATGTAAATGTGCTGTCAATGTAAACATGATGTCAATGTAAATGAGCTGTCAATGTAAATGTGCTATCAATGCAAATTAAAAAAAAAACAAGTGAAAAAAAAAACCCACAAGAAAATCAAAGTGTGTCTGTCTGTCTGTGTGTACTTGGATTGCTATATGTTGCGAGGACAAAAATACAGATATATAGCAACTTCCGAGGACATACACACCTTCCGAGGACCTTTTTCATAGTCCTCGGAAAACATAATTTATATTAATAGCTAATTCGATTATTAATACGTTTTGCGTAGCTTAGGTTTAGTATCGGGGGAAGGTATGGTTCACGTTATATTAATATTAATATAATTGTACCATACCTTACCCCCATACTAAACCTAAGCTTCGCAAACATTTCTATGTTCAGTCACGGGATATTCAACTCTTGCTTAATTAAACTTAATTAAAATGCAATTCTTCATTGTATTGCATTGTAATTGAGTTTAATTAAACTCCAATTAAAACGCAACCCTATATAGGAACGCGTTTTAATCAGGTTCATATCGCAACTATATTAAAAGTTAATTCAACTATATTAAAAGTTAAGCCAATGAAGTCCTCGGAACATATAGCAATACAAGTATGTGTGTCTGTGTGTGTGTGTGTGTGTGTCTGTTCCACTGATATCTCAAGAACCATACATTGATTTTTGATGAAACTTGGTGCATAGATGCTCTGGGCCAATGCGCAGATTTGATTAGGTTTTGGTAAAAATCTATGCATATTAATTACTTAATTTGCATGATAATTAGCTGATTTTTAGCTGTTCCATGACTGTTCCACTGATATCTAAAGAACCACTCATTGGATTTTGATGAAACTTGGCACATAGATGCTCCAAACTAATGCGCAGATTTGATTAGTTTGGGTCAAAATCTGTGCAATATTAATTACCTAATTTGCATAATGATTAATCAATTTTCTGCTTTTCCACTGATATCTCAAGTACTAATCATCACATTTTAATGAAACGTTGTACATTGTTGTCATAGGACACTGCACAAACCTGATAGTTTTTAGGGTAATATGAGTACATATTAATTACCTAATTTGCATAATTAATTAAATTTCAGCTTTTGATATTTCAAGTAGTAATCATCACATTTCAATGAAACTTGGTACATAGATGTCATAGACACTGCACAGACCTGATAGTTTTTAGGGTAATATGAGTACATATTAATTAACTAATTTGCATAATTAATTAATTTTCAGCTTTTGATATTTCAAGTAGTAATCATCAAATTTCAATGACACTTTGTACTTAAGATTTTAATGAAACTTTTAAAGAGAACTATGCAGAGACCCAATTAGTTTTTGGTAAATATTTATATGCTTATTAATCACCTAATCAACATAATTAATTAACACTGATATCTCAATTACTGATCATCACATTTGAATAAAATTTGGTACATAAATGCTCTAGGACAATAGACAGGCCTGATTAATTTTGGGTTAAAATTTGTTCATATTAATTCTCTAGTTAGCATAATAATTCATAATTTTTTTGTTCTGTTCTGTTTTTTATGCTGTATCTTGGACGTGCTCTGTCAGTTTTCATTCAAATTTGGCACATACATGTACTTTATACATGTTAGGATGCATGTCCATGACAATATGTTTCAAAATCTGGTCAAGGATGGCCTATTGACAGCCATCTGACTTTTTGGCCATACTACCATATTTCCACAATTTATGTACCATTTTCATTTGTATTTGGCACATACATGTACATCATACATATCAGTGTGTTTCATAATCAGATCAAAGATGGCCAAATAACGACTGTTTTTATTTTTGGCCATATTACTACTACAGGGAATACGTTTTTTGATGTAAATAAACAATCTGTTGTATACGCCAATAGGAACTCAAGTTTCAAGGACAAGCTCCCGACAACCCCTCCGCTTAAATATGACGAGCACAAAGAGAACTTTCAAAAATTTAACAGGGAATGTGTCATTTTCAATGACTTGTTATATTTGAATTTCAGATAGTTTTACCGTATGTTCAGTATCACTGTCAGTCTTGTGTATGTGTTTTTATATTATTCTGTTTGTTCATTACCCATTATTAGGTTAACCACAATAATTCGTTGTGTTCTTTTATAAGGTGTACCCTGAATCCAATGCAGAAAGAGTGGGAATTGAAGTTGGTGATAAATTAATAAGTGTGAATGGATTTGATTTTGAAGATCTCAGGCATGATGATGTGAGTATCAATAATACATAGGAAATTAAAAATAACTATTCCATTATGGCTTTGTATGTTTAGATACAGTGGTCTATATCAAATGATCTATGAGAAGAACATTTTCAATAAAAGCACACATTAAATAAAAATTAAATAAAACAGCCGTTCTGAGAATTATTTGGACAGTCAGTTAGCAAAATGACTTGCAAATTTGCAAAACACTTTGGTCTTTGCCCAATCTAGACTTCTTGGCTTGATTGATGGGCGCGTGGTTTGGGATTACTATTTCATAGGGGTTGTTGCCATGGTGAATTGTAAGTATTATCTAGCGTGCGTCCACAGCAACCATTCTTTATTTTTTATAATTATATTGTAATTATTTTCAGTAATTTTAAAAATCACAAGTTGGGTGTTGATTAAATTTGTAGAAAAATGTCAACCCCTCGCTCATTTTAGTCAGTTGTACCTGTTACAAAAATGGACTAGACATAATAATAGTTGACATACCCCGTCATTTTCAAACTGCAGTTGAAAAAGTGATTCGCTCAAGAAAGGGACTTTTGATTTGACAAAATCCATCAAACCGTTATAATCAAGTTTTCTGTCTGTGTATCCCTGACGTACTCTCCCACCTCGATATAAAATCTGAATTTGATACATAATGCACCAGCAATGTAAAAACAACTTTTAGTTTGGCTCAAAACTGTAGCGAAACTGCAGCGCGTCCAATGCTAAGAAACTTTACTTTGAGCCTTCCCCCAACAATGAGTTCAATGTTACCTGGGGTTACTCAACACTCAGGAGTTGTTTTGTAAATGTCAGGTGGACTCAGATGGTTAAAACAATTTAAAATAACATGTTTAATGCATATACAACATATAACCTGTTAATGTATGGTAACCAACGTGTGTCGTTTTGAAAACAGCGTTTTACCTGCATCTAGCAAGATTATGGAATGATCCCAATTGTGGGCTTGCCAATACGATGGCGCCACCATGTCTAGATTGGAAAAGACATATTAAGTGTTTTACGAAGTTTCAAGATATATTGCTAACTGACTGACTGAATAATTCTCAGAACGGCCATGATCCTGGAGTCTGCTTCTTCATGATTGCAGGGAATAATGCTGGATGTGTCTTGTGCAGGTATACAGAGTACATTAGCACCATCAGTGACAACAAGAGGGTTTTGTTTTTACAACAGTGGTTAACAAAAAGTAGGCACAGCCGAATATTCAGAGTGTTGTCACGCTGCCACGAGCTAATCGCCATTTATTAATGATCATTATTTACAATACAATAATACAATGTATAAATAACTACACCAAGTGCCCTGTAACCGGCGCAAAAAGTGGTGTAGAAAAAACCAAGGCTAAAAAAAACCACGTAATGAAGGGGAAAAATAAGCCTGGAAATCTACACCCGCCACATGCTGAATGCGCCTGAGGGAGGGTGGCGGGTTTCACCCTAATATATTCTAAGCGAGAAAAAAAAAATAATGCATGCTACCCAAGAGCTCTTGAAATGCTAGAAAATAATTCAAAAAATAAATACACACTTGACGAGCTGCTGGCTGTGACGTGGCAACACCTAGACTGACCAAGTCACACAATGGGCCATTCCAGTTTATATCTGCACCCCCCTGTTGATGAGTTTGTGTGTTTACTTCATACAGGGTATAATTTCCATGGGTGTATAAGTCTTACAAAATTTTATTTCCAAATCACCATTCACTATACAGTAATGGAAATCCAAAACTGTAGTTCCTACTTATTGTGTTGATGAGTTTCTTTGTGACACCATACAGAATAGGATTTCCAAATACAACTCTCATCATATGCTAATTTACCAAGTTCAAAATTTTATATCTGATAATGGAAATCCAATCTAGTCCTGATTCATGGTGTTGATGAGCTCATTCGTCCCACCATCATTATCTATTTCATACAGTCAGAATTCCAAGTTTTTTTTAGTCATAGAGTGTTGGAAATCCAACCTCATCAACCAGTATGTGGTGAGATAAGCTAGGCCATATTTTATTTAGTAGCCATAACTGCCTGGATTTCCAGAATTTGTTTTTCCATACTCGTCTGGATTTCCAGATTCTGTTTCTCCATATACAGTTGGAAATCCGGGGTATTTTCCCCATCATACAGTGCTGGAAATCCAACCTCATCAACAGGGGGGTGCAGATATAAACTGGAATGGCCCAATACACTACCACAAGCCAATGTGGTATGCTAAATGCGCCCTCTAACGGGTGCCACCAAAACATCTATTTCTGGCTTTACTTCGTACCGCAAGAAATAACATGTTTTGTTTTTACAACAATGATTAACAAAAAAGTCGGCACAGCCGAATATTCAGAGTGTTATCACGCTGCCACTAGCTAATATAGACAAAAAACAGAAGGGGAAATGCAAGGAAAACCTGAATTATGTAAAATAACAAAAACAAAATTCAGTACAATATGATACATGGTAATCGAGCACGTCAGCTTGAAAACATAAATATTTTAAGGTAGCGGGACTATTATTTGCATACTTGTTTACATCTTCTAATTGGTACCAAACGACTACAAATAGACCCAGGAAAGTATATATTTTTGGAATCGCCAGACTTCAAGCTGTTCAAAGGTGTGTTTGCCATGCCCGTATCTGCATTCTACGATGCGTTACTTAATCAAAAGTGAAAAATTACTTTTTTTCTAAAAAAAATAATTACGCATTTATGCTGGTGATAAGAAGTTTTGTTTTCACTTTTCCTAGTTGTTTAATAGTCTGGTAAATTGAATGTGTCTGGTCAGTTTTATTCAAGTAACGCGTTTTGAAAAGTAGTGTCCTGAATTTTAATTTCTGTTTTAGTCGCATTGCCCCCAACTCAAACCACAACACATTGGTAAATAATCCATGAAATAGTTTGTCTGGACACATTCAAGTTCCTCTCACTGTCACCTTAAAGCTATGAAAATTTGGTGTTAATCCGACGACAATAAGTAGACGTTATTTTTTGTTAAAGACCTTGTATTTTGAAAAAACATAAACTTCTAGAAAACGTTGATGTAGTCACAGCAAAGATTTTCAAGCTTGTTTATCTGCACAAGCGATTTGTTTTCCCATCAAGGTCTGTTTTAACATGTGTAGGGGCATCCAAATGTGTAAGGCTATTGGAAACCAAAAAAAAATAAAGGAATGGGATAGCTATAGTTCGATAAAACACTAAAATCAATGATTTTTTTCAGTGGCTGTGTGACCTTGTGTCTGACATATTCATATCGAGCATATTTGTATTTCGGCTAGACCCAATTGCGTCCACGCACAGGGAGGGCCAGTCGTTAGCACGGGCTAAGGGGCGCCTTCAGTCGGTGACCTTTGACAAGCCGCTATTTACGAACGAAAAATGGATGACACGTGCGAAGTTCTATTTCTGCTGCTGAAATGTTTTGTTCTAATTTTGAAGCGACGTGCACAGGAACGCGAGAGAAGACGAGCCCAATTTATTTGGATGCACAGAAACAGTATACAACGGCGTAACAGAATACAGGGTTTTATTAATGCATGTCGTAGACAGCGAACCAAATTTATTTTGTCTACGATTGGAGCTGCTGTACGCTCTACTACAGCGACCCGATCAGTGTGGAAGCGTGTACACTGAGCTCGGTTGCCATTTTGGGAATGAGAAAGTTAGATATATTTGATCACGTGCATAATGTTCACACCCAAAGGTCGCTGCAGAGGATGCTTATCCCTGGGCTAAGCGTTCGCGCACACTTCGTTAGCCCGTGCTAAGGGTCTAGACCGCGTCTTAAATTCGGATCAGATTTAACCCGTACTTAGCATTCCTTAGCCCGTGCTAAGCGTTCACGCACGTTTGCTTAGCACGGGCTAAGCAATTTGACCTCTTAGCCCGTGCTAAGGAGCTGTGCGTGAACGCAACTATTGTGTGTCAGATAGCTACTGATAACACATCCTAACATTGCTTTGTCTTGAGTTAATCTTTGAAACTTATAGGCACACAGATTAAACCTGTATTGTTGATTTTAGAAAACACTACTGAAACTGCCTTGCTTCCCTTCAGAAAATCTACATTTTAACCAACTTACATGACATTCTAGGTTACGTTGACTTTATCAGATGAAAGTTTATAGTGCATTTCATCAATTAATAAATAAATGTGAAAATCGTAATTTTCAACACAAATAATAGTCTCGCTACCTTAAATTCCTAAGGACTTAGTAACGCCAAGCATGGCTTCCATATCGTCTCTCACATAGCTCTCTTTGGCCTTATCAGATCTCCAACGACCATGCCTCATCAGATATCGATCGGATATACCCGCATGTGCGGCTGCTGTAGTGCCTCCTATTCTGAAGGAATGGGTACTAAACCCGGATACGTCCCCCACTACCAGGGACAATTTTGCTTTGATAATTTCACAAACCCGAGAATAACTTAACTTCCTATTTGCCTGGATCAATGAGCACCCCCTTTTTAGCTCCGCTGTCGACTTTGTCGAGCGGAGCTTATCATATGAGTGATTGTCCGTCGTCGTCCGTCGTCGTCGTCCGTCGTCGTCCGTCGTCCGTGTCAATGTTTTACTTTTTCGACTTTTTCTTGAAAACTACATGCCTAAATGCTTTGATACTTGGTGTATATGTACCTTGGGTAGACCTCTCTTAGGTTTGTTCATTTCATGTTGATATCTTTAATTCTCTAATTTTGGTGAATATTTTTGTCATTTTTGGTAAAAACTGATATTTTCGACTTCTTGTTAAAAACCGCAAGTGCAATTGCTTTGATATTACATCTATAGGTACTACATGTGGACCTCTCTCAGATTTGTTAATTTTGTAATGATATCTTTAATTCTTTAATTTTGGTGAATATTTTTGTCATTTTTGGTAAAAACTGATATTTTCGACTTCTTGTTAAAAACCGCAAGTCCAATTGCTTTGATACTACATATATAGGTACTACATGTGGACCTCTCTCAGATTTGTTCATTTCGTGATGATATCTTCAATTCTCTAATTTTGGTGAATATTTTTGTCATTTTTGGTAAAAACTGATATTTTCGACTTCTTGTTAAAAACCGCAAGTGCAATTGCTTTGATATTACATATATAGGTACTACATGTGGACCTCTCTCAGATTTGTTCATTTTGTAATGATATCTTCAATTCTCTAATTTTGGTGAATATTTTTGTCATTTTTGGTAAAAAGTGATATTTTTGACTTCTTGTTAAAAACCGCAAGTCCGATTGCTTTGATATTACATATATAGGTACTACATGTGGACCTCTCTCAGATTTGTTCATTTTGTAATGATATCTTCAATTCTCTAATTTTGGTGAATATTTTTGTCATTTTTGGTAAAAAGTGATATTTTCGACTTCTTGTTGAAAACTGTAAGTCCGATTGCTTTGATATTACATATATAGGTACTACATGTGGACCTCTCTCAGATTTGTTCGTTTTGTGATGATATCTTCAATTCTCTAATTAATTTATTTTGGTGAATATTTTTGTAATTTTTGGTAAAAAGTGATATTTGCGACTTCTTGTTAAAAACTGTAAGTCCGATTGCTTTGATACTATTCATATTGTTCATTTTCTAATGATGTCTTCAGTTCTTTAATTGAAATGTGCATTGCTAACAGCGGAGCTATCTCAGTCTATAGTATAGAGGCCTGAAAATAAAAACATCAGAACTCACTTGGATCTCTGCTGCCTGTAAATACTGATTTAACTTAGCTACGGGGCAAGTAGGATTACTCGTTTTGGCAATGTGAACTTTATTGCCTTTCTTGTACTGATCATTTTTACTGCTTCGGATAGTGATGCAAACGTGCGTGTCATTAAAAACAATATCTGAACCCCTAATCCCTATAAGATCACTATATTTAAAAAACCCAGCAAAAGCAAGTAAACATAAACACAGATCTCTGATATCTTTTAAAGAAGCTGAATGCTTTTAAGAGTTCAACCAGACTGCACAAAATACTTGCTGTAACAGGCTCTTTCTTGATTGGTGGTTTACCAAGTATCCGTCTGGAGGATTCCACAATGTTCTTGATAAAATGATGTTGAGTAGGTGACGGCAAACCGGCCAAGGTGTGCATCCACTGAATGCTATAGCATGCCGATTCCACGCACTGTTTCGTCTTCTGGCTATGAATTGCGCCCTCAATCAGACTAGTTAGATATAATGACGCGTGGGAAAGATTGGCAGGAAATACCTGGAAACTGCATCCTTTGTCAAATTTTGCCCATCTATTAAATGCGTTAAGATAACTCTTGGCTGTGGAGTCCGCTCTTGATGCTAGTGATATGCTTTGAAAGTTTCCAATGTTGACACCAGATGAGCATGTTCCTTGTTCGTTCTTAGATCTTTCCAGACTCCCAATTTAAACACCTCCGTATCTGGTGGAATAGTGAAAACATGACGAGTTGTGTATATTCAACTAAACTGAAAAAGCAAAAAATCTGCTACTATGGAAACTCAGTCGATCAATTGAGCCAAGCACTATTAGCTAAGCCATTGTCATGGCAAACATTCAAAAAACAGGCTGCTATGGACCGCATTCGATCAATCGAGCCAAGCACTATTGGCTAAGCCATTGTCGTGACAAAAATTCAAATTGCAGAAAAACAGGCTGCTATGGATCCATCGATCACTCGAGCCAGGTACATTATCTGACGCCATCACAGCAAAAAATGAAAACTTGGACTATTTCAGTCATTTGAGCTCAGCACAGTTATCTGTACTCGGCGAAAAATTTAAATACATATTTTATGGCTTGCAAAGAATACAGTACCCTCTATTACTAGAACAAAAGCCTGCAAGGCTATGTTTAGACACATTTTCACCTTTGAACTTTACATTTAAAGCCAAAATACGGAAATTTAGCGGTTTCCCATCAAACACAGTGTTTGAGCCCCTGCCTGCGGCAAAAATGCTCGAATCGAATTGGCAATTCAATCCAGTCAGCTACGTAAGCAGCGAAATGCACTCCATCTGGACAAATAAATGGCCAAAAGTATGCCGATCTTCATAATGTAGAACTGAGACACTGCTCTCCCTCATCCCACATCCAGTGTACCACGGAATTGTCACATTCAACCACATACCCACCAAACGCCTTGTCAGAGGCGTCGGAGTATACCAGCCTTGTTACTCTTTCAACGTACCAGATGGGGGCGCCGTTTAACTTACGAGCGTTGTCTTTCCAGAAATTTAGTTTGACAATGGCCCTTTCCAAACTCTCCACCAGGTGCTTTGTCCATTTTACACATGAATATTCGATCATTAAACAAAAATATTGACCAACTAAAATTATTATGTGAAAATACATTATCCCCAAAATTCCATGTCATCGCTTTATCAGAAACCTGGCAAATCAATGATTCATCTTATTTTAATATCCAAAATTATACTCTTATCAAGAAATGTCGTACTGGTGCACTTGGGGGAGGGGTGGCAGCATATATCCACAATTCGGTTGATTACCGTGTATTGAACTCTAACATTATTCCCCACTCTGAAACCTTGTGGCTAGAATTACACTTGAACTCTGGTTATTTTAACATAGGCATTATATATAGGAAACCAGGAACAAATGTGGATGACTTCAGTACTGGCCTAGAAAACCACCTTATGAATATAAATGTTACTAAATCAAAGTGTATCTTAATTGGTGATTTTAATATTGATTATAATAATCAATCAGCTACAGTAAATCAGAATTACATCAATTCTATGGCCAGTATCAATTACAAACAACTAATCAATAAACCCACACGTTCAACAAATAGCTCATCAACAATAATTGACCACATATATGATTATTTTGTGCACTGTGGCACTATTCTGACATTGAAAATCTTGACAAAATGTACCAAAAGCAGAGTGTATATTATACTCTAGACTTTTCCCGGTATAATATTGAAAATTTTCATCTGAAATTAAACAGTGTCAACTGGTCTGATGTCCTAAACAGCTTGGATGTAAATAATGCGTATAATACTTTTTCGTCTATTTTTAGCACTATTTGTGACAAAGTGGCCCCCTTAGTCAAGATGAAAAAAAAGATCAAAACTACCCAAGAAGCCATGGATAATGAGGGGCATTACAAAATCAATCAGACATAAAAATAAACTATACGAGAAAGTGATTAAGAGTAATTACAATCAAAATCGCCTGTCTGCTTACAAAACCTACAGAAATATTTTAACAACTATTCTTAGAAAATCTAAAAAAAAATATTACTCCAATTTAATTAATCTAAATAAAAACAACCCGACTAAACTCTGGAAAACGATAATGATTTAACAGGAAGGGCCACTGGGAATGGCGGTAGACTGCCTAAACTACTTACCATAGACAACCCGCTTTCTCAAACCATGAATATTCATGACCCAATAAAAATAACTAACTATTTTAATAGATTTTTTGCTAATATTGGGGAGGAACTTGCTATGAATATTAACACATCTGCCGATCCCTTGGACTACTTCACAACTACCAATTTGAATTCCTTGTTTCTTCAACCAGTTACCATCCATGAAATAGAATCTGATCTAAAATTATTAGACCCACGTAAATCTTGTGGCCATGACTATAATTATTCCCGTCTTCTAAGAGATGCTGCCCCTTTCATTAAAATACCTCTTTGTCACATTATAAATCAATCCTTTATGTCTGGTGTGTTCCCTGACCAACTAAAAATAGCCAAAATTACTCCTATTTTTAAAAAAGGTTCACCCTATTTGCCTGGTAATTACAGACCCATCTCAATCTTACCCGTTATCAGTAAAATTATTGAAAAAACTCTGCACAAACAATTATCTTCCTTTCTTAACAAATTTAATATTATCAATAAGCACCAATATGGATTTCGCAGAAAATACAGTACCAAGCTTGCGTTAATAGATCTTTTCTATGAATTAATTAATAAAATTGATGATGGTAATATCGTGATGGGGGTATTCCTGGATTTTACTAAGGCCTTCGACACGATAAATCACAACATTCTTCTTTCCAAATTAAGTTCCTATGGTATTCGTGGAAAACCTTTAAAGTGGCTTGAAAGCTATCTATTGAATCGAAAACAGTTTGTTCAAGCTGATGGCCATACCTCCTCCACTCTCCCAATTAATTATGGTGTGCCACAAGGTTCCATCCTTGGACCGTTACTTTTTCTAATTTATATAAACGATATTCCTGCATCATCAACTTACTTCCAAATTAAATTATTTGCTGATGACTCAAATCTTTTTCATTCATTTTCCAGTAACAGTATACCCAGCGCTGAAGTTGATTTACATTTACATATGGTGAACACATGGTGCAACACTAATAAACTTACAATTAATACCAACAAAACTAATTACACGCTATTTTCCACCTCTAAGAAACAGCTGGTAAACAAACAAAACATACATTTAAACAATGCAGTTCTCCAGGAAGTCGATACTACTACTTATCTTGGTGTGGTGATAGATAAACATCTCACATGGAAGCCGCATATTAATAGAGTTTTAGCAAAGATAACTCCTTTAATTGGTTTAATTGCTAAGCTCAGACATACACTTCCCAAATACTAGTACGTTCTTATCCTTCTGTATAATTCTCTAATTCTTCCTCATATCTCCTATGGTTTAGAAGTGTGGGGTAGTACGTATCGCACATTTCTAGACCCTATATATAAACAACAAAAAAAGCTTGTTCGTATCATACTATTTAAAGACTACTGTGCACATAGTAAACCTCTTTTTCAGTCACTACGTATTCTCAATATATATGACCAATTTAAGTATCAGCTATGTACATTTATACATGACCTACAATTTCACAGATTGCCACGTGACCTTAATTACTATTTCAATTTCCATACTCACCATTATCACACTAGGTCAAGGGATAATTCAAACTTTCTTCTACCAATGAAAAAGACAAATTTGGGTCAGTTTTCAGTCGATTACCAGGGAACTAAAATTTGGAACAGCTTACCCCTGGATATCCAATTGATTCGTATTCGAGCAAATTTTAAAAAAGAAGTGAAAGACTATTTAATCCACTGTAATCATCCATAGTTATATTCCAATATGTATATATAGAGGCATACAAACATGTATCGGTGTGTAAGCAAACCAATGTAAATAAGTTTTTTTTTTTTTTCTGTCTACTTAATTGCCCTTTTTAATAAATAGCTATTTAAAAATATATTTTGATGGGAAACAGACTAGACTAGCTCTGCATGAGCTAATTTCTGTTTCCCAGCCATAGATTAATATTATTATTATTTATCAATATTTGTTAGTTATTATTTATTGCAGTATTGTTATTTTTTTATGTAATCTATGGCAAATAAACATTATTATTATTATTATTAATAATAAAACATAATTATCCCAAGACTCAAAGGATAGAGGGTGCAATTCAGCGCTCTAGTCATAAGTAAAGCAATATTACCTGCACCCACTCTCATGGAAACAACCTGTCCAGTAACACGAGCCACTTTCTTGGCTGATACAAACCTGGACGTCGTACGTGAATGTCCAGAATTGGTTAAAATGCCAGTGATAGTCACCTCTAAGCGACTGAGTCGATCGACTGTAATAAAAAACTTTCCTTGCTCCATATCGAGCACTGTTCCCAACCACACTATGTTACTAACTGGAGTCCACTGCTCATTTGTGATGAAACCAAAATTATTTAAATCACTTTTTACTGCTGCTGCGCACGCAGAAGCGGACTTGAGTGAACCACTGGCACCAAGGCCGTCGTCAAGATAGACCACAACGGTTTTCCCTTCCCCTCGCCACTTACTAACTAATGGGCGAAGCATCTTGGTAAAAATATATGGCCCAGAGCACAAACCGAAGGGTAAAACACAAAAGTAAAAATAACGTTGCTTCCTAGCGAACTCCCACGAAAAACCCAGGTACTTGCGATGCTCAGGAAAAATATCGATGTGGTGGTAACCAGATTTAAGATCAAACTTAAATAAAAAATATCCTGGCTTAAGCATCTCCTGAGCAGTTTTCAGGTCTTCAAAGCGAAATTTATTCTTGAAAACGTGCAAGTTAAGTACCTTCTTTGTTGACAGCCACTGACAAAGGGTTACATACTAAAGGAGGCACTAGCGTCTCCTCAATTGCTGTGGACAAAAGCAAGTTAGAAATGGAATGTTCAACGAAAGCAGAATTATTGAGTGCCAACCTGTTGTTTTTTAGAAACATAGGTGGCGGGTTGGAGAAAAGGGGTATTTTATACCCAAACCTAATAGAATCTATAACGAACTTAGAAGCAGAAATATGTAACCATGCATTTATATGTTTCAAAAGACGACCCCTCACCACAACTGGACTACACCCTGGTATCGCATCTCCATCTGCGAGCATAGCACTCCCATCTGAAAAACGGAAATTATGAGAGAGGAAACGAGAATCGGTACTTATCTCGATTAAATTCGTTTCATGTAATAGTCATTTGCCACTACTTGGACCAGTTTGCAGATTTCCACTTGTTGGCATAGCTCTGCATTCAAAACGGTAATGCCCTTGCTGACCACAACCAAAACAGACTCCCTGTCTGGGACCACTGTAACCTTTGCTAGTGCTGGGTTTCTGATGCCAAGTCGAACTCTGGGAACTGGTAAGGTCCTGTTGGCTGACAATTCTTCGAGTATGGGTCTTCTTTGCCTTCTGAACTTTATCCTTGATTTTTCTGCTCGCTCTCGTTTCGGCCTTCCATATTCTCCTCTCGTCTTCACTGTCAATAGCCAAGTCATGCGATACGTATTCTTGGGCTGTACTCCAGCCGTATTCAGAGGTATCTGCAAGTAGAATCAATTTCTGGCGTTTTTCGATTAAGTCCATACCTGTGGCAAGTTTTTCTTTCACGGTGTCCTATTTTGCAAGCTGCAAACTGGACTGCGCCTCTTCTAATACGTCCGCAACTTTGATATTGTGCTTATACTGATCTTCATTGGCCTTCCGTTTGAATGTAGGAACAATGCCATATTTTACTTTCTTTATTTCTGCCATCTGGACTTGAGTGGACAGGTCATGCGACAATTGCAACTTGTCTCTTAAAGAAGTCATCTTTTGCAAAACTAGAGCGTTAATCGACTGCAAAAGTTGCACGTTATTTTCCTGCAGAAGCTGCTGCACACCAGAGGTAGCTGGCGGGTCCTCCATTTAGAATGATACGCAGTGAGATAAAATAAACATACACTTGACGAGCTGCTGGCTGTGACGTGGCAACGCCTAGACTGACCAAGTCACACAATACACTACCACAAGCCAATGCGGTATGCCAAATGCGCCATCTAACGGGTGCCACCAAAACATCTATTTCTGGCTTTACTTTGTACCGCAAGAAATAACATGTTCTCTGCTGATGCACTTGATATTAGTTCATTGTTAAGAAGTTATAAGCAATTCTATCTTGTTGCTATTCACTCGAAAAAACTGCTGCCAGTTCTTTGGTATGGGGCTGGACACCTCAACATGCCTACATTGGCTAGCAAGCTTTTCACTTGTCTGTGCTTTTAAACTGTTGTCAAAGTATTGAGTCTTGTTCTGTTCTCTTGTGATGTGTGGGACAAACACATTTGCAGCGTAGTCACCAAATTTCTTGCATCCTCCAGGTCTAAGAATGTTCACAAGGACAGCACCATCCATGATGCTCACATTCGTCTCTGGCCTTGAATGACATGGAGACTGGACAAGTTATTCAAGACAGCCCATGAGATCAGACTTTTTAGGGGGCATATAAATTAAGTCAAGTTCGTGTGTCTTTGTGTGCATATATGTGTTAATTACCAATTTTTCTCATCTGTGATCCAATTCAGTTCAGAATTCGTACAGAGACAGTAATTGATGGTGTACAGGTGCACATCAAGTTATTTTTTGATTGAATAAATTTTGACTCGCTGGTGGCCATTTTTGTCCTCAAAAATCTATAAAAAAAGCTTTTTCAAGCCGTTACCAGCTTTTCTCAGACATTTGTCATCCAGGAACCTTGATATAACATGGTCAAAGCAAAGTTCACGATCAGTTTGAACTATTATCATTGCGAATCATGTAAAAACTGTTTCGAAAACCTTCATGCAGTTTTCAACTGAAATCGATGACCACATCGTGCTACAACATCACTTTAGTTCCGCTATGTAATTTTTATGATCACTAACATTCGGAAAATTTCGGATTCTACCAGTATTACTATGCAGCATTCTGATTGGTTAATGGCATTCTTGACCCATCGGGTCAAAGGACACATGCCGGTCAACTGACAAACATCATGGCGATCACTAATCAAATATAACCACTCCCACCAAGTCAACTTTTACTTTTATTTTCATATAAAAAAAAAAGAAGTAACATTTCGACCGAACTCATTAATATTTGTTGCTAATTAATATTCATATAGCTCATTAATATTCATGACCGACCAACACTCCCATTGGGCTGGTAAGATCCCTGGTCATCCAATCCAGTTATTTCTTGATTGAATACATTTTTACTGCTTGGCGGCCATTTTTGTCCTCAAAAATCTAAATAAACAAGCTATATCTAGCTGTTACCAGCTTTTTCTCAGATATGTGTCATCCAGTTTTGTTCAAAGTTGGTACAGAGACATGTAATAATTGTTTACAAGTACATGTCGCGTTTTATGTTGTTCAAGTTATTTATTTGGCTTTTCCTGAGACAATTTATATTTGTTTAACCCACCCCCCAAATTAATAACGGGACTTTAGTAAAGCTCATAATGGATAAATTTGACACAAACCCAGTTCAATATCAGTTTTAAATTGTTTTCTGAGCAGGGACTATGACATGTCATGTTTTGTTCCCCAGACGTAGTTGTCTATATAAAGAAAGGGATGGTGGGAATTGATGATTTTCATGACTGAAGAAATTGTCCAAAGCACCATGGACATCCTGTGTCAGTCCAATTACTCACCATTCATCACACCATTATTTTGCTGTGCCAAAATTCTCGGGGGAACATCATGATTTGTGCCGTTTAGGATACAGATATCCCTCACGTGAACTGACATTCAGCGGCATAATGTGTGTGGTTGAGACTGAAGAACCAAGGTTTCAATTTAGTCAGTGTATCTTTGTACAAATCAAAGTCACCAGTACGCAATGAACGCACAAATGTCAAAGCATGCAGTTCCAACTCACGATTTGTGTACCAGGCATTGTCTCTGCAGGGATTTCTATGTTGGTGGCGACATACACATCATATACATTCTTCAGGAGAATATACAGTGTGCATGCAGTTACTTGATGGGCATGCCGGGTCCATGCCGGTGACATGGGATGCCCTGAGGAATGATTCTGAAATTTTACGAGTGGCAAATTCTTCCTCTTGAATAGCTTCAACCAAACCACTCCCTTCCATCAAGAAGGATTACAAACTTGTTCTCTCCATACTGGCCGTCCATGGTTCATTGTAGTTGTTTCTGTTTTGCGAACAGAGGCTGATCGACACAAATTACTGGAATCTGACCAAGGTTGACAAGTTGTACAGCTTCCTGAATAACATAAAAGATTCTGCCATTTGACTGGCATGGTATGTGGCTCAGGATATGTTAACCTCGCAGAATATTTCAACTGCATCCAGCTTCTCATTCTTAACATGATGAGCCAGTCATGTTCTTTTTCCATCTCTTCACTCAGCTTATCACAGGAAGATGTCAGATTACTAAAAGTGAGTGGAACATAGACATCACCTGATGGCAGACCTGTGGGCTTTATGTCACTGTAAGCCATGGGTAAGTGTCTTCAAAAGTGTTATTGAATGGGTGAAACAACAGTCGTCGTCACCACTTTTACTCTTGATAGTAATGTTTTGGAGCTAGGACAAGTTTGTACCATGAAATGAACCAGTGGAGGTAGCTGAGCTTGGATTGTGGTCTATATTGTCAGCATCTGCAGTGATGAACTGACCCTTCTGGATCTGGGGAAGACAGACTGTGCCAATCTGGTGATAATACTCACAGACATTATTTCCCAATGATGTGACTATATCCATGATTCGATCATATGAGGCTGACACACCAAGAGCATAAAGACATCAACCACGGCCATTCTCTCGTTAATGCATGGGCCTTATATAATATAGGCGATGGTGAGCACTGGTTGACTGAGGTTCTTGTTGCTTGTCTGATCCGTAATATTTGATTCATTGATGAGCATGCTGACAAGCGACAGAAGTGACTGAGGCACAGATTCCACCTTACAATTTAGGTCAAATGACCCTGAGAATGTTACCTTTTGTGTAAAAATGTCACGTCGGATTTTGCCTCAAGGGCGATAAAGTCTACTGCACTTAATTTGGACAGAAGAGCCTCGTTTTGGATTTCTTGTGCTCACTACCTCACACGGTAATCTAACTAAACACTGGGGTTTCACTCTCCACATGGCTGCTGGTATCAAATTCTCCACTAATGCTGCATGTGAAAATCCGTTTTGATGAGGTTGTTGGTTCTTCATTTGACTTTCGCTTTCACTCTTTGGCACATTCCAATTTACTTTTGCTAAACTTCAAATAACAGGATTTGTGCCACTTTGCATTATGTTCCTTAAATGTGGATTTTACACCATTTCCATTGTCCAAACATGTAACATTTATTTGTACTGGCATGCACTGAAGTTCATTAAATTTACATCCACTGATGTTTTCAGCAATTGTTTTATAGCCTGCATTTATGGGACATGTCAATAATTCTTTGCTGTCTAGTTGACAAAGAATGCAATTCATGATGTTCAATTACCCACAATAGACTCCGGTCAGTCAAAATGACTATTTTGAACTGTAGGCATTAATCTGTGTTTCAGCCAATGACGAGAAATAAGTCTAGCCCCATGACCTCAAGATTTTCCCTCACATCACGAACCGCATGACCGAGGCCATGAGGCGCAGCCATATTGGCCTACTCGACACTGTCTTTTTCTCCGCTGAGAGTGGATCGATGAAGATGGTGCGCTTCAGCTTATCGGTTTTGCTTTTCCTGCTTGGGTTTTCGCTCTGGCTTGCTGCCACGTCTGTGGCAGCCGACGCTGTGGCAGCCGGCGCTGTGGCTGGTAGTATAAGTCTTTCTGATTTTTTTAACCCCATGTCGCCCCTTTTTGTCTGTGTATATTTACAACAGGAAAAAATAAAACTCAGTGACGCAGATTTGACCAAGTCGTTGGTTCTCTTTGTGTCAGATTTCAACTGTAACTCGCTTCCCTCATGCATGTCTCATTCATTTTGTCCAATGTGTTTTTAGAAATGGATAGAAGAAAAGATAAACACGCCAGAGGCTCCACCACAGGTTTTATCGCCTCAAACATGGAGGCAGTTGTGCAGCAGTTGCAATAAGGAATTACCAAGGCCTAGGATACGTTAGCATGAGCGATAAGTCCTCCCACTTGTCTAACGGTGCTTCTAGTACCGTGGCGTCGAGGTCCCAAGTTTTCATGGTCCCCCCTGCTGAGAGCATCCTCACAGTCTGTTGTTTCATGCGGCAGTTTGCCCGATCATACCGACAACGATTAGGCTGTGCCCCTGGAGGTTTTTACTCCTATGGGGGCCGTCGCGAGTCCGTCCTCACCCATATTCACACGGAGCTGGGATTTGCCTATGAGACTCTGACTTGGGTTGAGGACCTGCTGGGTCAAATTGCGTCTCTTGCAGGTCGGGTAACCAAATACGGGGGGGGGGGGATTACAGTTACCCCTTGTTTTGGCAAGCCAGAAGAAGCATACCTGCAAGCAATATTCACATGCAGGATACTTCCTCATGGGATCCCCCTGATCCCAGCCCATCACAGGAGAGGCACAGGCTAGTGGTACCGGGTCATTGTACCCCCACCCAGCCAGGGATAGTCTGTTGGACCCAGTGACAAGGGATTAATTTTTTTCTGAGTTCTTCCTCCACTGCGGGTCACTCCTCTTCATTATGACTCTGTTAGCCTTGCCGTGGGGTTATGGGGGGGCATCGATCCTAGTGACCCGATGTTCATCCTCCTAGACCAGTAGACATAGCCATTGGTGGGACACCACAGTTGACCCAAGCTGAGAAAACATAACGACCAAAGTCGGCCCCTACTGACCAGAAGTAGCCAGGAGGCAAGCGTCACACAGCCAGCACAAAAGTTAACACTCTCGGACCAAGCGAGGGATGCCTCAATTGTTTTGGTGGTCGTCAATTGCCAACCTTAGGCAGGGGGTCCCCTTGGACCCACTCGCCATGGCTATGACTCTGATAACGGATGCCTCCCTCACAGGTTGGGGTGCGCACCTATTGGACGAACAAACCCAATGAATATGGCCCCTGCATTTGGCTCAGAACCGCCATATCAACTGGCTCGAACATAAAGTAGTGCACTTAGCACTGATACACTTTCTACCCATAGTTCATGACCACAGAGTCTTGCTTCGCACAGACAACACAGTGATGGTCTCCTATAGCAACAAGTAGGCGGGACCAGATTCCCATCGCTGTCAGTCCTAGCAGAGCAAATTCTCCATTGTACCTGAGAAACAATGTGGAGCTAGTCAAGTAAATGTCCTCTTGTGGCGTCTCCTTCTCCAGAACGCGGAGTGGCAGATACCCCATGGCGTAGCCTCCAGACTGTTTCAGTGGTGAAACGCTCCAAGGTTAGACCTATTCACCACACCCAGGAATGCCAAGCTCCCGAGGTACACAACACTGTTGCTTCCGGACTCTTGGATCGGCTGTCCCAACCGGATGGCGCACTGCCTTTGAGCACAGCGGTGTACCACTTACATGCATCAAGGCTTTCAGTTGATTCACTCAGGTCTTTTCTGAGTGGGCTGCGAACAGGGATTCCACCAACACAGCCTACGCCTTGAAATAATGAGCGTACACGGATTGGTGTAGTGGAAGGGAAATCCATGCCATCCCTCTGTTGACCAGGCAGCTGACTTTTCATCCATTTGCTTGACGAAATGGTCTTGTCCATTCAGTGATTGTTGGCTACAGGTCAGCCTTGTCACCCACCATTGAGAATTCTCTGGGGACAAGACTAACTAGTTGTCCTACTATTAAGAGACTGTTTACTGCTGAATCAGAGGCCTAGACCCCGAGCGAGGGAACCACCCAAGTGGGACTTGTCGGTTGTGTTGTCCGCACTAAGCAGACCGCCCTTTGAGTCTACCCGATCAGCACCACTCAAATATTTGACGTGAAAAACAGTCTTACTGCTAGCCCTCGCCTCAGTTAGACGTCAGGCTGAACTGGGGGCTCTGTCCTGCTCGAACAGGTGTGTCGCCTTTATGGACAATCAAGTCACGCTAAAGACATGAATCCGCTTCCTCGCCAAGAATCAAATCCCAGGATGCGATCCACAACTAATCGTCAACCCGGAGGATCAGGATTGCGATTGCTAACTCATTAGCTTATGTGTCAGGTGCTCCCCCTTGAACATGTGGTGAAGGCAGGCTTAAACGCAAAATGTCTACCTAAGAGATACCCGATCCATTGAGGAGGGTCTTTTTAGGGTGGGTCCCATCGTAGCAGGTCAGACTTGGGTTGCTGACCCAGCCCGGGCGACCTCAGGTTTCCCTTCGCATAGGAGATAGAGTAGTCTCTCCTACAGATTTGTTTGTAGAAGTTTCTCCTGTCAGCGCTCCTTGGAACTTTCCAGGTCTCGCTTTTGACCTACGTGCTCCTGCAGAACTGTTTTGGTCTTTGCTTTTGAAAGCTAGTTACCCACAAATTTTGGTCTAGAGTCCTCGGGCATACCGAACCCCATCACTGTGCAGCATTTTTCTTTCTTCACTGGTCTTAACTAGGTTCTCGTAGGTAGAGGGTATTATCCCGGAATGGGAGACCCTTTTCATCATTTTCTGCTTGCTCAGAAAACCCGCCACCTATCGGCGTCTGAAACTGCCTACAGTTCAAAATATTCATTTGAACGTAGTGAATTTAGGCAGAGGATTTTCAACCCGCTTATTCACATAGTTCATAGCCACCATAGACGGGTCTCCCCTGTAAAATAATGATTTTGCCGCCATGTTTTCTTGTCCACCAGTGACTACTGGGTAACTTTATTTCTCAAACTGAACGTAGGTGGCAGTATTACAAAAATGGTATTACATGAAAAGTACATAGCTTCAATGTAACATACATCACATGCCCCTTTTCACTTGATGATGTATTTATTAATAGTGAGTTTATATACAGATTTGAATGGTATACATGTGCTTACATACATGGACCGATTAAGTTCAAACTTCACTCATACATCACACATTATATGGGGCATATGCATTTTTTTTATGATCCGATTAACGATAGCCGAATAGCGGCCATTTTAAGGCCGAAAATGCACCGAAATCGCACATTTTCACCATTCCGGACCCGGATCTCAGTTATCCATGGACGGATTTTGTTCAAATTTAGTACATACATTAAACATAATAAGACCTTGATGCACGTCATTTTTCTTTCGGATCAAGTTTGAAATGGCCGACTAGTGGCCATTTTGTTTTAAAGAATTCAGTTCTGGATCCGTATCTCAGACATGCCTGGATTGATCGAGTTCAAACTTCACACACACAAGGTACATCATGTCACAAATATGTATGTGCATTTGTTTCATGATCTCATTAGCGATAGCCAAATGGTGGCCGCTTTAAGGCCGAAAATGCATTGAAATCGCACATTTTCACCATTCTGGACCCGAATCTCAGTTATGCATGGACAGATTTTGTTCAAATTTGGTACATACATTAAACATAATAGGACCTTGATGCACGTCATTTTTTTTTCAGATCAAGTTCGAAGTGGCCGACTGTGCATTTGTTTCATGATCCGCTTAACAATAGCTGAATGATGGCCATTTCAAGGCCGAAAATGCATCAAAATCATGTATTTTCACAATTCCGGAACCGGATCTCAGTCATACATGGATTGATTTTGTTCAGATTTAGTACAATGTGTTGTACATATGCAGGTGCATTTCGGATCAGACCACTGAAAGTGGTCTTAGATTTCGGTCATGATCTGCTTTGAATGTACAAAATGTATATGTCACTCAAATATGAACGAAACGGGGACGTGTCATTGACAATGATTTGTTTGTAACATAACTTTAATAAACATCAAAGATAACGAACTCACTGAGAACTATTTTAAATCACATTATCTTTAGAACCTTGGTTTGCAAAATTGACCTATCAAAATAAACTTGGTTACACTTTGACTTAAGGAATTCATGTGATTCTTTGTAGTATAAAAGTGATTTATTTATTTATTTATTAACACACAACATTCCCTGGAGGGGATGAAAAGGGTTACAAATCAGATATTAGTAAAAGAAAAATAACTACATAAAAAGTAAGGGAACAAAAAAGCATTGAAAAAAATTTGTATACAAGGAATGTGTTACTGGCTTAGTTTATGTAGGTGCTGCTGTCTTGTATTAACACAGTTTTTTTAAATATTGCACTAAAGGAATTGACATTTTCTCGTCACTTAGTAATGATATGAATTTATTTTCATTACTAAATTTGTCAAAATTTGGTATACATTTATTAGCTACAATGTAAAGTTTTAATCTTATTTCGTTGTAATGAGGACAATTTGTGACAAAATGTTGTTCATCTTCAACATGGTCATTGTCGCACATATTGCAGACTCTGTCTTTAAAATCCAATCCTGTATGCTGGCCTGTTTCAATTTTCAGACAGTGGTTGCCAAGTCTAAATTTTGTTAAGGATTTGCAAAGTTCACTGTTTTTCATAATTGTTAAGTAGTTTTCTTGTTCTATTTTGGTTTTAAAAAGTTTGTAGGTTCTTAGTTTATTTTTAGAATTTGATTTTTTCCTATTGTCATTATTTATTATATTTTACCACTCAGTTGTAAACTCTTCTTTTAATTTCTCATCAATTGTTTTTAATTTTGATAATGAGATAATATTTGTTTCATTTAAAAGATAAGAATGGTTAATATTTTTTAATATCAAATCAAGTTTTTTAAACCATTTACTTTTAATAATTTTATTGACATAGTATGCTTCTTGAAGTAGAGTATTTGTGGAATTTGCAATACAATTGGCATATTTTATCATTTGTTTCTTAATAAAAGAGTCAAGAGGTAATTTTCCCAATTCACTATATATTGCCATGATTGGTGTATTTTTGAGATACCAAGAATGTACCGATAGTATGTAAGCTGGACATCCTCTGCAATTGATTTTGTAGAACTTTCTTCTCCCCAAATGTCACTCCCATATACAATAACTGGTCTGATAAGTTTATCAAATAGTGACAGTAGTATGGACATGTCCAGATTACCAGATCCAATTTTGGTCTTTAATGAGAATAAGGCTTTTATTCCTTTTCTTTTCAGGTTTTTCATGGCATCTTTAAATTTACCATTTGGACTCATAGTTAAGCCAAGATAATTGAAATCTTTAACTGTATTGATTTATTGTCCTTCATAAAAGAATATTTGTCTGTTACACTTATTGAATATCATTATTTTTGTTTTATCTGTGTTGACAGACAACTGCCATTTTGATGTGTAGGCTGATAGTTTATCCAAACAGTTTTGTAATCCCCTTTTAGTGTGTTTAATATTACAGTGCAAGAACTGTTCAACTAGTCAATATATAACACAAATTAACTCATAACAGTTAACAATCATTTGCAAAAGAAAACATTACAAGTTTAACTGGGTTTTCCCGTCTGACACTTGTCGAACCTTAACATGTTTATATTTTGTTTTAGTTGGAATGTTTTCAACATTTGTGCTACTTGATAATTTATGTTGAACCATTTTGTCACTTAAAGTAGAGATGCATGTTTGTGGGCACTTGGGAGTGATTTTTGACTCCCATGTGCGAAGCACAAAATGGGAGTCTTTGCAGTTAGTGTGTCTGTATGTGTGTGTGTGTGTGTGTGTGTGTGTGTGTGTGTATGTGTGTATGTGTGTATGTGTGTCCGACTGTTCCACTGCTATCTTAAGAACCATACATCGGTTTTTGATGAAACTTGGTGCATAGATGCTCTGGGCCAATGCGCAGATTTGATTAGGTTTTGGTAAAAATCCATGCTCGTTAATTACCTAATTTGCATGATAATTAGCTAATTTTTAGCTGTTCTATGACTGTTCCACTGATATCTAAAGAACCACTCATTGGATTTTGATGAAACTTGGTACATAGATGCTCTGAACATATGCGCAGATTTGATTAGTTTTTGGTAAAAATCCGTGCATATTAATTACCTAATTTGCATGATAATTAGCTATTTTTTAGTAGTTCCATGATTGTTCCACTGATATCTAAACAACCACTCATTGGATTTTGATGAAACTTGGTACATAGATGCTCTGAACTAATGCTAGGTTTTGATTAGTTTTTGATAATAATCCGTGGATACTAATTACCTAATTTGCATAATGATTAGTCAATTTTTGGTTTTTCCACTGATATCTCGAGTACTAATCATCACATTTCAATGAAACTTGGTACATAGATGTCATACGACACTGCACAGACCTGATAGTTTTTATGGTAATATCAGTACATATTAATTACCTAATTTGCATAATTAATTAATTTTCAGCATTTGATATTAGTTAGCATTACATTTCAATGAAACTTGGTACTTACATACTCAAGGACTATGCAGAGATTGATTGTTTTCGATAAATATTTGTGCATATTAATCACCTAATTTGCATAATTAGTTAATTTTCAGCTTTTCCACGGGTATCTCAAGTACTAATCATCACATTTCAATGAAACTTGGTACATAGATCCTTTAGGACTATGCAGAGACCTGATTAGTTTTAGGGTAAATAATTGTGCATATTAATTACCTAATTTGCATAATTAATTTTCAGCTTTTCTACTGATATCTAAAGTACTAATCATCACATTTCAATGAATCTAGAATTATGCAGACCCAATTAGTTTCCGGTAAATATTTGTGCATATTAATCACCTAATTTGCATAATTAACCAACTTTCACACTGATATCTCAGGTACTATACATCACATATCAATGAATGTACATGGATGCTGTAGGACAATAGACAGACCTGAATAATTGTGGGTTAAAATCTGTACATATTAATTACCTAATTTGCATAATTAACCAATTTTAAGCTTTCACACTGATATCTAAAGTACCGTAAAAACTCCAAAATTTCGACCGGTTTTAAATAATTGGTGTTAGAAATGTGACGTGTTTTTAGAGTCAAAATTAAGGTGCATTTTCGGACGGTCGAATTTTTCAGAATAGAAATCAGCAAATGAAAAAATGGGGATGATAGACAGTGTGCTTCATTAGTTTTTAAAAAATGCAATGTCCGTCAATTGACGTAAACTTCCTCATGTTTCACGGTAAAAGCAAAGGTCGTGGCCGAGTTGTAACTCAAAATCATCAATCAGTGAGTATTATGAGTATTATGACAAGCAAAACAAAACATCAAGACGCGGAGAAGAGGTCAGCACAAAACTAATAGGTCAGCACAAAACTAATAGGTCAGCACAAAAGAGGTCAGCACAAAACTAATAGGTCAAAAGACAAAGCTGTCTCGCACTACCTAGGAAAACTTGCGAATGTTCGAAGTACAGGTACCCATTGGACAAAAGATACATGGAAGTTTAGCAAACTATCTCCCCGACCCAGTGCAATGTATCCGGTTAGAATCAAAGCTCACGTGTCCCTTATTTGAGGGACCAAATTCTGCCGTAAATTCGCCCTTGGATTAAAAAATAAAATGGGATTTAAGAAAATAAAATGGGACTTTTAAGGTGTATTTTGGCGTCATTTTTCGGACATTTCAATCAATCCTGCCGGCTAAAATAGAGTAAGTTTTACCGTAGTCATTGACGTCTGTCTATTCAAGAGTACACGTGTATGATTTTTATCGTGACTAGCGTGAGCGGGTAAGCTTCCTTTCGAGAATGAGCTGTTATCACTGTGAACAATGTTAAATTATTCTTCAGATGACCAGTTTATTTTTTAAAAACAACTAATTTTTTTATTTAAAAAAAATCATGCCGTTTTCGCATCAAAATCCAAGCCAAAATATCGTACTACAACATCAATCTCTTCCACATTGCGTTCTTTTATTTATTTACTTATTGACTCTTACACAATCCCCGGAGGGAAAGAAAATGGTCACAAAGTACAAGGAGAAATATATATATATAAAAAACAAAACAAAAACACAATATACTAAATAACAAATAACAAATACAATCACTAAATTACTAAATAATACAAAATCTCTAAAATACAATCTAATATAAAATTACAAAATTGACAGCAGGCAAATAACATTAACATATTTAAATAAGCTATGGTAATTTGAACACGTTGGCATCATCCAGCTTTTTGATTGGTTAATTAGCGATTTGACCTATTTGACCTAAGAGAACATGGCGGATATCCTACAGCATCAAACGTTTATACGAGACCGGAATCATTCGCTTACGATGAAACTAAGTTGACTTTTATTTGTATTTCATAACCATTCAACAAATTTATTTTGTGTACATTATTATAATCACTACTGAGTACAGTAATAATCAACAATTCAGAAACGCAGCATGCCGAGATTTTTGTGTTCGTTTTTATTTGAAACTTCGTTTATTTAGAATATATTTTCGTTACCAATAAAATAAAAATCTCTCAGTCAATCAGAAACCCGGATTCATGCCTTCGAGGAAGGTCCCGTTTGAACGCTCACATCGTTTTTTTTTTCGTTTGGGGGAAAACTAAAACTGGTCGCAATTTTCGAATAAGAATGAGTCGGCAATTTTTAGTGGAGTCGAAAATTTGGAGGTAAATAAAACACCGAAACCCGGCAAATAAATAGGCGATCGAATTTTTAGAGGGGTCGAAATTTTGGAGTTTTCACGGTACTAATTATTCCATTTCAATGAAACTTAGTACAAAGATGCTCTAGGACAATGTACAAACCTAATTAGTTTGGGGTAAAAATCTGTTCATATTAATTCCCTAATAAGCATAATAATTCATAATTTTTTGGTTCTAATCACATTTCAATTAAACTTGGAGACATAGATTTTCTGTTACATTGCGCAGACCTCATTAGTTTTACACTCAAATCTGGTCATATTAATTTTCTGATTTGCATAATTAGTTTTCAGCTAAGTAATTTCGAATTATATTTAATGTGTCTCCAATACTCTCAGCACATGGGAGTTCTTTCTAAGCTTTCTTTGATTTTTTCTTTGCTTTTTATTATCCAAACAGTCTTGGCTATATACTGTTAAAATTTTGTAGAATTGTGAATCATGGAACATACTCAAAAAAACGATTTTAAAATATAGATAACAGGTGCAAACATTCTCCTATTTGAATGCTTAGCAAGATTTAGCAAGGCTGTAGATAAATAATAAAAAAGAAACATGGTGAAAAAAAGAAATGACGGGATCTCCATATTATGCACTATATTTAACTTTTAACAAAACGATAATACATTTAAATTTGGAACTGTTACAGCCATTTTAATTATGAGCATTAGCAAACTTCTTACTGAGTGAATTGTTATGCAAATTAGCAATTATCTCAGCTTCTTTTTAGTGCACATCCCAGAACTTTAAAAAAGAATAGCTCCTGGACGCTTTGACCTTTTGTTTTGAAATTTTCACAAATGATTGAAAATGTGTTTATCTTCAAAATGCCGTCGGGGCATTGTTTTTGGTTGAACAGTGTTACAACAATCGTACAGACAACTAGCCTGGGGGTTAATTTATGCATAAACTTGAAGTAGTGAAATTTGGGCTGCTGCCCTGCAAAATTGACAACTGGTAGACAGTTTTCAAGACGGCAATTTCTTCATAGTAAACAGATGTACCCATAAACCAACAAATTTTTAAAATTCATACAATAAGCTTTCCAAAAATATATAGTTTTGTGGACAAGGGAGGTCATCTTGGTTTCCTAATTAACTAATTAAAATACCTGTCAGGTAAACTGCATCTCTACCTTAAGTCTGAAATGGGTTTATCAACTGTTTCAGGTGGGTCTCTCCATTATCAAGCAATTATGCTGGTGGTGGGAGTTCACATGTTGGGTACATGTGTCTGCGATTTCTTTTGTACAATTTCCCTGATGTAGTCTCAACAAGCATACTTCTAGGCTGTGGCAGTGTTTCCTTTACCACACCATATTCCCATTTATTCCGAGGGTTTCGAAATCTTACAGACTGTCCTGAAATCGGTTGGCAAATGTTATGGCTGGCTGTGCGATCACAGTAGAATTTCTGCTTGCACTGCCTGGCCTTTAATTTATTCAGCATAGGGGGAACAATGTGAGGTTTGATCATGTTTTCAGCAGTTGGAAGTTTTGATTTGAGAATTCTGCTTTTTAACAACTGACTTGGGCAAAACCATCTGTTCCATCTAAGGGGGTGTTCCGATATTCTAACAATGACATGTACGGGTCTTGGCCACTTTTATATGCTTTTTTCATTAACCGCTTCACAGTTTTTACAGCGTTTTCTACTTGGCCATTTGATTGAGAATGACCAGGACTAATTTTGATATGATGGAACTCCCATTGGTGAGCAAAATCTTTATACTCCTGGTTGTCATAGCAGGGACCATTGTCACTAATTACTTTATCCGGAATTCCCTCTCGTGCAAACACAGATTTAGTTGCTGATATCACTGCATGGGCAGTTTTGTTTGGAATCCTGATTACCTCTGGAAATTTAGAATAATAATCTATTAAGATTAGGTAATTTTCTGTTCCTATTTCAAACAGGTCGGTGCCGATATTAGACCATGGATGGTCTGGTATTTCATGCAGAATCATCGGTTCACATGGCCTTTGACTGCGAAATTCCATGCAAGTAGAACATTTAGAGTCTATTTCTTCAATTTCGCTATTCATACGTAGCCAAAACATGATTGATCGAGCCCTTTGTTTTGACTTTACTATTCCTTGGTGGCTTACGTGTAGTTTTTTAATGTTTTCAGGGCGCATACTTGAAGGAATTAACACTTGATTGTTGCGAAATAATAGCCCATTAGAATAGGTGATTTCATCGTGAAATGTATGAAAAGTTTAGCTTCATCCGGAATATGTGCCCTACAATTTGACCATCCTGAAAGGACAAGGTCAATAATCTTCATCAAGGTGGGGTCACTTGCGGTTTCTTCACGCAACATAGCTAGTTTCTGGTCAGAAATGGGACTTTGATTTATGATACTTAGAACATCGTTTTCATCATTAACTTGTGAAGGAGCATCCATTAATGGGGCTCGACTAAGCATATCAGGTACAAACATTTCTTTCCCTGGTTTGTATATACAAACTTCTTCTAAGTCGTGTCTAAGGAGAGTCATGCGCATGCGTTGTAAACAAGGGCTAAGTTTGTGCAGTGTTTTTTGACTCCCGTGTGCGAAGCACAAAAAGGGAGTCTTTGCAGTTAGTGTGTCTGTATGTGCGTGTGTGTGTGTGTGTGTGTGTATATGTATGTGTGTGTGTATGTGTGTCCGTCTGTTCCACTGATATCTCAAGAACCATACATCAGTTTTTGATGAAACTTGGTGCATAGATGCTCTGGGCCAATGCGCAGATTTGATTAGGTTTTGGTAAAAATCCGTATATTAATTACCTAATTTGCATGATAATTAGCTGATTTTTAGCTGTTTCATGACTGTTCCACTGATATCTAAAGAACCACTCATTGGATTTTGATGAAACTTGGCACACAGATGCTCCAAACTAATGCACAGATTTGATTAGTTTTGGGTAATAATCTGTGCAATATTAATTACCTAATTTGCATAATAATTAATCAATTTTCGGCTTTTCCACTGATATCTCAAGTACTAATCATCACATTTCAATAAAACTTGGTACATAGATGTCATAGGACACTGCACAAACCTGAAAGTTTTTAGGGTAATATCAGTAGATATTAATTACCTAATTAGCATAATTAATTAATTTTCAGCTTTTGATATTTCAAGTAGTAATTGTCACATTTCAATGAAACTTGGTACATAGATGTCATAGGACACTGCACAGACCTGATAGTTTTTAAGGTAATATGAGTACATATTAATTACCTAATTTGCATAATTAATTAATTTTCAGCTTTTGATATTTTAAGTAGTAATCATCACATTTCAATGACACTTGGTACATAGATGTCATAGGATACTGCACAAACCTGATAGTTTTTAGGGTAATATCAGTATATATTAATTAGCTAATTTGCATAATTAATTAATTTTCAGCTTTTGATATATCAAGTAGTAATCATCACATTTCAATGAAATTTGGTACATAGATGTCATAGGACACTGCACAGACCTGATAGTTTTTAAGGTAATATGAGTACATATTAATTACCTAATTTGCATAATTAATTAATTTTCAGCTTTTGATATTTTAAGTAGTAATCATCACATTTCAATGACACTTGGTACATAGATGTCATAGGATACTGCACAAACCTGATAGTTTTTAGGTTAATATGAGTACATATTAATTATCTAATTAGCATAATTAATTAATTTTCAGCTTTTGATATATCAAGTAGTAATCATCATATTTCAATGAGACTTGCTCCATAGATCTTCTAGGACTATGCAGAGACCTAATTAGTTTTAATTGGATATTAATTACCTAATTTGCATAATGTTCCACTGATATATGAAGCACCACAAATTGGATTTTAATGAAACTTTTAAAGAGAACTATGCAGAAACCCAATTAGTTTTTGGTAAATATTTATGCTTATTAATCTCCTAATTAACATAATTAATTAACACTGATATCTCAATTACTGATCATCACATTTGAATAAAATTTGGTACATAAATGCTCTAGGACAATAGACAGGCCTGATTAATTTTGGGTTAAAATTTGTTCATATTAATTCTCTAATTAGCATAATAATTCGTAATTTTTTTGTTCTGTTCTGTTCATATTAGTTACCTGATGTACATAATTAGTTTTCAGCTTTTCTATCAATATCTCATGTACAGGTAATTTTTAAATAATTTTTAATGTGTCTTCAATACTCTCAGCACACGGGAGTTCTTTCTAAACTTTCTTTGATTTGAATATTCCAACCAGTAGTTTATGATCCGTCTCCACTATAGTTTTAGCTCCAAATATATAGTCATGAAAGTGACTGCAACCAAAAAGAATTTCTATGGGTGCATAATATGTTTCAGCATTGTTGAGCCTCTGTGATGCATACACAACTGGTTGTGAATCTTGGCTAATCATAGTTCCCAACCCTTTGTTACCAGCATCAGTTGAAACCGTGACAGCTTTTTTAGCGTCATATTATTTAAGTACGGGAGTTTGAGTGGCTACAGTAACTACAGTAACTACAGTGAAAGGCTGCATCACGCCTATCTTCCCAGGTCCACTTTATGCCTTTACCAAGAAGCTCATGTAGCGGTGCTTTGAGCGCAGACAAGTTCGGCATAAATTTAGCAAGGTATAACATGATAGCCAGAAACATTTGGAGATGTGATTTGTTTTGTGGTTTAGGCAGAGCTCTAATTCTACCTGGACTAGATTTCAGTCCATTACTTGTTAGCAGGTGACCTGAAAACTAAACTTCATGTATGCCTATCTCGCATTTTGGACCATTGAACTTTAACCAAGATCCTTGTACCCTTCTCAGAAATTGGGCAAGACATTTGTCATGTTGTACATTACTATCTTCGTACAACAACATGTCATCTACTATAACTTCAAACCCTTCAAGACTGCCGAATTCCTCAACCAATTGCTCTCTGCCAAATTTCTCCTGCTGAACTAATTCCAAATTGCATCCTTCTAAATTTGTATCTCCCCCAGTCAATTTAGAACTCTTTTCACTCAACCTGAGTTGCCAATATCCCGAGGTTGCATCAAATTTTGAGAATACCTTAGCGTTTGGCATTCTTGTTGCTATGTCTTCCAGCTCGGTTGTTGGATAGTGCTGACGACAAATCGCTTTATTTAATTCTCGCGGATCGAGACATACACAAACTTGGCCATTTTTTTTATGAGCGTACTACTCTGACTAACCCATTCAGTAGGTTCAATGACTGGTTCAATTACATCCAACTCAGTTTTAACTTTATACCGTATTTTGTGGGGTATCTGGCGTGGTGGCAGTTGCACTGGGGAAACAGTGGAGTCAACCTGAATATCATATTCACGATTTTGCAAACACCCTATTAAACCCTTCGAACAGACCCTTGTTGTGCTTGTTTTTTGAAAAATGGTATCTTACATGTTAGTTGCTATGGGAAATTGAATTTAATTGAAATATGCAATGCTGACAAGCATAGCTATCTCAGCTTAGAGGCTGCTTGTTTCATAAAAAAAAAAAAAAAATGGTTTGACAAAATTACAGCTAAACTATATACTGTTGTTTCTATGATACATTTGATGTTTCTCTATCAATGTTAGCAATTTTCCTTTATAGTCATTGCCACTCATTGTTATGTTGTCATTGCAGGCTGTTAGGATACTGAAATCATCCAATGAAATTGAAATGAAGATAAAATATTTCCCATATGGTGAGTACACCAATCTTATCACTGTAGATGCTACACCAATCTTATCACAGTAGATGCTACACCAATCTTATCACTGTAGATGCTACACAAATCTTATCACTGTAGATGCTACACCAATCTCATCACTATGAATACTACACCAATTTCATCACTGTAAATGCTACACCAATCTTATCGCTGTAGATGCTACACCAATCTTATCACTATAAATGCTACACCAATCTTATCACTGTAGATGCTATACCAATCTTATCACTGTAGATGCTACACCAATCTTATTACTGTAGATGCTACACCAATCTTATCACTATAAATGCTACACTAATCTTATCACTGTAGATGCTACACCAATCTTATCACTGTAAATGCTACACCAATCTTATCACTGTAGATGCTATACCAATCTTATCACTGTAGATGCTACACCAATCTTATCACTGTAGATGCTATACCAATCTTATCACTGTAGATGCTACACCAATCTCGTCACTATGAATGCTACATCAATCTCATCACTGTAAATGCTACACCAATCTTATCGCTGTAGATGCTACACCAATCTTATCACTATAAATGCCACACCAATCTTATCACTGTAGATGCTATACCAATCTTATCACTGTAGATGCTACACCAATCTTATTACTGTAGATGCTACACCAATCTTATCACTATAAATGCTACACTAATCTTATCACTGTAGATGCTACACCAATCTTATCACTGTAAATGCTACACCAATCTTATCACTGTAGATGCTATACCAATCTTATCACTGTAGATGCTACACCAATCTTATCACTGTAGATGCTACACCAATCTTATCACTGTAGATGCTACACCAATCTTATCGCTGTACATGCTACACCAATCTCATCACTATAGATGCTACACCAATCTTATCACTGTAAATGCTACACCAATCTCATCACTGTAGATGCTACACCAATCTTATCACTATAGATGCTACACCAATCTTATCGCTGTACATGCTACACCAATCTCATCACTATAGATGCTACACCAATCTTATCACTGTAAATGCTACACCAATCTCATCACTGTACATGCTACACCAATCTCATCACTATAGATGCTACACCAATCTTATCACTGTAAATGCTACACCAATCTCATCACTGTAGATGCTACACCAATCTTATCACTGTAGATGCTACACCAATCTCATCACTGTAGATGCTACACCAATCTTATCACTGTAGATGCTACACCAATCTTATCACTGTAGATGCTACACCAATCTCATCATTGTAGATGCTACACCAATCTCATCACCGTAGATGCTACACCAATCTCATCACTATGAATGCTACACCAATCTCATCACTGTAGATGCTACACCAATCTTATTACTGTAGATGCTACACCAATCGTATCACTGTAAATGCTATACCAATCTTATCACTGTAGATGCTACACCAATCTTATCACTGTAGATGCTACACCAATCTTATCACTGTAGATGCTACACCAATCTTATCACTGTAGATGCTACACCAATCTTATCACTGTAGATGCTACACCAATCTTATCACTGTAGATGCTACACCAATCTTATCACTGTAGATGCTATACCAATCTCATCACTGTAGATGCTACACCAATCTTATCACTATAGATGCTACACCAATCTTATCACTGTAGATGCTACACCAATCTTATCACTGTAAATACTACACCAATCTTATCACTGTAAATGCTACACCAATCTTATTACTGTAGATGCTACACCAATCGTATCACTATAAATGCAATACCAATCTTATCACTGTAGATGCTACACCAATCTTATCACTGTAGATGCTACACCAATCTTATCACTGTAGATGCTACACCAATCTTATCACTGTAGATGCTACACCAATCTTATCACTGTAGATGCTACACCAATCTTATCACTGTAGATCCTACACCAATCTCATCACTGTAGATGCTACATCAATCTTATCATTGTGAATGCTACACCAATCTCATCACTGTAGATGCTACACCAATCTTATCACTATAAATGCTATACCAATCTTATCACTGTAAATGCTACACCAATCTCACCACTGTAGATGCTATACCAATCTTATCACTGTAGATGCTACACCAATCTTATCACTGTAGATGCTACACCAATCTCATCACTATAAATGCTATACCAATCTTATCATTGTGAATGCTACACCAATCTCATCACTGTAGATGCTATACCAATCTTATCACTGTAAATGCTACACCAATCTCATCACTGTAGATGCTACACCAATCTTATCACTGTAGATGCTACACCAATCTTATCACTGTAGATGCTACACCAATCTCATCACTATAAATGCTATACCAATCTTATCATTGTGAATGCTACACCAATCTCATCACTGTAGATGCTACACCAATCTTATCACTGTAAATGCTACACCAATCTCATCACTGTAGATGCTATACCAATCTTATCACTGTAAATGCTACACCAATCTCATCACTGTAGATGCTATACCAATCTTATCACTGTAAATGCTACACCAATCTTATCACTGTAGATGCTACACCAATCTTATCACTGAAGATGCTACACCAATCTCATCACTGTAGATGCTACACCAATCTCATCACTATAAATGCTATACCAATCTTATCATTGTGAATGCTACACCAATCTCATCACTGTAGATGCTACACCAATCTTATCACTGTAGATGCTACACCAATCTTATCACTGTAGATGCTACACCAATCTTATCAGTGTAGATGCTACACCAATCTTATCACTGTAGATGCTACACCAATCTTATCACTGTAGATGCTACACCAAACTTATCACTGTAGATGCTATACCAATCTCATCACTATGAATGCTACACCAATCTTATCACTGTAGATGCTACACCAATCTTATCACTGTAGATGCTACACCAATCTCATCACTATGAATGCTACACCAATCTTATCACTGTAGATGCTATACCAATCTTATCACTGTAAATGCTACACCAATCTTATCACTGTAAATGCTACACCAATCTTATCACTGTAGATGCTACACCAATCTTATCACTGTAAATGCTATACCAATCTCATCACTATGAATGCTACACCAATCTTATCACTGTAGATGCTACACCAATCTTATCACTATGAATGCTACACCAATCTTATCACTATAGATGCTACACCAATCTTATCACTGTAGATGCTACACCAATCTTATCACTATGAATGCTACACCAATCTTATCACTGTAGATGCTATACCAATCTTATCATTGTAAATGATACACCAATCACATCACTGTAGATGCTACACCAATCTTATCACTATAGATGCAACACCAATCTTATCACTATAGATGCTACACCAACCTTATCACTGTACATGCTACACCAATCTTATCACTGTAGATGCTACACCAATCTTATCACTGTAGATGCTACACCAATCTCATCACTGTAGATGCTATACCAATCTCATCACTGTAGATGCTACACCAATCTTATCACTGTAGATGCTATACCAATCTCATCACTATGAATGCTACACCAATCTTATCACTGTAGATGCTACACCAATCTTATCACTGTAGATGCTACACCAATCTTATCACTGTAGATGCTACACCAATCTTATCACTGTAGATGCTACACCAATCTTATCACTATGAATGCTACACCAATCTTATCACTGTAGATGCTATACCAATCTTATCATTGTAAATGATACACTAATCACATCACTGTAGATGCTACACCAATCTTATCACTATAGATGCTACACCAATCTTATCACTGTAGATGCTACACCAATCTTATCACTGTAGATGCTACACCAATCTTATCACTGAATGCTACACCAATCTTATCACTGTAGATGCTACACCAATCTTATCACTGTAGATGCTACACCAATCTTATCACTGTAGATGCTACACCAATCTTATCACTATGAATGCTACACAAATCTTATCACTGTAGATGCTATACCAATCTTATCATTGTAAATGATACATTAATCACATCACTGTACATGCTACACCAATCTTATCACTATAGATGCTACACCAATCTTATCACTGTAGATGCTACACCAATCTTATCACTATAGATGCTACACCAATCTTATCACTGTAGATGCTACACCAATCTTATCACTGTAGATGCTACACCAATCTTATCACTGTAAATGCTATACCAATCTTATCACTGTAGATGCTACACCAATCTTATCACTGTAAATGCTACACCAATCACATCACTGTAGATGCTACACCAATCTTATCACTGTAAATGCTACACCAATCTTATCACTATAGATGCTACACCAATCTTATCACTATAGATGCTACACCAATCTTATCACTGTAGATGCTACACCAATCTTATCACTATGAATGCTACACCAATCTTATCACTGTAGATGCTATACCAATCTTATCATTGTAAATGATACACCAATCACATCACTGTAGATGCTACACCAATCTTATCACTATAGATGCTACACCAATCTTATCACTGTAGATGCTACACCAATCTTATCACTGTAGATGCTACACCAATCTTATCACTGTAGATGCTACACCAATCTTATCACTGTAAATGCTACACCAATCTTATCACTGTAAATGCTACACCAATCTTATCACTGTAAATGCTACACCAATCTTATCACTGTAGATGCTACACCAATCACATCACTGTAGATGCTACACCAATCTCATCACTGTAGATGCTACACCAATCTCATCACTGTAGATGCTACACCAATCTTATCACTGTAGATGCTACACCAATCTTATCACTGTAGATGCTACACCAATCTCATCACTGTAGATGCTACACCAATCTTATCACTGTAGATGCTACACCAATCTTATCACTGTAAATGCTATACCAATCTTATCACTGTAGATGCTACACCAACCTTATCACTGTAAATGCTACACCAATCACATCACTGTAGACGCTACACCAATCTTATCACTGTAAATGCTACACCAATCTTATCACTATAGATACTACACCAATCTTATCACTATAGATGCTACACCAATCTTATCACTGTAGATGCTACACCAATCTTATCATTATGAATGCTACACCAATCTTATCACTGTAGATGCTATACCAATCTTATCATTGTAAATGATACACCAATCACATCACTATAGATGCTACACCAATCTTATCACTGTAGATGCTACACCAATCTTATCACTGTAGATGCTACACCAATCTTATCACTGTAGATGCTACACCAATCTTATCACTGTAAATGCTACACCAATCTTATCACTGTAAATGCTACACCAATCTTATCACTGTAGATGCTATACCAATCTTATCACTGTAAATGCTACACCAATCTTATCAATGTAGATGCTACACCAATCTTATCACTGTAGATGCTACACCAATCTTATCACTATGAATCTACACCAATCTTATCACTGTAGATGCTATACCAATCTTATCATTGTAAATGCTACACCAATCACATCACTATGAATGCTACACCAATCTTATCACTGTAGATGCTACACCAATCTTATCACTGTAGATGCTACACCAATCTTATCACTGTAAATGCTACACCAATCTTATCACTGTAGATGCTACACCAATCTTATCACTGTAGATGCTACACCAATCTTATCACTATGAATGCTACACCAATCTTATCACTGTAGATGCTACACCAATCTTATCACTGTAGATGCTACACCAATCTTATCACTGTAAATGCTACACCAATCTTATCACTGTAGATGCTACACCAATCTTATCACTGTAGATGCTACACCAATCTCATCACTGTAGATGCTACACCAATCTTATCACTGTAGATGCTACACCAATCTTATCACTGTAAATGCTATACCAATCTTATCACTGTAGATGCTACACCAATCTTATCACTGTAAATGCTACACCAATCACATCACTGTAGATGCTACACCAATCTTATCACTGTAAATGCTACACCAATCTTATCACTATAGATGCTACACCAATCTTATCACTATAGATGCTACACCAATCTTATCACTGTAGATGCAACACCAATCTTATCACTATGAATGCTACACCAATCTTATCACTGTAGATGCTATACCAATCTTATCATTGTAAATGATACACCAATCACATCACTGTAGATGCTACACCAATCTTATCACTGTAGATGCTACACCAATCTTATCACTGTAAATGCTACACCAATCTTATCACTGTAGATGCTACACCAATCTTATCACTGTAGATGCTACACCAATCTTATCACTGTAAATGCTACACCAATCTTATCACTGTAGATGCTACACCAATCTTATCACTGTAGATGCTACACCAATCTTATCACTATGAATGCTACACCAATCTTATCACTGTAGATGCTACACCAATCTTATCACTGTAGATGCTACACCAATCTTATCACTGTAAATGCTACACCAATCTTATCACTGTAGATGCTACACCAATCTTATCACTGTAGATGCTACACCAATCTTATCACTATGAATGTTACACCAATCTTATCACTGTAGATGCTACACCAATCTTATCACTGTAGATGCTACACCAATCTTATCACTATGAATGCTACACCAATCTTATCACTGTAGATGCTATACCAATCTTATCATTGTAAATGATACACTAATCACATCACTGTAGATGCTACACCAATCTTATCACTATAGATGCTACACCAATCTTATCACTATAAATGCTACACCAATCTTATCACTGTAGATGCTACACCAATCTTATCACTATAGATGCTACACCAATCTTATCACTGTAGATGCTACACCAATCTTATCACTGTAGATGCTACACCAATCTTATCACTGTAAATGCTTTACCAATCTTATCACTGTAGATGCTACACCAATCTTATCACTGTAAATGCTACACCAATCACATCACTGTAGATGCTACACCAATCTTATCACTGTAAATGCTACACCAATCTTATCACTATAGATGCTACACCAATCTTATCACTATAGATGCTACACCAATCTTATCACTGTAGATGCAACACCAATCTTATCACTATGAATGCTACACCAATCTTATCACTGTAGATGCTATACCAATCTTATCATTGTAAATGATACACCAATCACATCACTGTAGATGCTACACCAATCTTATCACTATAGATGCTACACCAATCTTATCACTATAGATGCTACACCAATCTTATCACTGTAGATGCTACACCAATCTTATCACTGTAGATGCTACACCAATCTTATCACTGTAAATGCTACACCAATCTTATCACTGTAAATGCTACACCAATCTTATCACTGTAAATGCTACACCAATCACATCACTGTAAATGCTACACCAATCACCAATCTGATTAAAATCTGATGTAGTGTACGGGCTTTAATTATTTTGGCTATAAACTTATTTTAATTTAATTTGTTATTACTTTTGTTATTAATTCCTTTTTATTGTATTATTATTTTACTTTGATTTTGATTTTGTGTTTTTTTTTTAATTCCGCCCTACATACATCTGATCCGACGCCCATGTAAGTCCCGTTCAAATCTCGCTTAAGTAACAGCCAATCACAGCCCCCCTTTTATACAGGCTGTCGGTTGGCTACTTTTCAGTGTAGCGATACTCTACGGGTAATCTTTCTGTACATTATATTTTGCCCACTTGAATAAACCATTAATAGAAAATTGCTAGTATATTTTTATTTACAAAAGAAATTCCACAGCATTTACAATTATTGTCATTACATTGAATACTTTTTTCTCTTCCAACAAATGTGTACACTTCCAGATACATCTTCGCCAGCCAAGGTTCGTTCATTCAGTCATCGCTTCAATTTTACATCAAACACTGAGCATAATTATCTAGAATGGAAGCAAAAAAATAAGTAAATCGTAATGATTAGAACACTGTAAACAGCTATAGTAAACAATGCAAACTGATTTTACATTGTATAACGGTCACCGGCCCACGGCATCGACGCAGAAAATTGGAGCAAACAAATATTTCCTGATCAATTGCGATGTGTTCCAATTAAAAAAATTTTTATTCCAGCCCAAATCAGCTTAATTACTTTATTGTTATTGTATAATGTACAAAATGTTGATACATTTTGATGAATATTTACAGCTACGGCTTCAATATCGTAGACGATTTTGGTCCGATCGTCAACAAAACATCACCCGTCTCCAGGGCAAGCGACTGGAAAAGACACCGGTGTTCGGTGGAACTAAAATCGTCACTCCCAGAATAACTACGCAAAATAACGATCTAAACTCGAACCATTCGAGCCACAATAATAACATAAAAATGACTTTCGTTGCATTTGACAATGATAAACTTACCGAAAAGCCATGTTATTCTCGGTCGCTAACGTCGGTATAATCCGCCATTTTATTTGAGTGTGTTTGCCCGGTGACGTCACCATGTGCGCTATAGAAGGAGGTCTGTGATTCGTTGACTAAAATCGTCGATAGTGGGTCTCGTTGAAATCTCGTTACATAGGCGTCGGATCAGATGTAGGTAGGGCGGAATTAAAAAAAAATCTCAAAATCAAAATAAAATAATAATTTTAAAAGGCATTAATAACAAAAGTAATAAAAAATAAAATTAAAATAAGTTTATAGCCAAAATAATTAAAGCCCGTACACTACATCAGATTTTAATCAGATTACACCAATCACATCACTGTAGATGCTACACCAATCTTATCACTGTAGATGCTACACCAATCTTATCACTGTAGATGCTACACCAATCTCATCACTGTAAATGCTACACCAATCTTATCACTGTAGATGCTACACCAATCTCATCACTGTAGATGCTACACCAATCTTATCACTGTAGATGCTACACCAATCTTATCACTGTAGATGCTACACCAATCTCATCACTGTAGATGCTACACCAATCTCATCACTGTAGATGCTACACCAATCTCATCACTGTAGATGCTACACCAATCTTATCACTGTAGATGCTACACCAATCTCATCACTGTAGATGCTACACCAATCTTATAACTGTAGATGCTACACCAATCTCATCACTGTAGATGCTACACCAATCTTATCACTGTAGATGCTACACCAATCTTATCACTGTAGATGCTACACCAATCTCATCACTGTAGATGCTACACCAATCTTATCACTGTAGATGCTACACCAATCTTATCACTGTAAATGCTATACCAATCTTATCACTGTAGATGCTACACCAATCTTATCACTGTAAATGCTACACCAATCACATCACTGTAGATGCTACACCAATCTTATCACTGTAAATGCTACACCAATCTTATCACTATAGATACTACACCAATCTTATCACTATAGATGCTACACCAATCTTATCACTGTAAATGCTACACCAATCTTATCACTATGAATGCTACACCAATCTTATCACTGTAGATGCTATACCAATCTTATCATTGTAAATGATACACCAATCACATCACTGTAGATGCTACACCAATCTTATCACTATAGATGCTACACCAATCTTATCACTATAGATGCTACACCAATCTTATCACTGTAGATGCTACACCAATCTTATCACTGTAGATGCTACACCAATCTTATCACTAGATGCTACACCAATCACATCACTGTAAATGCTACACCAATCTTATCACTGTAAATGCTACACCAATCTTATCACTGTAAATGCTACACCAATCTTATCACTGTAAATGCTACACCAATCACATCACTGTAGATGCTACACCAATCTCATCACTGTAGATGCTACACCAATCTTATCACTGTAGATGCTACACCAATCTTATCACTGTAGATGCTACACCAATCTTATCACTGTAGATGCTACACCAATCTCATCACTGTAGATGCTACACCAATCTTATCACTGTAAATGCTACACCAATCTTATCACTATAGATACTACACCAATCTTATCACTATAGATGCTACACCAATCTTATCACTGTAGATGCTACACCAATCTTATCACTATGAATGCTACACCAATCTTATCACTGTAGATGCTATACCAATCTTATCATTGTAAATGATACACCAATCACATCACTGTAGATGCTACACCAATCTTATCACCATAGATGCTGCACCAATCTTATCACTATAGATGCTACACCAATCTTATCACTGTAGATGCTTCACCAATCTTATCACTGTAGATGCTACACCAATCTTATCACTGTAAATGCTACACCAATCTTATCACTGTAAATGCTACACCAATCTTATCACTGTAAATGCTACACCAATCTCATCACTGTAAATGCTACACCAATCTTATCACTGTAGATGCTACACCAATCTTATCACTGTAAATGCTACACCAATCTCATCATTGTAGATGCTACACCAATCTCATCACTGTAGATGCTACACCAATCTTATCACTGTAAATGCTACACCAATCACATCACTGTAGATGCTACACCAATCTTATCACTGTAAATGCTACACCAATCACATCACTGTAGATGCTACACCAATCTTATCACTGTAAATGCTACACCAATCTTATCACTATAGATACTACACCAATCTTATCACTATAGATGCTACACCAATCTTATCACTGTAAATGCTACACCAATCTTATCACTATGAATGCTACACCAATCTTATCACTGTAGATGCTATACCAATCTTATCATTGTAAATGATACACCAATCACATCACTGTAGATGCTACACCAATCTTATCACTATAGATGCTACACCAATCTTATCACTATAGATGCTACACCAATCTTATCACTGTAGATGCTACACCAATCTTATCACTGTAGATGCTACACCAATCTTATCACTAGATGCTACACCAATCACATCACTGTAAATGCTACACCAATCTTATCACTGTAAATGCTACACCAATCTTATCACTGTAAATGCTACACCAATCTTATCACTGTAAATGCTACACCAATCACATCACTGTAGATGCTACACCAATCTCATCACTGTAGATGCTACACCAATCTTATCACTGTAGATGCTACACCAATCTTATCACTGTAGATGCTACACCAATCTTATCACTGTAGATGCTACACCAATCTCATCACTGTAGATGCTACACCAATCTTATCACTGTAAATGCTACACCAATCTTATCACTATAGATACTACACCAATCTTATCACTATAGATGCTACACCAATCTTATCACTGTAGATGCTACACCAATCTTATCACTATGAATGCTACACCAATCTTATCACTGTAGATGCTATACCAATCTTATCATTGTAAATGATACACCAATCACATCACTGTAGATGCTACACCAATCTTATCACCATAGATGCTGCACCAATCTTATCACTATAGATGCTACACCAATCTTATCACTGTAGATGCTTCACCAATCTTATCACTGTAGATGCTACACCAATCTTATCACTGTAAATGCTACACCAATCTTATCACTGTAAATGCTACACCAATCTTATCACTGTAAATGCTACACCAATCTCATCACTGTAAATGCTACACCAATCTTATCACTGTAGATGCTACACCAATCTTATCACTGTAAATGCTACACCAATCTCATCATTGTAGATGCTACACCAATCTCATCACTGTAGATGCTACACCAATCTTATCACTGTAAATGCTACACCAATCACATCACTGTAGATGCTACACCAATCTTATCACTGTAAATGCTACACCAATCTTATCACTATAGATACTACACCAATCTTATCACTATAGATGCTACACCAATCTTATCACTGTAAATGCTACACCAATCTTATCACTATGAATGCTACACCAATCTTATCACTGTAGATGCTATACCAATCTTATCATTGTAAATGATACACCAATCACATCACTGTAGATGCTACACCAATCTTATCACTATAGATGCTACACCAATCTTATCACTATAGATGCTACACCAATCTTATCACTGTAGATGCTACACCAATCTTATCACTGTAGATGCTACACCAATCTTATCACTAGATGCTACACCAATCACATCACTGTAAATGCTACACCAATCTTATCACTGTAAATGCTACACCAATCTTATCACTGTAAATGCTACACCAATCTTATCACTGTAAATGCTACACCAATCACATCACTGTAGATGCTACACCAATCTCATCACTGTAGATGCTACACCAATCTTATCACTGTAGATGCTACACCAATCTTATCACTGTAGATGCTACACCAATCTTATCACTGTAGATGCTACACCAATCTCATCACTGTAGATGCTACACCAATCTTATCACTGTAAATGCTACACCAATCTTATCACTATAGATACTACACCAATCTTATCACTATAGATGCTACACCAATCTTATCACTGTAGATGCTACACCAATCTTATCACTATGAATGCTACACCAATCTTATCACTGTAGATGCTATACCAATCTTATCATTGTAAATGATACACCAATCACATCACTGTAGATGCTACACCAATCTTATCACCATAGATGCTGCACCAATCTTATCACTATAGATGCTACACCAATCTTATCACTGTAGATGCTTCACCAATCTTATCACTGTAGATGCTACACCAATCTTATCACTGTAAATGCTACACCAATCTTATCACTGTAAATGCTACACCAATCTTATCACTGTAAATGCTACACCAATCTCATCACTGTAAATGCTACACCAATCTTATCACTGTAGATGCTACACCAATCTTATCACTGTAAATGCTACACCAATCTCATCATTGTAGATGCTACACCAATCTCATCACTGTAGATGCTACACCAATCTCATCACTATGAATGCTACACCAATCTCATTACTGTAGATGCTATACGAATCTTATCATTGTAAATGCTACACCAATCACATCACTGTAGATGCTACACCAATCTTATCACTGTAGATGCTACACCAATCTTATCACTATGAATGCTACACCAATCTTATCACTGTAGATGCTACACTAATCTTATCACTGTAGATGCTACACCAATCTTATCACTGTAGATGCTACACCAATCTTATCACTGTAGATGCTATACCAATCTTATCATTGTAAATGATACACTAATCACATCACTGTAGATGCTACACCAATCTTATCACTATAGATGCTACACCAATCTTATCACTGTAGATGCTACACCAATCTTATCACTATAGATGCTACACCAATCTTATCACTGTAGATGCTACACCAATCTTATCACTGTAGATGCTACACCAATCTTATCACTGTAAATGCTATACCAATCTTATCACTGTAGATGCTACACCAATCAAATCACTGTAGATGCTACACCAATCTTATCACTGTAAATGCTACACCAATCTTATCACTATAGATGCTACACCAATCTTATCACTATAGATGCTACACCAATCTTATCACTGTAGATGCTACACCAATCTTATCACTATGAATGCTACACCAATCTTATCACTGTAGATGCTATACCAATCTTATCATTGTAAATGATACACCAATCACATCACTGTAGATGCTACACCAATCTTATCACTATAGATGCTACACCAATCTTATCACTATAGATGCTACACCAATCTTATCACTGTAGATGCTACACCAATCTTATCACTGTAGATGCTACACCAATCTTATCACTGTAAATGCTACACCAATCTTATCACTGTAAATGCTACACCAATCTTATCACTGTAAATGCTACACCAATCTTATCACTGTAAATGCTACACCAATCACCAATCTGATTAAAATCTGATGTAGTGTACGGGCTTTAATTATTTTGGCTATAAACTTATTTTAATTTAATTTGTTATTACTTTTGTTATTAATTCCTTTTTATTTTATTATTATTTTACTTTGATTTTGATTTTGTGTTTTTTTTTTAATTCCGCCCTACATACATCTGATCCGACGCCTATGTAAGTCCCGTTCAAATCTCGCTTAAGTAACAGCCAATCACAGCCCCCCTTTTATACAGGCTGTCGGTTGGCTACTTGTCAGTGTAGCGATACTCTACGGGTAATCTTTCTGTACATTATATTTTGCCCACTTGAATAAACCATTAATAGAAAATTGCTAGTATATTTTTATTTACAAAAGAAATTCCACAGCATTTACAATTATTGTCATTACACTGAATACTTTTTTCACTTCCAACAAATGTGAACACTTCCAGATACATCTTCGCCAGCCAAGGTTCGTTCATTCAGTCATCGCTTCAATTTTACATCAAACACTGAGCATAATTATCTAGAATGGAAGCAAAAAAATAAGTAAATCGTAATGATTAGAACACTGTAAACAGCTATAGTAAACAATGCAAACTGATTTTACATTGTATAACGGTCACCGGCCCACGGCATCGACGCAGAAAATTGGAGCAAACAAATATTTCCTGATCAATTGCGATGTGTTCCAATTAAAAAATTTTTATTCCAGCCCAAATCAGCTTAATTACTTTATTGTTATTGTATAATGTACAAAATGTTGATACATTTTGATGAATATTTACAGCTACGGCTTCAATATCGTAGACGATTTTATTCTGATCGTCAACAAAACATCACCCGTCTCCAGGGCAAGCGACTGGAAAAGACACCGGTGTTCGGTGGAACTAAAATCGTCACTTCCAGAATAACTACGCAAAATAACGATCTAAACTCGAACCATTCGAGCCACAATAATAACATAAAAATGACTTTCGTTGCATTTGACAATGATAAACTTACCGAAAAGCCATGTTATTCTCGGTCGCTAACGTCGGTATAATCCGCCATTTTATTTGAGTGTGTTTGCCCAGTGACGTCACCATGTGCGCTATAGAAGGAGGTCTGTGATTCGTTGACTAAAATCGTCGATAGTGGGTCTCGTTGAAATCTCGTTACATAGGCGTCGGATCAGATGTAGGTAGGGCGGAATTAAAAAAAAAATCTCAAAATCAAAATAAAATAATAATTTTAAAAGGCATTAATAACAAAAGTAATAAAAAATAAAATTAAAATAAGTTTATAGCCAAAATAATTAAAGCCCGTACACTACATCAGATTTTAATCAGATTGCACCAATCACATCACTGTAGATGCTACACCAATCTCATCACTGTAGATGCTACACCAATCTTATCACTGTAGATGCTACACCAATCTTATCACTGTAGATGCTACACCAATCTCATCACTGTAGATGCTACACCAATCTCATCACTGTAGATGCTACACCAATCTTATCACTGTAGATGCTACACCAATCTTATCACTGTAAATGCTATACCAATCTTATCACTGTAGATGCTACACCAATCTTATCACTGTAAATGCTACACCAATCACATCACTGTAGATGCTACACCAATCTTATCACTGTAAATGCTACACCAATCTTATCACTATAGATACTACACCAATCTTATCACTATAGATGCTACACCAATCTTATCACTGTAAATGCTACACCAATCTTATCACTATGAATGCTACACCAATCTTATCACTGTAGATGCTATACCAATCTTATCATTGTAAATGATACACCAATCACATCACTGTAGATGCTACACCAATCTTATCACTATAGATGCTACACCAATCTTATCACTATAGATGCTACACCAATCTTATCACTGTAGATGCTACACCAATCTTATCACTGTAGATGCTACACCAATCTTATCACTGTAGATGCTACACCAATCACATCACTGTAAATGCTACACCAATCTTATCACTGTAAATGCTACACCAATCTTATCACTGTAAATGCTACACCAATCTTATCACTGTAAATGCTACACTAATCTTATCACTGTAGATGCTACACCAATCGTATCACTATAAATGCTATACCAATCTTATCACTATGAATGCTACACCAATCTTATCACTGTAGATGCTATACCAATCTTATCATTGTAAATGCTATACCAATCTCATCACTATGAATGCTACACCAATCTTATCACTGTAGATGCTATACCAATCTTATCACTGTAAATGCTACACCAATCTTATCACTGTAGATGCTACACCAATCTTATCACTGTAGATGATACACCAATCTTATCACTATGAATGCTACACCAATCGTATCACTGTAGATGCTATACCAATCTTATCATTGTAAATGCTACACCAATCACATCACTGTAGATGCTACACCAATCTTATCACTGTAAATGCTACACCAATCTTATCACTATAGATGCTACACCAATCTTATCACTATAGATGCTACACCAATCTTATCACTGTAGATGCTACACCAATCTTATCACTATGAATGCTACACCAATCTTATCACTGTAGATGCTATACCAATCTTATCATTGTAAATGATACACCAATCACATCACTGTAGATGCTACACCAATCTTATCACTATGAATGCTACACCAATCTTATCACTGTAGATGCTATACCAATCTTATCATTGTAAATGATACACTAATCACATCACTGTAGATGCTACACCAATCTTATCACTATAGATGCTACACCAATCTTATCACTATAAATGCTACACCAATCTTATCACTGTAGATGCTACACCAATCTTATCACTATAGATGCTACACCAATCTTATCACTGTAGATGCTACACCAATCTTATCACTGTAGATGCTACACCAATCTTATCACTGTAAATGCTATACCAATCTTATCACTGTAGATGCTACACCAATCTTATCACTATAAATGCTACACTAATCTTATCACTGTAGATGCTACACCAATCTTATCACAGTAAATGCTACACCAATCTTATCACTGTAGATGCTATTCCAATCTTATCATTGTAAATGCTATACCAATCTCATCACTATGAATGCTACACCAATCTTATCACTGTAGATGCTATACCAATCTTATCACTGTAAATGCTACACCAATCTTATCACTGTAGATGCTACACCAATCTTATCACTGTAGATGCTACACCAATCTTATCACTATGAATGCTACACCAATCTTATCACTGTAGATGCTATACCAATCTTATCATTGTAAATGCTACACCAATCACATCACTGTAGATGCTACACCAATCTTATCACTGTAAATGCTACACCAATCTTATCACTATAGATGCTACACCAATCTTATCACTATAGATGCTACACCAATCTTATCACTGTAGATGCTACACCAATCTTATCACTATGAATGCTACACCAATCTTATCACTGTAGATGCTATACCAATCTTATCATTGTAAATTATACACCAATCACATCATTGTAGATGCTACACCAATCTTATCACTATAGATGCTACACCAATCTTATCACTATAGATGCTACACCAATCTTATCACTGTAGATGCTACACCAATCTTATCACTGTAAATGCTACACCAATCACATCACTGTAAATGCTACACCAATCACATCACTATAAATGCTACACCAATCTTAGCACTGTAGATGCTACACCAATCTTATCACTGTAGATGCTACACCAATCTTATCACCGTAGATGCTACACCAATCTTATCACTGTAAATGCTACACCAATCTTATCACTGTAGATGCTACACCAATCTTATCACTGTAAATGCTACACCAATCTTATCACTGTAAATGCTACACCAATCTTATCACTATAGATGCTACACCAATCTTATCACTATAGATGCTACACCAATCTTGTCACTGTAGATGCTACACCAATCTTATCACTGTAAATGCTACACCAATCACATCACTGTAGATGCTACACCAATCTCATCACTGTAGATGCTACACCAATCTTATCACTGTAGATGCTACACCAATCTTATCACTGTTGATGCTACACCAATCTTATCACTATAGATGCTACACCAATCTTATCACTGTAAATGCTACACCAATCACATCACTGTAGATGCTACACCAATCTCATCACTGTAGATGCTACACCAATCTCATCACTGTAGATGCTACACCAATCTCATCACTGTAGATGCTACACCAATCTTATCACTATGAATGCTATACCAATCTCATCACTGTAGATGCTACACCAATCTTATCACTGTAGATGCTACACCAATCTTATCACTGTAGATGCTACACCAATCTTATTACTGTAGATGCTACACCAATCTCGTCATTGTAGATGCTACACCAATCTCATCATTGTAGATGCTACACCAATCTTATCACTGTAGATGCTACACCAATCTTATCACTGTAGATGCTACACCAATCTTATCACTATGAATGCTACACCAATCGTATCACTGTAGATGCTATACCAATCTTATCATTGTAAATGCTACACCAATCACATCACTGTAAATGCTATACCAATCTTATCATTGTAAATGATACACCAATCACATCACTGTAGATGCTACACCAATCTTATCACTATGAATGCTACACCAATCTTATCACTGTAGATGCTATACCAATCTTATCATTGTAAATGATACACTAATCACATCACTGTAGATGCTACACCAATCTTATCACTATAGATGCTACACCAATCTTATCACTATAAATGCTACACCAATCTTATCACTGTAGATGCTACACCAATCTTATCACTATAGATGCTTCACCAATCTTATCACTGTAAATGCTACACCAATCTTATCACTGTAGATGCTACACCAATCTTATCACTGTAGATGCTACACCAATCTTATCACTATGAATGCTACACCAATCTTATCACTGTAGATGCTATACCAATCTTATCATTGTAAATGCTACACCAATCACATCACTGTAGATGCTACACCAATCTTATCACTGTAAATGCTACACCAATCTTATCACTATAGATGCTACACCAATCTTATCACTATAGATGCTACACCAATCTTATCACTGTAGATGCTACACCAATCTTATCACTATGAATGCTACACCAATCTTATCACTGTAGATGCTATACCAATCTTATCATTGTAAATTATACACCAATCACATCACTGTAGATGCTACACCAATCTTATCACTATAGATGCTACACCAATCTTATCACTATAGATGCTACACCAATCTTATCACTGTAGATGCTACACCAATCTTATCACTGTAGATGCTACACCAATCTTATCACTGTAAATGCTACACCAATCACATCACTGTAAATGCTACACCAGTCACATCACTATAAATGCTACACCAATCTTATCACTGTAGATGCTACACCAATCTTATCACTGTAGATGCTACACCAATCTTATCACCGTAGATGCTACACCAATCTTATCACTGTAAATGCTACACCAATCTTATCACTGTAGATGCTACACCAATCTTATCACTGTAAATGCTACACCAATCTTATCACTGTAAATGCTACACCAATCTTATCACTATAGATGCTACACCAATCTTATCACTGTAAATGCTACACCAATCTTATCACTGTAGATGCTACACCAATCTTATCACTGTAGATGCTACACCAATCTTATCACTGTAAATGCTATACCAATCTTATCACTATAGATGCTACACCAATCTTGTCACTGTAGATGCTACACCAATCTTATCACTGTAAATGCTACACCAATCACATCACTGTAGATGCTACACCAATCTCATCACTGTAGATGCTACACCAATCTTATCACTGTAGATGCTACACCAATCTTATCACTGTAGATGCTACACCAATCTTATCACTATAGATGCTACACCAATCTTATCACTGTAAATGCTACACCAATCACATCACTGTAGATGCTACACCAATCTCATCACTGTAGATGCTACACCAATCTCATCACTGTAGATGCTACACCAATCTCATCACTGTAGATGCTACACCAATCTCATCACTGTAGATGCTACACCAATCTTATCACTATGAATGCTATACCAATCTCATCACTGTAGATGCTACACCAATCTTATCACTGTAGATGCTACACCAATCTTATCACTGTAGATGCTACACCAATCTTATTACTGTAGATGCTACACCAATCTCGTCACTGTAAATGCTACACCAATCTCATCATTGTAGATGCTACACCAATCTTATCACTGTAGATGCTATACCAATCTCATCACTATGAATGCTACACCAATATTATCACTGTAGATGCTACACCAATCTCATCTCTATAGATGCTACACCAATCTCGTCACTGTAAATGCTACACCAATCTCATCGTTGTAGATGTTACACCAATCTTATCACTGTAGATGCTATACCAATCTCATCACTATGAATGCGACACCAATCTTATCACTGTAGATGCTACACCAATCTTATTACTGTAGATGCTACACCAATCTCGTCACTGTAAATGCTACACCAATCTCATCATTGTAGATGCTACACCAATCTCATCTCTATAGATGCTACACCAATCTCATAACTGTAGATGTTACACCAATCTTATCACTGTGGATGCTATACCAATCTTATCACTGTAGATGCTACACCAATCTTATCACTGTAAATGCTACACCAATCTTATCACTGTAAATGCTACTCCAATCTCATCACTATGAATGCGACACCAATCTTATCACTGTAGATGCGATACCAATCTCATCACTATGAATGCGACACCAATCTTATCACTGTAGATGCTACACCAATCTTATCACTGTAGATGCTACACCAATCTTATCACTGTAGATGCTACACCAATCTCATCTCTATAGATGCTACACCAATCTCATAACTGTAGATGTTACACCAATCTTATCACTGTAGATGCTATACCAATCTTATCACTGTAGATGCTACACCAATCTTATCACTGTAGATGCTACACCAATCTTATCACTGTAAATGCTACACCAATCTTATCACTGTAGATGCTACACCAATCTCATCACTGTAAATGCTACACGAATCTCATCACTATGAATGCTACACCAATCTTATCACTGTAGATGCTATACCAATCTCATCACTATGAATGCGACACCAATCTTATCACTGTAGATGCTATACCAATCTCATCACTGTAGATGTTACACCAATCTCATCTCTATAGATGCTACACCAATCTCATAACTGTAGATGTTACACCAATCTTATCACTGTAGATGCTATACCAATCTTATCACTGTAGATGCTACACCAATCTTATCACTGTAGATGCTACACCAATCTTATCACTGTAAATGCTACACCAATCTTATCACTGTAGATGCTACACCAATCTCATCACTGTAAATGCTACACGAATCTCATCACTATGAATGCTACACCAATCTTATCACTGTAGATGCTACACCAATCTTATCACTGTAAATGCTACACCAATCTTATCACTGTAGATGCTACACCAATCTCATCACTGTAAATGCTACACGAATCTCATCACTATGAATGCTACACCAATCTCATCACTGTAGATGCTACACCAATCTTATTACTGTAGATGCTACACCAATCGTATCACTATAAATGCTACACCAATCTTATCACTGTAGATGCTACACCAATCTTATCACTGTAGATGCTACACCAATCTTATCACTGTAGATGCTACACCAATCTTATCACTGTAGATGCTACACCAATCTCATCACTGTAGATGCTATACCAATCTCATCACTGTAGATGCTACACCAATCTTATCACTATAAATGCTATACCAATCTTATCACTGTAAATGCTACACCAATCTCACCACTGTAGATGCTATACCAATCTCATCACTGTAGATGCTACACCAATCTTATCACTGTAGATGCTACACCAATCTCATCACTATAAATGCTATACCAATCTTATCATTGTGAATGCTACACCAATCTCATCACTGTAGATGCTATACCAATCTTATCACTATGAATGCTATACCAATCTCATCACTGTAGATGCTACACCAATCTTATCACTGTAGATGCTACACCAATCTTATCACTGTAGATGCTACACCAATCTTATTACTGTAGATGCTACACCAATCTCGTCACTGTAAATGCTACACCAATCTCATCATTGTAGATGCTACACCAATCTTATCACTGTAGATGCTATACCAATCTCATCACTATGAATGCTACACCAATCTTATCACTGTAGATGCTACACCAATCTCATCTCTATAGATGCTACACCAATCTCGTCACTGTAAATGCTACACCAATCTCATCATTGTAGATGTTACACCAATCTTATCACTGTAGATGCTATACCAATCTCATCACTATGAATGCGACACCAATCTTATCACTGTAGATGCTACACCAATCTCATCTCTATAGATGCTACACCAATCTCATAACTGTAGATGTTACACCAATCTTATCACTGTGGATGCTATACCAATCTTATCACTGTAGATGCTACACCAATCTTATCACTGTAAATGCTACACCAATCTTATCACTGTAAATGCTACACGAATCTCATCACTATGAATGCTACACCAATCTTATCACTGTAGATGCTACACCAATCGCATCACTATGAATGCGACACCAATCTTATCACTGTAGATGCTATACCAATCTCATCATTGTAGATGCTACACCAATCTCATCTCTATAGATGCTACACCAATCTCATAACTGTAGATGTTACACCAATCTTATCACTGTAGATGCTATACCAATCTTATCACTGTAGATGCTACACCAATCTCATCACTATGAATGCGACACCAATCTTATCACTGTAGATGCTATACCAATCTCATCATTGTAGATGCTACACCAATCTCATCTCTATAGATGCTACACCAATCTCATAACTGTAGATGTTACACCAATCTTATCACTGTAGATGCTATACCAATCTTATCACTGTAGATGCTACACCAATCTTATCACTGTAGATGCTACACCAATCTTATCACTGTAAATGCTACACCAATCTTATCACTGTAGATGCTACACCAATCTCATCACTGTAAATGCTACACGAATCTCATCACTATGAATGCTACACCAATCTTATCACTGTAGATGCTACACCAATCTTATCACTGTAGTTGCTACACCAATCTCATCATTGTAGATGCTACACCAATCTCATCACCGTAGATGCTACACCAATCTCATCACTATGAATGCTACACCAATCTCATCACTGTAGATGCTACACCAATCTTATTACTGTAGATGCTACACCAATCGTATCACTATAAATGCTACACCAATCTTATCACTGTAGATGCTACACCAATCTTATCACTGTAGATGCTACACCAATCTTATCACTGTAGATGCTACACCAATCTTATCACTGTAGATGCTACACCAATCTCATCACTGTAGATGCTATACCAATCTTATCACTGTAAATGCTACACCAATCTTATCACTGTAAATGCTACACCAATCTCATCACTGTAAATGCTATACCAATCTCATCACTGTAGATGCTACACCAATCTTATCACTATAAATGCTATACCAATCTTATCACTGTAAATGCTACACCAATCTCACCACTGTAGATGCTATACCAATCTCATCACTGTAGATGCTACACCAATCTTATCACTGTAGATGCTACACCAATCTCATCACTATAAATGCTATACCAATCTTATCATTGTGAATGCTACACCAATCTCATCACTGTAGATGCTATACCAATCTTATCACTGTAAATGCTACACCAATCTCATCACTGTAGATGCTATACCAATCTTATCACTGTAAATGCTACACCAATCTTATCACTGTAGATGCTACACCAATCTTATCACTGAAGATGCTACACCAATCTCATCACTGTAGATGCTACACCAATCTCATCACTATAAATGCTATACCAATCTTATCATTGTGAATGCTACACCAATCTCATCACTGTAGATGCTACACCAATCTTATCACTGTAGATGCTACACCAATCTTATCACTGTAGATGCTACACCAATCTTATCACTGTAGATGCTATACCAATCTCATCACTGTAGATGCTACACCAATCTTATCACTGTAGATGCTACACCAATCTCATCACTATTAATGCTATACCAATCTTATCATTGTGAATGCTACACCAATCGCATCACTGTAGATGCTACACCAATCTTATCACTGTAAATGCTACACCAATCTCATCACTGTAGATGCTATACCAATCTTATCACTGTAAATGCTACACCAATCTCATCACTGTAGATGCTATTCCAATCTTATCACTGTAAATGCTACACCAATCTTATCACTGTAGATGCTACATCAATCTTATCACTGAAGATGCTACACCAATCTCATCACTGTAGATGCTACACCAATCTCATCACTATAAATGCTATACCAATCTTATCATTGTGAATGCTACACCAATCTCATCACTGTAGATGCTACACCAATCTTATCACTGTAGATGCTACACCAATCTTATCAGTGTAGATGCTACACCAATCTTATCACTGTAGATGCTACACCAATCTTATCACTGTAGATGCTACACCAATCTCATCACTGTAGATGCTATACCAATCTCATCACTGTAGATGCTACACCAAACTTATCACTGTAGATGCTATACCAATCTCATCACTATGAATGCTACACCAATCTTATCTCTGTAGATGCTACACCAATCTTATCACTGTAGATGCTACACCAATCTCATCACTATGAATGCTACACCAATCTTATCACTGTAGATGCTATACCAATCTTATCACTGTAAATGCTACACCAATCTTATCACTGTAGATGCTACACCAATCTTATCACTGTAAATGCTACACCAATCTTATCACTGTAAATGCTACACCAATCTTATCACTATAGATGCTACACCAATCTTATCACTATAGATGCTACACCAATCTTGTCACTGTAGATGCTACACCAATCTTATCACTGTAAATGCTACACCAATCACATCACTGTAGATGCTACACCAATCTCATCACTGTAGATGCTACACCAATCTTATCACTGTAGATGCTACACCAATCTTATCACTGTAGATGCTACACCAATCTTATCACTATAGATGCTACACCAATCTTATCACTGTAAATGCTACACCAATCACATCACTGTAGATGCTACACCAATCTCATCACTGTAGATGCTACACCAATCTCATCACTGTAGATGCTACACCAATCTCATCACTGTAGATGCTACACCAATCTTATCACTATGAATGCTATACCAATCTCATCACTGTAGATGCTACACCAATCTTATCACTGTAGATGCTACACCAATCTTATCACTGTAGATGCTACACCAATCTTATTACTGTAGATGCTACACCAATCTCGTCACTGTAAATGCTACACCAATCTCATCATTGTAGATGCTACACCAATCTTATCACTGTAGATGCTACACCAATCTTATCACTGTAGATGCTACACCAATCTTATCACTATGAATGCTACACCAATCTCATCACTGTAGATGCTACACCAATCTCATCACTGTAGATGCTACACCAATCTCATCACTGTAGATGCTACACCAATCTTATCACTATGAATGCTATACCAATCTCATCACTGTAGATGCTACACCAATCTTATCACTGTAGATGCTACACCAATCTTATCACTGTAGATGCTACACCAATCTTATTACTGTAGATGCTACACCAATCTCGTCACTGTAAATGCTACACCAATCTCATCATTGTAGATGCTACACCAATCTTATCACTGTAGATGCTATACCAATCTCATCACTATGAATGCTACACCAATCTTATCACTGTAGATGCTACACCAATCTCATCTCTATAGATGCTACACCAATCTCGTCACTGTAAATGCTACACCAATCTCATCATTGTAGATGTTACACCAATCTTATCACTGTAGATGCTATACCAATCTCATCACTATGAATGCGACACCAATCTTATCACTGTAGATGCTATACCAATCTCATCTCTATAGATGCTACACCAATCTCATAACTGTAGATGTTACACCAATCTTATCACTGTGGATGCTATACCAATCTTATCACTGTAAATGCTACACCAATCTTATCACTGTAGATGCTACATCAATCTTATCACTGAAGATGCTACACCAATCTCATCACTGTAGATGCTACACCAATCTCATCACTATAAATGCTATACCAATCTTATCATTGTGAATGCTACACCAATCTCATCACTGTAGATGCTACACCAATCTTATCACTGTAGATGCTACACCAATCTTATCAGTGTAGATGCTACACCAATCTTATCACTGTAGATGCTACACCAATCTTATCACTGTAGATGCTACACCAATCTCATCACTGTAGATGCTATACCAATCTCATCACTGTAGATGCTACACCAAACTTATCACTGTAGATGCTATACCAATCTCATCACTATGAATGCTACACCAATCTTATCTCTGTAGATGCTACACCAATCTTATCACTGTAGATGCTACACCAATCTCATCACTATGAATGCTACACCAATCTTATCACTGTAGATGCTATACCAATCTTATCACTGTAAATGCTACACCAATCTTATCACTGTAGATGCTACACCAATCTTATCACTGTAAATGCTACACCAATCTTATCACTGTAAATGCTACACCAATCTTATCACTATAGATGCTACACCAATCTTATCACTATAGATGCTACACCAATCTTGTCACTGTAGATGCTACACCAATCTTATCACTGTAAATGCTACACCAATCACATCACTGTAGATGCTACACCAATCTCATCACTGTAGATGCTACACCAATCTTATCACTGTAGATGCTACACCAATCTTATCACTGTAGATGCTACACCAATCTTATCACTATAGATGCTACACCAATCTTATCACTGTAAATGCTACACCAATCACATCACTGTAGATGCTACACCAATCTCATCACTGTAGATGCTACACCAATCTCATCACTGTAGATGCTACACCAATCTCATCACTGTAGATGCTACACCAATCTTATCACTATGAATGCTATACCAATCTCATCACTGTAGATGCTACACCAATCTTATCACTGTAGATGCTACACCAATCTTATCACTGTAGATGCTACACCAATCTTATTACTGTAGATGCTACACCAATCTCGTCACTGTAAATGCTACACCAATCTCATCATTGTAGATGCTACACCAATCTTATCACTGTAGATGCTACACCAATCTTATCACTGTAGATGCTACACCAATCTCATCACTATGAATGCTACACCAATCTTATCACTGTAGATGCTATACCAATCTTATCACTGTAAATGCTACACCAATCTTATCACTGTAGATGCTACACCAATCTTATCACTGTAAATGCTACACCAATCTTATCACTGTAAATGCTACACCAATCTTATCACTATAGATGCTACACCAATCTTATCACTATAGATGCTACACCAATCTTGTCACTGTAGATGCTACACCAATCTTATCACTGTAAATGCTACACCAATTACATCACTGTAGATGCTACACCAATCTCATCACTGTAGATGCTACACCAATCTTATCACTGTAGATGCTACACCAATCTTATCACTGTAGATGCTACACCAATCTTATCACTATAGATGCTACACCAATCTTATCACTGTAAATGCTACACCAATCACATCACTGTAGATGCTACACCAATCTCATCACTGTAGATGCTACACCAATCTCATCACTGTAGATGCTACACCAATCTCATCACTGTAGATGCTACACCAATCTTATCACTATGAATGCTATACCAATCTCATCACTGTAGATGCTACACCAATCTTATCACTGTAGATGCTACACCAATCTTATCACTGTAGATGCTACACCAATCTCATCATTGTAGATGCTACACCAATCTTATCACTGTAGATGCTACACCAATCTTATCACTGTAGATGCTACACCAATCTTATCACTATGAATGCTACACCAATCTCATCACTGTAGATGCTACACCAATCTCATCACTGTAGATGCTACACCAATCTCATCACTGTAGATGCTACACCAATCTTATCACTATGAATGCTATACCAATCTCATCACTGTAGATGCTACACCAATCTTATCACTGTAGATGCTACACCAATCTTATCACTGTAGATGCTACACCAATCTTATTACTGTAGATGCTACACCAATCTCGTCACTGTAAATGCTACACCAATCTCATCATTGTAGATGCTACACCAATCTTATCACTGTAGATGCTATACCAATCTCATCACTATGAATGCTACACCAATCTTATCACTGTAGATGCTACACCAATCTCATCTCTATAGATGCTACACCAATCTCGTCACTGTAAATGCTACACCAATCTCATCATTGTAGATGTTACACCAATCTTATCACTGTAGATGCTATACCAATCTCATCACTATGAATGCGACACCAATCTTATCACTGTAGATGCTATACCAATCTCATCTCTATAGATGCTACACCAATCTCATAACTGTAGATGTTACACCAATCTTATCACTGTGGATGCTATACCAATCTTATCACTGTAGATGCTACACCAATCTTATCACTGTAAATGCTACACCAATCTTATCACTGTAAATGCTACACGAATCTCATCACTATGAATGCTACACCAATCTTATCACTGTAGATGCTATACCAATCTCATCACTATGAATGCGACACCAATCTTATCACTGTAGATGCTATACCAATCTCATCATTGTAGATGCTACACCAATCTCATCTCTATAGATGCTACACCAATCTCATAACTGTAGATGTTACACCAATCTTATCACTGTAGATGCTATACCAATCTTATCACTGTAGATGCTACACCAATCTTATCACTGTAGATGCTACACCAATCTTATCACTGTAAATGCTACACCAATCTTATCACTGTAGATGCTACACCAATCTCATCACTGTAAATGCTACACGAATCTCATCACTATGAATGCTACACCAATCTTATCACTGTAGATGCTACACCAATCTTATCACTGTAGTTGCTACACCAATCTCATCATTGTAGATGCTACACCAATCTCATCACCGTAGATGCTACACCAATCTCATCACTATGAATGCTACACCAATCTCATCACTGTAGATGCTACACCAATCTTATTACTGTAGATGCTACACCAATCGTATCACTATAAATGCTACACCAATCTTATCACTGTAGATGCTACACCAATCTTATCACTGTAGATGCTACACCAATCTTATCACTGTAGATGCTACACCAATCTTATCACTGTAGATGCTACACCAATCTCATCACTGTAGATGCTATACCAATCTTATCACTGTAAATGCTACACCAATCTTATCACTGTAAATGCTACACCAATCTCATCACTGTAAATGCTATACCAATCTCATCACTGTAGATGCTACACCAATCTTATCACTATAAATGCTATACCAATCTTATCACTGTAAATGCTACACCAATCTCACCACTGTAGATGCTATACCAATCTCATCACTGTAGATGCTACACCAATCTTATCACTGTAGATGCTACACCAATCTCATCACTATAAATGCTATACCAATCTTATCATTGTGAATGCTACACCAATCTCATCACTGTAGATGCTATACCAATCTTATCACTGTAAATGCTACACCAATCTCATCACTGTAGATGCTATACCAATCTTATCACTGTAAATGCTACACCAATCTTATCACTGTAGATGCTACACCAATCTTATCACTGAAGATGCTACACCAATCTCATCACTGTAGATGCTACACCAATCTCATCACTATAAATGCTATACCAATCTTATCATTGTGAATGCTACACCAATCTCATCACTGTAGATGCTACACCAATCTTATCACTGTAGATGCTACACCAATCTTATCACTGTAGATGCTACACCAATCTTATCACTGTAGATGCTATACCAATCTCATCACTGTAGATGCTACACCAATCTTATCACTGTAGATGCTACACCAATCTCATCACTATTAATGCTATACCAATCTTATCATTGTGAATGCTACACCAATCGCATCACTGTAGATGCTACACCAATCTTATCACTGTAAATGCTACACCAATCTCATCACTGTAGATGCTATACCAATCTTATCACTGTAAATGCTACACCAATCTCATCACTGTAGATGCTATACCAATCTTATCACTGTAAATGCTACACCAATCTTATCACTGTAGATGCTACATCAATCTTATCACTGAAGATGCTACACCAATCTCATCACTGTAGATGCTACACCAATCTCATCACTATAAATGCTATACCAATCTTATCATTGTGAATGCTACACCAATCTCATCACTGTAGATGCTACACCAATCTTATCACTGTAGATGCTACACCAATCTTATCAGTGTAGATGCTACACCAATCTTATCACTGTAGATGCTACACCAATCTTATCACTGTAGATGCTACACCAATCTCATCACTGTAGATGCTATACCAATCTCATCACTGTAGATGCTACACCAAACTTATCACTGTAGATGCTATACCAATCTCATCACTATGAATGCTACACCAATCTTATCTCTGTAGATGCTACACCAATCTTATCACTGTAGATGCTACACCAATCTCATCACTATGAATGCTACACCAATCTTATCACTGTAGATGCTATACCATTCTTATCACTGTAAATGCTACACCAATCTTATCACTGTAGATGCTACACCAATCTTATCACTGTAAATGCTACACCAATCTTATCACTGTAAATGCTACACCAATCTTATCACTATAGATGCTACACCAATCTTATCACTATAGATGCTACACCAATCTTGTCACTGTAGATGCTACACCAATCTTATCACTGTAAATGCTACACCAATCACATCACTGTAGATGCTACACCAATCTCATCACTGTAGATGCTACACCAATCTTATCACTGTAGATGTTACACCAATCTTATCACTGTAGATGCTACACCAATCTTATCACTATAGATGCTACACCAATCTTATCACTGTAAATGCTACACCAATCACATCACTGTAGATGCTACACCAATCTCATCACTGTAGATGCTACACCAATCTCATCACTGTAGATGCTACACCAATCTCATCACTGTAGATGCTACACCAATCTTATCACTATGAATGCTATACCAATCTAATCACTGTAGATGCTACACCAATCTTATCACTGTAGATGCTACACCAATCTTATCACTGTAGATGCTACACCAATCTTATTACTGTAGATGCTACACCAATCTCGTCACTGTAAATGCTACACCAATCTCATCATTGTAGATGCTACACCAATCTTATCACTGTAGATGCTACACCAATCTTATCACTGTAGATGCTACACCAATCTTATCACTATGAATGCTACACCAATCGTATCACTGTAGATGCTATACCAATCTTATCATTGTAAATGCTACACCAATCACATCACTGTAGATGCTACACCAATCTTATCACTGTAAATGCTACACCAATCTTATCACTATAGATGCTACACCAATCTTATCACTATAGATGCTACACCAATCTTATCACTGTAGATGCTACACCAATCTTATCACTATGAATGCTACACCAATCTTATCACTGTAGATGCTATACCAATCTTATCATTGTAAATGATACACCAATCACATCACTGTAGATGCTACACCAATCTTATCACTATGAATGCTACACCAATCTTATCACTGTAGATGCTATACCAATCTTATCATTGTAAATGATACACTAATCACATCACTGTAGATGCTACACCAATCTTATCACTATAGATGCTACACCAATCTTATCACTATAAATGCTACACCAATCTTATCACTGTAGATGCTACACCAATCTTATCACTATAGATGCTACACCAATCTTATCACTGTAAATGCTACACCAATCTTATCACTGTAGATGCTACACCAATCTTATCACTGTAGATGCTACACCAATCTTATCACTATGAATGCTACACCAATCTTATCACTGTAGATGCTATACCAATCTTATCATTGTAAATGCTACACCAATCACATCACTGTAGATGCTACACCAATCTTATCACTGTAAATGCTACACCAATCTTATCACTATAGATGCTACACCAATCTTATCACTATAGATGCTACACCAATCTTATCACTGTAGATGCTACACCAATCTTATCACTATGAATGCTACACCAATCTTATCACTGTAGATGCTATACCAATCTTATCATTGTAAATTATACACCAATCACATCACTGTAGATGCTACACCAATCTTATCACTATAGATGCTACACCAATCTTATCACTATAGATGCTACACCAATCTTATCACTGTAGATGCTACACCAATCTTATCACTGTAGATGCTACACCAATCTTATCACTGTAAATGCTACACCAATCACATCACTGTAAATGCTACACCAGTCACATCACTATAAATGCTACACCAATCTTATCACTGTAGATGCTACACCAATCTTATCACTGTAGATGCTACACCAATCTTATCACCGTAGATGCTACACCAATCTTATCACTGTAAATGCTACACCAATCTTATCACTGTAGATGCTACACCAATCTTATCACTGTAAATGCTACACCAATCTTATCACTGTAAATGCTACACCAATCTTATCACTATAGATGCTACACCAATCTTATCACTATAGATGCTACACCAATCTTGTCACTGTAGATGCTACACCAATCTTATCACTGTAAATGCTACACCAATCACATCACTGTAGATGCTACACCAATCTTATCACTGTAGATGCTACACCAATCTTATCACTGTAGATGCTACACCAATCTTATCACTGTAGATGCTACACCAATCTTATCACTATAGATGCTACACCAATCTTATCACTGTAAATGCTACACCAATCACATCACTGTAGATGCTACACCAATCTCATCACTGTAGATGCTACACCAATCTCATCACTGTAGATGCTACACCAATCTCATCACTGTAGATGCTACACCAATCTTATCACTATGAATGCTATACCAATCTCATCACTGTAGATGCTACACCAATCTTATCACTGTAGATGCTACACCAATCTTATCACTGTAGATGCTACACCAATCTTATTACTGTGGATGCTACACCAATCTCGTCACTGTAAATGCTACACCAATCTCATCATTGTAGATGCTACACCAATCTTATCACTGTAGATGCTATACCAATCTCATCGCTATGAATGCTACACCAATCTTATCACTGTAGATGCTACACCAATCTCATCTCTATAGATGCTACACCAATCTCGTCACTGTAAATGCTACACCAATCTCATCATTGTAGATGTTACACCAATCTTATCACTGCAGATGCTATACCAATCTCATCACTATGAATGCGACACCAATCTTATCACTGTAGATGCTACACCAATCTCATCTCTATAGATGCTACACCAATTTTATCACTGTGGATGCTATACCAATCTTATCACTGTAGATGCTACACCAATCTTATCACTGTAAATGCTACACCAATCTTATCACTGTAAATGCTACTCCAATCTCATCACTATGAATGCGACACCAATCTTATCACTGTAGATGCGATACCAATCTCATCACTATGAATGCGACACCAATCTTATCACTGTAGATGCTATACCAATCTCATCACTGTAGATGCTACACCAATCTCATCTCTATAGATGCTACACCAATCTCATAACTGTAGATGTTACACCAATCTTATCACTGTAGATGCTATACCAATCTTATCACTGTAGATGCTACACCAATCTTATCACTGTAGATGCTACACCAATCTTATCACTGTAAATGCTACACCAATCTTATCACTGTAGATGCTACACCAATCTCATCACTGTAAATGCTACACGAATCTCATCACTATGAATGCTACACCAATCTTATCACTGTAGATGCTATACCAATCTCATCACTATGAATGCGACACCAATCTTATCACTGTAGATGCTATACCAATCTCATCATTGTAGATGCTACACCAATCTCATCTCTATAGATGCTACACCAATCTCATAACTGTAGATGTTACACCAATCTTATCACTGTAGATGCTATACCAATCTTATCACTGTAGATGCTACACCAATCTTATCACTGTAGATACTACACCAATCTTATCACTGTAGATGCTACACCAATCTTATCACTGTAGATGCTACACCAATCTCATCACTGTAAATGCTACACGAATCTCATCACTATGAATGCTACACCAATCTCATCACTGTAGATGCTACACCAATCTTATTACTGTAGATGCTACACCAATCGTATCACTGTAGATGCTACACCAATCTTATCACTGTAGATGCTACACCAATCTTATCACTGTAGATGCTACACCAATCTTATCACTGTAGATGCTACACCAATCTCATCACTGTAGATGCTATACCAATCTCATCACTGTAGATGCTACACCAATCTCATCACTGTAGATGCTATACCAATCTTATCACTGTAAATGCTACACCAATCTTATCACTGTAGATGCTACACCAATCTTATCACTGAAGATGCTACACCAATCTCATCACTGTAGATGCTACACCAATCTCATCACTATAAATGCTATACCAATCTTATCATTGTGAATGCTACACCAATCTCATCACTGTAGATGCTACACCAATTTTATCACTGTAGATGCTACACCAATCTTATCACTGTAGATGCTACACTAATCTTATCACTGTAGATGCTATACCAATCTCATCACTGTAGATGCTACACCAATCTTATCACTATAGATGCTACACCAATCTTATCACTGTAAATGCTACACCAATCACATCACTGTAGATGCTACACCAATCTCATCACTGTAGATGCTACACCAATCTCATCACTGTAGATGCTACACCAATCTCATCACTGTAGATGCTACACCAATCTTATCACTATGAATGCTATACCAATCTCATCACTGTAGATGCTACACCAATCTTATCACTGTAGATGCTACACCAATCTTATCACTGTAGATGCTACACCAATCTTATTACTGTGGATGCTACACCAATCTCGTCACTGTAAATGCTACACCAATCTCATCATTGTAGATGCTACACCAATCTTATCACTGTAGATGCTATACCAATCTCATCACTATGAATGCTACACCAATCTTATCACTGTAGATGCTACACCAATCTCATCTCTATAGATGCTACACCAATCTCGTCACTGTAAATGCTACACCAATCTCATCATTGTAGATGTTACACCAATCTTATCACTGCAGATGCTATACCAATCTCATCACTATGAATGCGACACCAATCTTATCACTGTAGATGCTACACCAATCTCATCTCTATAGATGCTACACCAATCTTATCACTGTGGATGCTATACCAATCTTATCACTGTAGATGCTACACCAATCTTATCACTGTAAATGCTACACCAATCTTATCACTGTAAATGCTACTCCAATCTCATCACTATGAATGCGACACCAATCTTATCACTGTAGATGCGATACCAATCTCATCACTATGAATGCGACACCAATCTTATCACTGTAGATGCTATACCAATCTCATCACTGTAGATGCTACACCAATCTCATCTCTATAGATGCTACACCAATCTCATAACTGTAGATGTTACACCAATCTTATCACTGTAGATGCTATACCAATCTTATCACTGTAGATGCTACACCAATCTTATCACTGTAGATGCTACACCAATCTTATCACTGTAAATGCTACACCAATCTTATCACTGTAGATGCTACACCAATCTCATCACTGTAAATGCTACACGAATCTCATCACTATGAATGCTACACCAATCTTATCACTGTAGATGCTATACCAATCTCATCACTATGAATGCGACACCAATCTTATCACTGTAGATGCTATACCAATCTCATCATTGTAGATGCTACACCAATCTCATCTCTATAGATGCTACACCAATCTCATAACTGTAGATGTTACACCAATCTTATCACTGTAGATGCTATACCAATCTTATCACTGTAGATGCTACACCAATCTTATCACTGTAGATACTACACCAATCTTATCACTGTAGATGCTACACCAATCTTATCACTGTAGATGCTACACCAATCTCATCACTGTAAATGCTACACGAATCTCATCACTATGAATGCTACACCAATCTCATCACTGTAGATGCTACACCAATCTTATTACTGTAGATGCTACACCAATCGTATCACTGTAGATGCTACACCAATCTTATCACTGTAGATGCTACACCAATCTTATCACTGTAGATGCTACACCAATCTTATCACTGTAGATGCTACACCAATCTCATCACTGTAGATGCTATACCAATCTCATCACTGTAGATGCTACACCAATCTCATCACTGTAGATGCTATACCAATCTTATCACTGTAAATGCTACACCAATCTTATCACTGTAGATGCTACACCAATCTTATCACTGAAGATGCTACACCAATCTCATCACTGTAGATGCTACACCAATCTCATCACTATAAATGCTATACCAATCTTATCATTGTGAATGCTACACCAATCTCATCACTGTAGATGCTACACCAATTTTATCACTGTAGATGCTACACCAATCTTATCACTGTAGATGCTACACTAATCTTATCACTGTAGATGCTATACCAATCTCATCACTGTAGATGCTACACCAATCTTATCACTGTAGATGCTACACCAATCTCATCACTATTAATGCTATACCAATCTTATCATTGTGAATGCTACACCAATCGCATCACTGTAGATGCTACACCAATCTTATCACTGTAAATGTTACACCAATCTCATCACTGTAGATGCTATACCAATCTTATCACTGTAAATACTACACCAATCTCATCACTGTAGATGCTATACCAATCTTATCACTGTAAATGCTACACCAATCTTATCACTGTAGATGCTACATCAATCTTATCACTGAAGATGCTACACCAATCTCATCACTGTAGATGCTACACCAATCTCATCACTATAAATGCTATACCAATCTTATCATTGTGAATGCTACACCAATCTCATCACTGTAGATGCTACACCAATCTTATCACTGTAGATGCTACACCAATCTTATCAGTGTAGATGCTACACCAATCTTATCACTGTAGATGCTACACCAATCTTATCACTGTAGATGCTACACCAATCTCATCACTGTAGATGCTACACCAATCTTATCACTGTAGATGCTACACCAATCTTATCACTGTAGATGCTACACCAATCTTATCACTGTAGATGCTACACGAATCTCATCACTGTAGATGCTACACCAATCTCATCACTGTAGATGCTACACCAAACTTATCACTGTAGATGCTATACCAATCTCATCACTATGAATGCTACACCAATCTTATCTCTGTAGATGCTACACCAATCTTATCACTGTAGATGCTACACCAATCTCATCACTATGAATGCTACACCAATCTTATCACTGTAGATGCTATACCAATCTTATCACTGTAAATGCTACACCAATCTTATCACTGTAGATGCTACACCAATCTTATCACTGTAAATGCTATACCAATCTCATCACTATGAATGCTACACCAATATTATCACTGTAGATGCTACACCAATCTTATCACTATGAATGCTACACCAATCTTATCACTATAGATGCTACACCAATCTTATCACTGTAGATGCTACATCAATCTTATCACTATGAATGCTACACCAATCTTATCACTGTAGATGCTATACCAATCTTATCATTGTAAATGATACACCAATCACATCACTGTAGATGCTACACCAATCTTATCACTATAGATGCTACACCAATCTTATCACTATATATGCTACACCAATCTTATCACTGTAGATGCTACACCAATCTTATCACTGTAGATGCTACACCAATCTTATCACTGTAGATGCTACACCAATCTCATCACTGTAGATGCTATACCAATCTCATCACTGTAGATGCTACACCAATCTTATCACTGTAGATGCTATACCAATCTCATCACTATGAATGCTACACCAATCTTATCACTGTAGATGCTACACCAATCTTATCACTGTAGATGCTACACCAATCTTATCACTATGAATGCTACACCAATCTTATCACTGTAGATGCTACACTAATCTTATCACTGTAGATGCTACACCAATCTTATCACTGTAGATGCTACACCAATCTTATCACTATGAATGCTACACCAATCTTATCACTGTAGATGCTATACCAATCTTATCATTGTAAATGATACACTAATCACATCACTGTAGATGCTACACCAATCTTATCACTATAGATGCTACACCAATCTTATCACTGTAGATGCTACACCAATCTTATCACTATAGATGCTTCACCAATCTTATCACTGTAGATGCTACACCAATCTTATCACTGTAGATGCTACACCAATCTTATCACTGTAAATGCTATATCAATCTTATCACTGTAGATGCTACACCAATTTTATCACTGTAAATGCTACACCAATCACATCACTGTAGATGCTACACCAATCTTATCACTGTAAATGCTACACCAATCTTATCACTATAGATGCTACACCAATCTTATCACTATAGATGCTACACCAATCTTATCACTGTAGATGCTACACCAATCTTATCACTATGAATGCTACACCAATCTTATCACTGTAGATGCTATACCAATCTTATCATTGTAAATGGTACACCAATCACATCACTGTAGATGCTACATCAATCTTATCACTATAGATGCTACACCAATCTTATCACTATAGATGCTACACCAATCTTATCACTGTAGATGCTACACCAATCTTATCACTGTAGATGCTACACCAATCTTATCACTGTAAATGCTACACCAATCTTATCACTGTAATTGCTACACCAATCTTATCACTGTAAATGCTACACCAATCTTATCACTGTAGATGCTACACCAATCACATCACTGTAGATGCTACACCAATCACATCACTGTAGATGCTACACCAATCTCATCACTGTAGATGCTACACCAATCTTATCACTGTAGATGCTACCCCAATCTTATCACTGTAGATGCTACACCAATCTCATCACTGTAGATGCTACACCAATCTTATCACTGTAGATGCTACACCAATCTTATCACTGTAAATGCTATACCAATCTTATCACTGTAGATGCTACACCAACCTTATCACTGTAGATGCTACACCAATCTTATCACTATGAATGCTACACCAATCTTATCACTGTAGATGCTACACCAATCTCATCACTGTAGATGCTACACCAATCTTATCACTGTAGATGCTACACCAATCTTATCACTGTAAATGCTATACCAATCTTATCACTGTAGATGCTACACCAACCTTATCACTGTAGATGCTACACCAATCTTATCACTATGAATGCTACACCAATCTTATCACTGTAGATGCTACACCAATCTTATCACTGTAGATGCTACACCAATCTTATCACTGTAGATGCTACACCAATCTTATCACTGTAAATGCTACACCAATCTTATCACTGTAAATGCTACACCAATCTTATCACTGTAAATGCTACACCAATCTTATCACTGTAAAGGCTACACCAATCACATCACTGTAGATGCTACACCAATTCACTACGTTCAATTACCCACCATAGACTCCAGTCAGTCAAAATGACTATTTTGAACTGTAGGCATTAATCAGCGATTCTGCTGGTGACGGAGAGATAGAATCCAGGTCAGGGGAAGCCCCATGACCTCAAGATTCTTTTACCCCTTACGTCACGAACCCACGTGACCGAGGCCACCTGGCAACGCCACAGGTAGCCGTCCATCACTCTTAATTTCTCTCCGCCTCGAGTGAAGATGAAATTTAGCGAGCTCTGCTGGATCGCCTGCTTTTTTTTCCTGTCCGGATTTATAGCTTGGGTTGTTGCCGCTGCTCGGCATCCGACATGGTAGCTGGTAGGATAAGTTTTCCTTGTCTTTTTTTACCCTCGTGTCGTTTTCCCCTTTGTGTGTAGTATTTTTCACAGCAAAGAAATCAAAATCCGGCGCCACTACGTAGTCACATGTTGATTTCATGGCGGCACCTTTTACAACTGTAATTCGTTTCCCTCATGCATGTCGTCTTTTATTTTTAATGTATTTAGCAATATATAGGTGTAATGACAGCACCAGGGCTCGCTGCCGTTTTTCTTTCCGGTCTCCTCGTGTTTCGAGTCGACCGTGCAGTGGTTATATTCAGAATTTACCAGCATAGAAACCGCATCCGAGATACTTTGTCGTAGCTACGTGCGGGTTTCGGGGTTTTTGCGTGAAAGCGTGTTTTTTTCACTGGAGTTCTGATGCCTGAGATTTTCTTTCAGAGCCATCAAGATCGCTGAGACTGCATGACCGTGCACAGCAAGGTCGCGCGTCCAGTAAACAAATCGGTTAAAGTGAGTTGCGTGTTTTGCATGAGTGGAAAGTCCTCACGCTCGGCTACCGGTACTTCATGTACCGGGACGTCGAGTAAGAGGCCCGACGGTGGAGGTACCGATATTTTTCTCGGTCTCCTCCGCCGATCGGAGGGCATCCTCACAGTCTGTTTTTTTTTTTCAGGCGGTGGTTTACCCGATTTTACCGGCTGCAGCGAGGCTGTGCCCCTGGAGGCTTTCCTCCTATGGGGCCCGTTGCGGGTCTCTTTGTGGACCCTTCCTCGCACGGCACCGGGTTTGCCTCCGAGTTGAGGGCTTTGGTCGAAGGACTGTCGGGGCAATTGCGTCCCTGGCAGGCCGGGTAGATCAGACGCAGTCGGAGCGAGCTGTCTCCACTGTGTCCCCTCGGTGGGCTAACAGGAAGAGACACGAAAGCATGTTTGCATTCAAACACGTCTCTTCTGGGGAACCCCCGTTCCCAGTCACGGCTCTCCCACTATTTTGGGGGGTGGCCGAGGCTCAGGCTAATTGCACCGGTCCTTCTCTGGATCCGCGGGCACTGAATGCCAACGGGGTGCTGGCAGCCAAGTCTCCGATCTCGGGGCAGGGCTTTCAGGGCAGGGCACGCATTGACCCCCCCACTTTCAGCCAGCTAGGGTTCGTCACGCGGTAACGGTACAACGGTAACGAATTTATCCTTGTGTCCGGTCCCCACTGTGGGTTTTGACTCCTTTCTTACTGGCCCATGGGCGTCCCCAGAGGGAACCGATCCTGTCATGAGACGCACAGTCGAACACGCTCCCTCTCACATATTTTAAGTTAGAGGAGACGCAGTTCACTCGCGTTGGATACAGCCGGTACTCCGGGCGGTCCCTCAGAGTCTTCCATCTATATGACTCGGTGAGCCACGCTTTTGGGGTGAGGCGGAGTATCATCGATCCCAGTGATACGATGTATATACCCCCACCCTTGATCCTAAAGCGACCACCTAAGGTTGCTTCAACGCTTATGGGCGTCGGGATCCAAAGCAACCCCGTCGGCACATCTCTCCCCTGTCCGTCTGAGTGCGGAGTGGGGCGCAGAGCACGCAAACGGTGTTGATGGGCAGCGTTGGTCAGCCGCGGAGGATGTAATGCTTAAGGCCCCCGGGTGGGGATAACGTTAGGCAACATTTCCCACTGGACCAAACGCTACCCGGTCGGTGTATTTCGGGATCAGACCCCATAGCGTGGGATGAGACCAAAACACCCCAACCGGATTCCAAGGCTCCTTCCCCAGACCCTGGTACCATGAATTTGGCAAACCGGGCAAAGGGGGATAGCCGCGTTCCATGGGTGTCTTTGCCAATTGTGGACGACCCATCTAGCCCTGAGGGCAGAGTTGCTTGAGCGCATTATTATGCGTGCCCAGCACTCTGGTGACCTTGGAGGCAGAACGCACCAGCCTCCTAGACCAGGCGACATTTTTACTGGTGGGCCACCGCACATCTACGTGCGACACCCCCTAGTGTTGCCTGGCTCGCTTGGCCAGGGCCACTACTGTGCTACGAGACGCGGCCTTAGACGCATGTGTTTTCGCCGACAAGCTGAGCCGGGGTACGTCCCCACCTCAGTGATGCAGACTGGATATCCTCCACCCTCTTTGTTCAGGGAATGGTGGGTACAGTCTCGGAGCTTCGGAGTGCAATGAATCAGAGGGTTCAGATTGAATCCGCTAGCCAGTTGGTCCTGCCATGGGCAAGCGGAGGGCACCCCAAGCACAGAAAACACAACGCCCTAGGGCGTTGCCCGGTAGCCAGAGTCAGCCAGGAGGCAAGCGCTTATACCCTTCCATGGGAGGGAAGGGTAGTGGCGTGCCCCCAGGGAGGTAAGAGCCAGGTGGTGGCTCCTCACCCTCTCTGGGCGGATGTCTACCCGGCAGCAGGGGAAGCATGTTTGACGCTCACCTCTGCAACCGGGGGAGACAGGCACGTGTTCGGTGAGTGGCCAGGTCACAACTTAGTGACTACTTCAGGCCTTGGGGAACTCGCCTCATGGGGGAAGGGAGCACCCTCCCCCCTTGCAACTGCCGAACACATGGCCACACATCCCTGTCGTACACAGATTGCGCCGGTGTAGTCCGGTTTGGAGACGGCGGGTGAACGACCCCTGGACCTTCCCAGGTGGTGACATCCATTTACGGCATACCGCTGAAATCTCCACTTCCCCCCGTCAGTGTCTCCCCTGTTGGGCACTGCCACAAGGCGGAAGCAATCAGACAGGAAGTAGCAGTTTGCTGGGGAAAGATGCCATACACAGGGTACATCAGTCCAGGCTTCTACCCAAATGTGTTCGTAGTACCAAATCTACAAGTGGCAGGCGTCCAGTTTTGGACCTAGACAGACTGAATCAGTACGTGCCCCTCGATCGGTTCCACATGGAGACACCATTCAGGGTTCTTCTCTCCATCCACCGTTTTGACTGGCTAGCCCTGCTAGATTTAAGCGGGGCCTACCTGCACGTACCGATGCACCTAGCGAGTTACCATCTCCTTCGAATCGCCCAGCTGGGCCAAGTATTCGAACTTCGGTGCCCCCCCTCCGTTCGGGTTAGGCACAGCGCCCTACGTGTTCACCAGAGGGATGAAACAGGTAGTGCTGCTGCTTCACCAGATGTCGGTACACCTCAATCCGTACCCAGACTACTGGTTACCAACAACCCGGGCAAGGGGTAATAGCCAAACGCATCAGGCTAACACAGGATTTACTTCACCAGCTGGGCTCGTTAGTAAATCGACAAGTCCCACCTCAAGCCAACGCGCAGTTGGTGTCCCTGGGCATGGAGTTTTGACACAGAGGTAAGCTTGGCTTAGCTATTTCAAGCATATTGCTTAGCGCTAAGCAGCCTAGCCGAATGCCTAGTCAGCGTTCCCTCGGTGTCCCTCCGTGAACTAATGCGGATCATCGGAATGATGACCTCGGTTCGAAGGGTCGTTCCCCAGGCCGCACTATGCAGCCGCCCGGTATAACACTTGTTATATCGCCGAGCTCTTCTATGGGAACTAGATAGGCGGGTTTCGATCTCGGACCAAGTGAAGGAAGCCCTGCCCTGGTGGTCGTCACTGACCAACCTCGGGCAGAGGGGCCCCCTTGGACCCGCTCGCCGCAGGCATGACTCTGGTAACAAATGGTCCCCCAGGGTTGGGGAGCGCATCTATTGGACGAACAAGCCCAAAGATATGGCTCCCGCATAGTTTTGGGACCACCATATCAACCGGCTCGAACTGTGAGCAGTGTACAATTAGCACTACCACGCTTTCTACCCGTAGTTCGAGACCACAGAGTCCTGCTCCGCACAGACAACGCAGCGGTGGTCTCCTTCAAGAAGGAGGGGGGACGCATTCCCCATCGTTGTCAGTCCTAGCGGAGCAAAATCCTCCTTTGGTGCCTGGAATACAATGGGGAGCTAACCGCACACCACCTTCCAGGGGTGAGGAACAGTCTGGCGACGCCCTTTCAGGGCGACTCCGTCTCCAGAACACGGAGTGGCTGATACCCCAGTGGGTAGCCTCCAGGCTGTTTCGGCTGTGGACGGTCCAAGGTTAGACCGTTTGCCGCACCCCGGAACACCAAGCTCCCGACGTACGTAACACTCCTGCTGACTCCAGGAGCCTGGGCCAGGGTCGCTTTGCTACCCCCCGGATCCACTTAGTTGTGTACGCTTTTCCTCCCTTCCCGCTAGTCCACCGGGCACCGGAGAAGACTTCGACAGGTGCACACCTGCATATTATCATTGGTTGCACCCAATTGGCCGAACAGGGCCTAGTTTCCACTTCTGTCGGAAACGATAGTCGAAACACCAGCAGTGCTTCCGGACTTACCGGACATGCCGTCCCCACCAGACGGTGCACTACCACGAGCCCAGCGGGTATCACTTACCCGCATAGAGACTCTCATTAGACCCGCCCATACGAAAGCTTTATCTGAGCGGGCTGCCAACGTCCTGGCCAGGGCGAACTGGGATTCCACCAATGCAGCCTTCATTTCTAGGCTGCGAGCATACACTGGTTAGTGTAGCGGAAGGGAGATTGATCGATACCATCCCTCTATTGGCTAGGTAGCAGGCTCCTTCGTCCACCTGTTTGACGAAGTGGGTTTGTCCTACGCAGCGATCGTTGGCTACAGGTCGGCCTTGTGCCCCACCATTCAAACGTACGGGAACAAGACTAACCGATTGTCCTACTATTAGGAGACTATTTACTGCTTTCCAGACGCTGAAACCCCATGCAAGGGAACTGCCCAACTGGGACTTGTCGGCTGTGTTGTCCGCTCTAAGCAGACCGCCTTTTGAGCCTCTCCAATCAGCACCACTCAATTTTTTGAGGTGGAAAATAGTCTTCCTACTGGCCCTCGCCTCAGGTAGGCGCCTGTCAAAGCTAGGCGCGCACTATCCTTTGCGGACGGTTGTGCCGCTTTTATGGGCGATCAAGTTGTACTAAGACACGAATCGGGTTCTCGCCAAGAACCAAATCCCAGGACACGATCCTCAACCGATCGTCATCCCCCGGCTGGCAAATATTGTCAGTCCGGAAGATCAGGAGGAGTTGCTTCTCTGCCCGGTCCGAGCGCTGAGTTGCTACGAGAACCGTACCAGGTTTTCTAGACGGGGAACCAAACACATGTTTTTGTGTTACGGCCCTGACAAGCGGGATAAGCCGGTTTCCCCGACTTCCATCCCCAGGTGGATTACTGCGACTGTACTGGAGGTCTATAATACACTATCCTCCTCAACACAGACCTTGCAGAGACACCAAGTACAAGAACATGAGGTCTGTGCGATTGCTAACTCACTAGCGCTAGCGTCAGGTGCCCCCCTCAAACACATTCTGAGGGCAGGCTTCTGGAGAACGCAGAACGTCTTCATCAACTACTACCTAGGAGACACCCAATCTATTGAGCAGGGTCTCTTCAGGTTAGGCCCCGTCGTAGCGGGTCAGGCCTTGTTTGCTGACCCAGCCCGAACGACTGCAGGGGCCTCTGCGCATAGGCGATAAGTCAGTCTCTGCATTTTTGCGGGCAGATTGTCTGTTCCACTAGCACTTCCTGGAAGCTCCCAGGTTTCGCTTCTGTCGACCTACGCCCTCATGCGAACTGTTTCGGTCCTACTTCAAGCTTATCACCCCCGAGTTCGGCTTGGGTCTAGCTTTCTCGGGCACACCGAACCCCGTCACCACAGCAGCATTGGCTTCTTGCTTCTGGGACAGCACAGGCAAGGTAAGACACCACCCTTCTTGGGTCTTAACTTAGGTCTTTGGGTTTGTTTTTCATCCCGGACTGGGGGAAAGTCTTTCATCATTCTCCTTTTTTTTCTGTTTGCTCGGAAAAACCCGCCACCTATCGGTGTCTGACTCTGCCTACAGTTCAAAATAGTCATTTTGACTGACTGGAGTCTATGGTGGGTAATTGAACGTAGTGAATTTAGGCGAGGGTTCTTCGAACCCGCCTATTCACATAGTTCATACCCACCATAGACTCCGGGTCCCCCCCAACCTCCCCACTCTTTCCGTCGCGTTGGTCTAAGTCCTCGAAGCGGAGAGAAAGGAACGAGAGTGATGGACGGCTACCTGTGGCGTTGCCAGGTGGCCTCGGTCACGTGGGTTCGTGACGTAAGGGGTAAAAGAATCTTGAGGTCATGGGGCTTCCCCTGACCTGGATTCTATCTCTCCGTCACCGGCAGAATCGCTGATTAATGCCTACAGTTCAAAATAGTCATTTTGACTGACTGGAGTCTATGGTGGGTATGAACTATGTGAATAGGCGGGTTCGAAGAACCCTCGCCTAAATCTCATCACTGTAGATGCTACACCAATCTTATCACTGTAGATGCTATACCAATCTCATCACTATGAAAGCTACACCAATCTTATCACTGTAGATGCTACACCAATCTTATCACTGTAGATGCTATACCAATCTTATCACTGTAAATGCTACACCAATCTTATCACTGTAGATGCTACACCAATCTTATCACTGTAAATGCTACACCAATCTTATCACTGTAGATGCTACACCAATCTTATCACTATGAATGCTACACCAATCTTATCACTGTAGATGCTACACCAATCTTATCACTGTAGATGCTATACCAATCTTATCACTGTAAATGTTACACCAATCTTATCACTGTAGATGCTACACCAATCTTATCACTGTAGATGCTACACCAATCTTATCACTATGAATGCTACACCAATCTTATCACTGTAGATGCTATACCAATCTTATCATTGTAAATGATACAGTAATCACATCACTGTAGATGCTACACCAATCTTATCACTATAGATGCTACACCAATCTTATCACTATAAATGCTACACCAATCTTATCACTGTAGATGCTACACCAATCTTATCACTATAGATGCTACACCAATCTTATCACTGTAGATGCTACACCAATCTTATTACTGTAGATGCTACACCAATCTTATCACTGTAAATGCTATACCAATCTTATCACTGTAGATGCTACACCAATCTTATCACTGTAAATGCTACACCAATCACATCACTGTAGATGCTACACCAATCTTATCACTATAGATGCTACACCAATCTTATCACTATAAATGCTACACCAATCTTATCACTGTAGATGCTACACCAATCTTATCACTATAGATGCTACACCAATCTTATCACTGTAGATGCTACACCAATCTTATTACTGTAGATGCTACACCAATCTTATCACTGTAAATGCTATACCAATCTTATCACTGTAGATGCTATACCAATCTTATCACTGTAAATGCTACACCAATCTTATCACTATAGATGCTACACCAATCTTATCACTATAGATGCTACACCAATCTTATCACTATGAATGCTACACCAATCTTATCACTGTAGATGCTATACCAATCTTATCATTGTAAATGCTACACCAATCTTATCACTGTAAATACTACACCAATCTTATCACTGTAAATGCTACACCAATCTTATCACTGTAAATGCTACACCAATCACATCACTGTAGATGCTACACCAATCTCATCACTGTAGATGCTACACCAATCTTATCACTGTAGATGCTACACCAATCTTATCACTGTAGATGCTACACCAATCTCATCACTGTAGATGCTACACCAATCTTATCACTGTAGATGCTACACCAATCTTATCACTGTAAATGCTATACCAATCTTATCACTGTAGATGCTACACCAATTTATCACTGTAAATGCTACACCAATCACATCACTGTAGATGCTACACCAATCTTATCACTGTAAATGCTACACCAATCTTATCACTATAGATACTACACCAATCTTATCACTGTAGATGCTACACCAATCTTATCACTGTAGATGCTCCACCAATCTTATCACTATGAATGCTACACCAATCTTATCACTGTAGATGCTATACCAATCTTATCATTGTAAATGATACACCAATCACATCACTGTAGATGCTACACCAATCTTATCACTATAGATGCTACACCAATCTTATCACTATATATGCTACACCAATCTTATCACTGTAGATGCTACACCAATCTTATCACTGTAGATGCTACACCAATCACATCACTGTAAATGCTACACCAATCTTATCACTGTAAATGCTACACCAATCTTATCACTGTAAATGCTACACCAATCTTATCACTGTAAATGCTACACCAATCACATCACTGTAGATGCTACACCAATCTCATCACTGTAGATGCTACACCAATCTTATCACTGTAGATGCTACACCAATCTTATCACTGTAGATGCTACACCAATCTCATCACTGTAGATGCTACACCAATCTTATCACTGTAAATGCTACACCAATCTTATCACTATAGATACTACACCAATCTTATCACTATAGATGCTACACCAATCTTATCACTGTAGATCCTACACCAATCTTATCACTATGAATGCTACACCAATCTTATCACTGTAGATGCTATACCAATCTTATCATTGTAAATGATACACCAATCACATCACTGTAGATGCTACACCAATCTTATCACCATAGATGCTACACCAATCTCATCACTATAGATGCTACACCAATCTTATCACTGTAGATGCTTCACCAATCTTATCACTGTAGATGCTACACCAATCTTATCACTGTAAATGCTACACCAATCTTATCACTGTAAATGCTACACCAATCTTATCACTGTAAATGCTACACCAATCTCATCACTGTAGATGCTACACCAATCTTATCACTGTAGATGCTACACCAATCTTATCACTGTAGATGCTACACCAATCTCATCATTGTAGATGCTACACCAATCTCATCACTGTAGATGCTACACCAATTTCATCACTATGAATGCTACACCAATCTCATTACTGTAGATGCTACACCAATCGTATCACTATAAATGCTATACCAATCTTATCACTATGAATGCTACACCAATCTTATCACTGTAGATGCTATACCAATCTTATCATTGTAAATGCTATACCAATCTCATCACTATGAATGCTACACCAATCTTATCACTGTAGATGCTATACCAATCTTATCACTGTAAATGCTACACCAATCTTATCACTGTAGATGCTACACCAATCTTATCACTGTAGATGCTACACCAATCTTATCACTATGAATGCTACACCAATCTTATCACTGTAGATGCTATACCAATCTTATCATTGTAAATGCTACACCAATCACATCACTGTAGATGCTACACCAATCTTATCACTGTAAATGCTACACCAATCTTATCACTATAGATGCTACACCAATCTTATCACTATAGATGCTACACCAATCTTATCACTGTAGATGCTACACCAATCTTATCACTATGAATGCTACACCAATCTTATCACTGTAGATGCTATACCAATCTTATCATTGTAAATGATACACCAATCACATCACTGTAGATGCTACACCAATCTTATCACTATAGATGCTACACCAATCTTATCACTATAGATGCTACACCAATCTTATCACTGTAGATGCTACACCAATCTTATCACTGTAGATGCTACACCAATCTTATCACTGTAGATGCTACACCAATCACATAACTGTAAATGCTACACCAATCTTATCACTGTAAATGCTACACCAATCACATCACTGTAGATGCTACACCAATCTTATCACTGTAAATGCTACACCAATCTTATCACTATAGATGCTACACCAATCTTATCACTATAGATGCTACACCAATCTTATCACTATGAATGCTACACCAATCTTATCACTGTAGATGCTATACCAATCTTATCATTGTAAATGATACACCAATCACATCACTGTAGATGCTACACCAATCTTATCACTATAGATGCTACACCAATCTTATCACTATAGATGCTACACCAATCTTATCACTGTAGATGCTACACCAATCTTATCACTGTAGATGCTACACCAATATTATCACTGTAAATGCTACACCAATCTTATCACTGTAAATGCTACACCAATCTTATCACTGTAAATGCTACACCAATCTTATCACTGTAAATGCTACACCAATCACATCACTGTAGATGCTACACCAATCGCATCACTGTAGATGCTACACCAATCTTATCACTGTAGATGCTACACCAATCTTATCACTGTAGATGCTACACCAATCTCATCACTGTAGATGCTACACCAATCTTATCACTGTAGATGCTACACCAATCTTATCACTGTAAATGCTATACCAATCTTATCACTGTAGATGCTACACCAATCTTATCACTGTAAATGCTACACCAATCACATCACTGTAGATGCTACACCAATCTTATCACTGTAAATGCTACACCAATCTTATCACTATAGATACTACACCAATCTTATCACTATAGATGCTACACCAATCTTATCACTGTAGATGCTACACCAATCTTATCACTATGAATGCTACACCAATCTTATCACTGTAGATGCTATACCAATCTTATCATTGTAAATGATACACCAATCACATCACTGTAGATGCTACACCAATCTTATCACTGTAGATGCTACACCAATCTTATTACTGTAGATGCTACACCAATCTTATCACTGTAAATGCTATACCAATCTTATCACTGTAGATGCTACACCAATCTTATCACTGTAAATGCTACACCAATCACATCACTGTAGATGCTACACCAATCTTATCACTGTAAATGCTACACCAATCTTATCACTATAGATGCTACACCAATCTTATCACTATAGATGCTACACCAATCTTATCACTATGAATGCTACACCAATCTTATCACTGTAGATGCTATACCAATCTTATCATTGTAAATGATACACCAATCACATCACTGTAGATGCTACACCAATCTTATCACTATAGATGCTACACCAATCTTATCACTATAGATGCTACACCAATCTTATCACTGTAGATGCTACACCAATCTTATCACTGTAGATGCTACACCAATCTTATCACTGTAAATGCTACACCAATCTTATCACTGTAAATACTACACCAATCTTATCACTGTAAATGCTACACCAATCTTATCACTGTAAATGCTACACCAATCACATCACTGTAGATGCTACACCAATCTCATCACTGTAGATGCTACACCAATCTTATCACTGTAGATGCTACACCAATCTTATCACTGTAGATGCTACACCAATCTCATCACTGTAGATGCTACACCAATCTTATCACTGTAGATGCTACACCAATCTTATCACTGTAAATGCTATACCAATCTTATCACTGTAGATGCTACACCAATTTATCACTGTAAATGCTACACCAATCTTATCACTATAGATACTACACCAATCTTATCACTGTAGATGCTACACCAATCTTATCACTGTAGATGCTACACCAATCTTATCACTATGAATGCTACACCAATCTTATCACTGTAGATGCTATACCAATCTTATCATTGTAAATGATACACCAATCACATCACTGTAGATGCTACACCAATCTTATCACTATAGATGCTACACCAATCTTATCACTATAGATGCTACACCAATCTTATCACTGTAGATGCTACACCAATCTTATCACTGTAGATGCTACACCAATCACATCACTGTAAATGCTACACCAATCTTATCACTGTAAATGCTACACCAATCTTATCACTGTAAATGCTACACCAATCTTATCACTGTAAATGCTACACCAATCACATCACTGTAGATGCTACACCAATCTCATCACTGTAGATGCTACACCAATCTTATCACTGTAGATGCTACACCAATCTTATCACTGTAGATGCTACACCAATCTCATCACTGTAGATGCTACACCAATCTTATCACTGTAAATGCTACACCAATCTTATCACTATAGATACTACACCAATCTTATCACTATAGATGCTACACCAATCTTATCACTGTAGATCCTACACCAATCTTATCACTATGAATGCTACACCAATCTTATCACTGTAGATGCTATACCAATCTTATCATTGTAAATGATACACCAATCACATCACTGTAGATGCTACACCAATCTTATCACCATAGATGCTACACCAATCTCATCACTATAGATGCTACACCAATCTTATCACTGTAGATGCTTCACCAATCTTATCACTGTAGATGCTACACCAATCTTATCACTGTAAATGCTACACCAATCTTATCACTGTAAATGCTACACCAATCTTATCACTGTAAATGCTACACCAATCTCATCACTGTAGATGCTACACCAATCTTATCACTGTAGATGCTACACCAATCTTATCACTGTAGATGCTACACCAATCTCATCATTGTAGATGCTACACCAATCTCATCACTGTAGATGCTACACCAATTTCATCACTATGAATGCTACACCAATCTCATTACTGTAGATGCTACACCAATCGTATCACTATAAATGCTATACCAATCTTATCACTATGAATGCTACACCAATCTTATCACTGTAGATGCTATACCAATCTTATCATTGTAAATGCTATACCAATCTCATCACTATGAATGCTACACCAATCTTATCACTGTAGATGCTATACCAATCTTATCACTGTAAATGCTACACCAATCTTATCACTATAGATGCTACACCAATCTTATCACTGTAGATGCTACACCAATCTTATCACTATGAATGCTACACCAATCTTATCACTGTAGATGCTATACCAATCTTATCATTGTAAATGCTACACCAATCACATCACTGTAGATGCTACACCAATCTTATCACTGTAAATGCTACACCAATCTTATCACTATAGATGCTACACCAATCTTATCACTATAGATGCTACACCAATCTTATCACTGTAGATGCTACACCAATCTTATCACTATGAATGCTACACCAATCTTATCACTGTAGATGCTATACCAATCTTATCATTGTAAATGATACACCAATCACATCACTGTAGATGCTACACCAATCTTATCACTATAGATGCTACACCAATCTTATCACTATAGATGCTACACCAATCTTATCACTGTAGATGCTACACCAATCTTATCACTGTAGATGCTACACCAATCACATCACTGTAAATGCTACACCAATCTTATCACTGTAAATGCTACACCAATCTTATCACTGTAAATGCTACACCAATCTTATCACTGTAAATGCTACACCAATCACATCACTGTAGATGCTACACCAATCTCATCACTGTAGATGCTACACCAATCTTATCACTGTAGATGCTACACCAATCTTATCACTGTAGATGCTACACCAATCTCATCACTGTAGATGCTACACCAATCTTATCACTGTAAATGCTACACCAATCTTATCACTATAGATACTACACCAATCTTATCACTATAGATGCTACACCAATCTTATCACTGTAGATCCTACACCAATCTTATCACTATGAATGCTACACCAATCTTATCACTGTAGATGCTATACCAATCTTATCATTGTAAATGATACACCAATCACATCACTGTAGATGCTACACCAATCTTATCACCATAGATGCTACACCAATCTCATCACTATAGATGCTACACCAATCTTATCACTGTAGATGCTTCACCAATCTTATCACTGTAGATGCTACACCAATCTTATCACTGTAAATGCTACACCAATCTTATCACTGTAAATGCTACACCAATCTTATCACTGTAAATGCTACACCAATCTCATCACTGTAGATGCTACACCAATCTTATCACTGTAGATGCTACACCAATCTTATCACTGTAGATGCTACACCAATCTCATCATTGTAGATGCTACACCAATCTCATCACTGTAGATGCTACACCAATTTCATCACTATGAATGCTACACCAATCTCATTACTGTAGATGCTACACCAATCGTATCACTATAAATGCTATACCAATCTTATCACTATGAATGCTACACCAATCTTATCACTGTAGATGCTATACCAATCTTATCATTGTAAATGCTATACCAATCTCATCACTATGAATGCTACACCAATCTTATCACTGTAGATGCTATACCAATCTTATCACTGTAAATGCTACACCAATCTTATCACTGTAGATGCTACACCAATCTTATCACTGTAGATGCTACACCAATCTTATCACTATGAATGCTACACCAATCTTATCACTGTAGATGCTATACCAATCTTATCATTGTAAATGCTACACCAATCACATCACTGTAGATGCTACACCAATCTTATCACTGTAAATGCTACACCAATCTTATCACTATAGATGCTACACCAATCTTATCACTATAGATGCTACACCAATCTTATCACTGTAGATGCTACACCAATCTTATCACTATGAATGCTACACCAATCTTATCACTGTAGATGCTATACCAATCTTATCATTGTAAATGATACACCAATCACATCACTGTAGATGCTACACCAATCTTATCACTATAGATGCTACACCAATCTTATCACTATAGATGCTACACCAATCTTATCACTGTAGATGCTACACCAATCTTATCACTGTAGATGCTACACCAATCGTATCACTGTAGATGCTACACCAATCACATAACTGTAAATGCTACACCAATCTTATCACTGTAAATGCTACACCAATCACATCACTGTAGATGCTACACCAATCTTATCACTGTAAATGCTACACCAATCTTATCACTATAGATGCTACACCAATCTTATCACTATAGATGCTACACCAATCTTATCACTATGAATGCTACACCAATCTTATCACTGTAGATGCTATACCAATCTTATCATTGTAAATGATACACCAATCACATCACTGTAGATGCTACACCAATCTTATCACTATAGATGCTACACCAATCTTATCACTATAGATGCTACACCAATCTTATCACTGTAGATGCTACACCAATCTTATCACTGTAGATGCTACACCAATCTTATCACTGCAAATGCTACACCAATCTTATCACTGTAAATGCTACACCAATCTTATCACTGTAAATGCTACACCAATCTTATCACTGTAAATGCTACACCAATCACATCACTGTAGATGCTACACCAATCTCATCACTGTAGATGCTACACCAATCTTATCACTGTAGATGCTACACCAATCTTATCACTGTAGATGCTACACCAATCTCATCACTGTAGATGCTACACCAATCTTATCACTATGAATGCTACACCAATCTTATCACTGTAGATGCTACACCAATCTTATCACTGTAGATGCTACATCAATCTCATCACTGTAGATGCTACACCAATCTTATCACTGTAAATGCTACACCAATCTTATCACTATAGATACTACACCAATCTTATCACTATAGATGCTATACCAATCTTATCACTGTAGATGCTACACCAATCTTATCACTGTAAATGCTACACCAATCACATCACTGTAGATGCTACACCAATCTTATCACTGTAAATGCTACACCAATCTTATCACTATAGATACTACACCAATCTTATCACTATAGATGCTACACCAATCTTATCACTGTAGATGCTACACCAATCTTATCACTATGAATGCTACACCAATCTTATCACTGTAGATGCTATACCAATCTTATCATTGTAAATGATACACCAATCACATCACTGTAGATGCTACACCAATCTTATCACTATAGATGCTACACCAATCTTATCACTATAGATGCTACACCAATCTTATCACTGTAGATGCTACACCAATCTTATCACTGTAGATGCTACACCAATCACATCACTGTAAATGCTACACCAATCTTATCACTGTAAATGCTACGCCAATCTTATCACTGTAAATGCTACACCAATCTTATCACTGTAAATGCTACACCAATCACATCACTGTAGATGCTACACCAATCTCATCACTGTTGATGCTACACCAATCTTATCACTGTAGATGCTACACCAATCTTATCACTGTAGATGCTACATCAATCTCATCACTGTAGATGCTACACCAATCTTATCACTGTAAATGCTACACCAATCTTATCACTATAGATACTACACCAATCTTATCACTATAGATGCTACACCAATCTTATCACTGTAGATGCTACACCAATCTTATCACTATGAATGCTACACCAATCTTATCACTGTAGATGCTATACCAATCTTATCATTGTAAATGATACACCAATCACATCACTGTAGATGCTACACCAATCTTATCACCATAGATGCTACACCAATCTCATCACTATAGATGCTACACCAATCTTATCACTGTAGATGCTTCACCAATCTTATCACTGTAGATGCTACACCAATCTTATCACTGTAAATGCTACACCAATCTTATCACTGTAAATGCTACACCAATCTTATCACTGTAAATGCTACACCAATCTTATCACTGTAAATGCTACACCAATCTCATCACTGTAGATGCTACACCAATCTTATCACTGTAGATGCTACACCAATCTTATCACTGTAGATGCTACACCAATCTCATCATTGTAGATGCTACACCAATCTCATCACTGTAGATGCTACACCAATTTCATCACTATGAATGCTACACCAATCTCATTACTGTAGATGCTACACCAATCGTATCACTATAAATGCTATACCAATCTTATCACTATGAATGCTACACCAATCTTATCACTGTAGATGCTATACCAATCTTATCATTGTAAATGCTATACCAATCTCATCACTATGAATGCTACACCAATCTTATCACTGTAGATGCTATACCAATCTTATCACTGTAAATGCTACACCAATCTTATCACTGTAGATGCTACACCAATCTTATCACTGTAAATGCTACACCAATCTTATCACTGTAGATGCTACACCAATCTTATCACTGTAAATGCTACACCAATCTTATCACTATGAATGCTACACCAATCTTATCACTGTAGATGCTATACCAATCTTATCATTGTAAATGCTACACCAATCACATCACTGTAGATGCTACACCAATCTTATCACTGTAAATGCTACACCAATCTTATCACTATAGATGCTACACCAATCTTATCACTATAGATGCTACACCAATCTTATCACTGTAGATGCTACACCAATCTTATCACTATGAATGCTACACCAATCTTATCACTGTAGATGCTATACCAATCTTATCATTGTAAATGATACACCAATCACATCACTGTAGATGCTACACCAATCTTATCACTATGAATGCTACACCAATCTTATCACTGTAGATGCTACACCAATCTTATCACTATAGATGCTACACCAATCTTATCACTGTAGATGCTACACCAATCTTATCACTGTAGATGCTACACCAATCTTATCACTGTAAATGCTATACCAATCTTATCACTGTAGATGCTACACCAATCTTATCACTATAAATGCTACACTAATCTTATCACTGTAGATGCTACACCAATCTTATCACTGTAAATGCTACACCAATCTTATCACTGTAGATGCTATACCAATCTTATCATTGTAAATGCTATACCAATCTCATCACTATGAATGCTACACCAATCTTATCACTGTAGATGTTATACCAATCTTATCACTGTAAATGCTACACCAATCTTATCACTGTAGATGCTACACCAATCTTATCACTGTAGATGCTACACCAATCTTATCACTATGAATGCTACACCAATCTTATCACTGTAGATGCTATACCAATCTTATCATTGTAAATGCTACACCAATCACATCACTGTAGATGCTACACCAATCTTATCACTGTAAATGCTACACCAATCTTATCACTATAGATGCTACACCAATCTTATCACTATAGATGCTACACCAATCTTATCACTGTAGATGCTACACCAATCTCATCACTATAGATGCTACACCAATCTTATCACTGTAGATGCTACACCAATCTTATCACTATGAATGCTACACCAATCTTATCACTGTAGATGCTATACCAATCTTATCATTGTAAATGATACACCAATCACATCACTGTAGATGCTACACAAATCTTATCACCATAGATGCTACACCAATCTCATCACTATAGATGCTACACCAATCTTATCACTGTAGATGCTTCACCAATCTTATCACTGTAGATGCTACACTAATCTTATCACTGTAAATGCTACACCAATCTTATCACTGTAGATGCTACACCAATCTTATCACTGTAAATGCTACACCAATCTTATCACTGTAGATGCTACACCAATCTTATCACTGTAAATGCTACACCAATCTTATCACTGTAAATGCTACACCAATCTTATCACTATGAATGCTACACCAATCTTATCACTGTAGATGCTATACCAATCTTATCATTGTAAATGCTACACCAATCACATCACTGTAGATGCTACACCAATCTTATCACTGTAAATGCTACACCAATCTTATCACTATAGATGCTACACCAATCTTATCACTATAGATGCTACACCAATCTTATCACTGTAGATGCTACACCAATCTTATCACTATGAATGCTACACCAATCTTATCACTGTAGATGCTATACCAATCTTATCATTGTAAATGATACACCAATCACATCACTGTAGATGCTACACCAATCTTATCACTATGAATGCTACACCAATCTTATCACTGTAGATGCTACACCAATCTTATCACTATAGATGCTACACCAATCTTATCACTGTAGATGCTACACCAATCTTATCACTGTAGATGCTACACCAATCTTATCACTGTAAATGCTATACCAATCTTATCACTGTAGATGCTACACCAATCTTATCACTATAAATGCTACACTAATCTTATCACTGTAGATGCTACACCAATCTTATCACTGTAAATGCTACACCAATCTTATCACTGTAGATGCTATACCAATCTTATCATTGTAAATGCTATACCAATCTCATCACAATGAATGCTACACCAATCTTATCACTGTAGATGCTATACCAATCTTATCACTGTAAATGCTACACCAATCTTATCACTGTAGATGCTACACCAATCTTATCACTGTAGATGCTACACCAATCTTACCACTATGAATGCTACACCAATCTTATCACTGTAGATGCTATACCAATCTTATCATTGTAAATGCTACACCAATCACATCACTGTAGATGCAACACCAATCTTATCACTGTAAATGCTACACCAATCTTATCACTATAGATGCTACACCAATCTTATCACTATAGATGCTACACCAATCTTATCACTGTAGATGCTACACCAATCTTATCAGTATGAATGCTACACCAATCTTATCACTGTAGATGCTATACCAATCTTATCATTGTAAATTATACACCAATCACATCACTGTAGATGCTACACCAATCTTATCACTATAGATGCTACACCAATCTTATCACTATAGATGCTACACCAATCTTATCACTGTAGATGCTACACCAATCTTATCACTGTAGATGCTACACCAATCTTATCACTGTAAATGCTACACCAATCACCTCACTGTAAATGCTACACCAATCACATCACTATAAATGCTACACCAATCTTATCACTGTAGATGCTACACCAATCTTATCACTGTAGATGCTACACCAATCTTATCACTGTGGATGCTACACCAATCTTATCACTGTAAATGCTACACCAATCTTATCACTGTAGATGCTACACCAATCTTATCACTGTAAATGCTACACCAATCTTATCACTGTAAATGCTACACCAATCTTATCACTATAGATGCTACACCAATCTTATCACTATAGATGCTACACCAATCTTATCACTGTAGATGCTACACCAATCTTATCACTGTAAATGCTACACCAATCACATCACTGTAGATGCTACACCAATCTCATCACTGTAGATGCTACACCAATCTTATCACTGTAGATGCTACACCAATCTTATCGCTGTAGATGCTACACCAATCTTATCACTATAGATGCTACACCAATCTTATCACTGTAAATGCTACACCAATCACATCACTGTCGATGCTACACCAATCTCATCACTGTAGATGCTACACCAATCTCATCACTGTAGATGCTACACCAATCTCATCACTGTAGATGCTACACCAATCTCATCACTGTAGATGCTACACCAATCTTATCACTATGAATGCTATACCAATCTCATCACTGTAGATGCTACACCAATCATATCACTGTAGATGCTACACCAATCTTATCACTGTAGATGCTACACCAATCTTATTACTGTAGATGCTACACCAATCTCGTCACTGTAAATGCTACACCAATCTCATCATTGTAGATGCTACACCAATCTTATCACTGTAGATGCTATACCAATCTCATCACTATGAATGCTACACCAATCTTATCACTGTAGATGCTACACCAATCTCATCTCTATAGATGCTACACCAATCTCGTCACTGTGAATGCTACACCAATCTCATCATTGTAGATGTTACACCAATCTTATCACTGTAGATGCTATACCAATCTCATCGCTATGAATGCGACACCAATCTTATCACTGTAGATGCTATACCAATCTCATCACTGTAGATGCTACACCAATCTCATCTCTATAGATGCTACACCAATCTCATAACTGTAGATGTTACACCAATCTTATCACTGTGGATGCTATACCAATCTTATCACTGTAGATGCTACACCAATCTTATCACTGTAGATGCTACACCAATCTCATAACTGTAGATGTTACACCAATCTTATCACTGTGGATGCTATACCAATCTTATCACTGTAGATGCTACACCAATCTTATCACTGTAGATGCTACACCAATCTTATCACTGTAAATGCTACACCAATCTTATCACTGTAAATGCTACACCAATCTCATCACTATGAATGCGACACCAATCTTATCACTGTAGATGCTATACCAATCTCATCACTATGAATGCGACACCAATCTTATCACTGTAGATGCTATACCAATCTCATCACTGTAGATGCTATACCAATCTCATCACTGTAGATGCTACACCAATCTTATCACTGTAGATGCTACACCAATCTTATCACTGTAAATGCTACACCAATCTTATCACTGTAGATGCTACACCAATCTCATCACTGTAAATGCTACACGAATCTCATCACTATGAATGCTACACCAATCTTATCACTGTAGATGCTATACCAATCTCATCACTATGAATGCGACACCAATCTTATCACTGTAGATGCTATACCAATCTCATCATTGTAGATGCTACACCAATCTCATCACTGTAGATGCTACACCAATCTTATCACTGTAGATGCTACACCAATCTTATCACTGTAAATGCTACACCAATCTTATCACTGTAGATGCTACACCAATCTCATCACTGTAAATGCTACACGAATCTCATCACTATGAATGCTACACCAATCTTATCACTGTAGATGCTATACCAATCTCATCACTATGAATGCGACACCAATCTTATCACTGTAGATGCTACACCAATCTTATCACTGTAAATGCTACACGAATCTCATCACTATGAATGCTACACCAATCTTATCACTGTAGATGCTATACCAATCTCATCACTATGAATGCGACACCAATCTTATCACTGTAGATGCTATACCAATCTCATCTCTATAGATGCTACACCAATCTCATCACTGTAGATGCTACACCAATCTTATCACTGTAGATGCTACACCAATCTTATCACTGTAAATGCTACACCAATCTTATCACTGTAGATGCTACACCAATCTCATCACTGTAAATGCTACACGAATCTCATCACTATGAATGCTACACCAATCTTATCACTGTAGATGCTATACCAATCTCATCACTATGAATGCGACACCAATCTTATCACTGTAGATGCTACACCAATCTTATCACTGTAAATGCTACACGAATCTCATCACTATGAATGCTACACCAATCTTATCACTGTAGATGCTATACCAATCTCATCACTATGAATGCTACACCAATCTTATCACTGTAGATGCTATACCAATCTTATCACTGTAGATGCTACACCAATCTTATCACTGTAGATGCTACACCAATCTTATCACTGTAAATGCTACACCAATCTTATCACTGTAGATGCTACACCAATCTCATCACTGTAAATGCTACACGAATCTCATCACTATGAATGCTACACCAATCTTATCACTATGAATGCTATACCAATCTCATCACTGTAAATGCTACACCAATCTTATCACTGTAGATGCTACACCAATCTTATCACTGTAGATGCTACACCAATCTTATTACTGTAGATGCTACACCAATCTCGTCACTGTAAATGCTACACCAATCTCATCATTGTAGATGCTACACCAATGTTATCACTGTAGATGCTATACCAATCTCATCACTATGAATGCTACACCAATCTTATCACTGTAGATGCTACACCAATCTCATCTCTATAGATGCTACACCAATCTCGTCACTGTAAATGCTACACTAATCTCATCATTGTAGATGTTACACCAATCTTATCACTGTAGATGCTATACCAATCTCATCACTGTAGATGCTACACCAATCTCATCTCTATTGATGCTACACCAATCTCATCATTGTAGATGCTACACCAATCTTATCACTGTAGATGCTATACCAATCTTATCACTGTAGATGCTACACCAATCTTATCACTGTAGATGCTACACCAATCTTATCACTGTAAATGCTACACCAATCTTATCACTGTAAATGCTACACCAATCTCATCACTATGAATGCGACACCAATCTTATCACTGTAGATGCTATACCAATCTCATCACTATGAATGCGACACCAATCTTATCACTGTAGATGCTATACCAATCTCATCACTGTAGATGCTACACCAATCTCATCTCTATAGATGCTACACCAATCTCATAACTGTAGATGTTACACCAATCTTATCACTGTAGATGCTATACCAATCTTATCACTGTAGATGCTACACCAATCTTATCACTGTAAATGCTACACCAATCTTATCACTGTAGATGCTACACCAATCTCATCACTGTAAATGCTACACGAATCTCATCACTGTAAATGCTACACGAATCTCATCACTGTAAATGCTATACCAATCTTATCACTATATGTGTATATTTCCTCTATATATAGTAATAATAATAGTAATAAACTCTATTGATATCGTATCCTTTATAGGATCTTGAATTAAATTACAATAAAGTGTGGATGAAAAAACAAACAAAAAAAAAGCAATAAAATAAAATAATAACATAAACGTTCTCTATCTTTTTGGATATTATATTGATTTGTCATCACTAGAATCATTTTTGTTCACTTGCCATCTTATAAATAACTGATCACTGAATTAATTCTCTTATTGAAATTCCTATAAGCAGTTGGTTGCATCGTTTGTTTTTGGGGTCAATGTTGAATTTTGCTCAGAATAAGACTTGATTTTAAGCCTATTCCAATCTCCCATGTTAAAAAACTGGGGTCAACTGGAGGATTTTGTGAAAAACAAAATGCAGGCACTGTGATGCAGGCGTTGTGATCCATGCAGACATTGTGATCCAGACACCAGACAATGTGATCCAGTTACAATCGTCCAGAAAAGGGCATAGTGATCCAGGCACAGTCACAGTTATCCAGATCATGCTAGACTTAAATAAATATTGTTTTTTTCTTCAGGTTTTGAGAAGACATTTGAAAGATCACATATAAGCAGTCCATCTAACAATGGAGGATTGTTTTACAGATGATCCTTCAAACCAGTTTGCTACCACTACATGTCAACATTTCATCACTCAATTATAACAATTGTAATCTAGGTGGTTATAAAGTAACCATATGACAGTCATGATAGTATTTATGCATAAATAATAAGTTATCAATTTTCTATGTAAATCAGCCTAGTTTCTTTTCTGCACTGGTTGCTGCTTCTTGTTGTGGTTGCTGCTTCTTGTTGTGGTCACTGCTTCTTGTTGTGGTTGCTGCTTCTTGTTGTGGTCACTGCTTCTTGTTGTGGTCACTGCTTCTTGTTGTGGTCGCTGCTTCTTGTTGTGGTTGCTGCTTCTTGTTGTGGTTGCTGCTTCTTGTTGTGGTCACTGCTTCTTGTTGTGGTCACTGCTTCTTGTTGTGGTCACTGCTTCTTGTTGTGGTTGCTGCTTCTTGTTGTGGTCACTGCTTCTTGTTGTGGTTGCTGCTTCTTGTTGTGGTCACTGCTTCTTGTTGTGGTCGCTGCTTCTTGTTGTGGTCACTGCTTCTTGTTGTGGTTGCTGCTTCTTGTTGTGGTCACTGCTTCTTGTTGTGGTCACTGCTTCTTGTTGTGGTTGCTGCTTCTTGTTGTGGTCACTGCTTCTTGTTGTGGTCACTGCTTCTTGTTGTGGTCACTGCTTCTTGTTGTGGTTGCTGCTTCTTGTTGTGGTTGCTGCTTCTTGTTGTGGTCACTGCTTCTTGTTGTGGTCACTGCTTCTTGTTGTGGTTGCTGCTTCTTGTTGTGGTTGCTGCTTCTTGTTGTGGTCACTGCTTCTTGTTGTGGTCACTGCTTCTTGTTGTGGTCACTGCTTCTTGTTGTGGTCACTGCTTCTTGTTGTGGTTGCTGCTTCTTGTTGTGGTTGCTGCTTCTTGTTGTGGTCACTGCTTCTTGTTGTGGTCACTGCTTCTTGTTGTGGTCACTGCTTCTTGTTGTGGTCACTGCTTCTTGTTGTGGTCACTGCTTCTTGTTGTGGTCACTGCTTCTTGTTGTGGTCACTGCTTCTTGTGGTCACTGCTTCTTGTTGTGGTCACTGCTTCTTGTTGTGGTCACTGCTTCTTGTTGTGGTTGCTGCTTCTTGTTGTGGTCACTGCTTCTTGTTGTGGTCGCTGCTTCTTGTTGTGGTCACTGCTTCTTGTTGTGGTTGCTGCTTCTTGTTGTGGTCACTGCTTCTTGTTGTGGTCACTGCTTCTTGTTGTGGTTGCTGCTTCTTGTTGTGGTCACTGCTTCTTGTTGTGGTCACTGCTTCTTGTTGTGGTCACTGCTTCTTGTTGTGGTCACTGCTTCTTGTTGTGGTCACTGCTTCTTGTTGTGGTCACTGCTTCTTGTTGTGGTCACTGCTTCTTGTTGTGGTTGCTGCTTCTTGTTGTGGTTGCTGCTTCTTGTTGTGGTCACTGCTTCTTGTTGTGGTCACTGCTTCTTGTTGTGGTTGCTGCTTCTTGTTGTGGTTGCTGCGTCTTGTTGTGGTCACTGCTTCTTGTTGTGGTCACTGCTTCTTGTTGTGGTCACTGCTTCTTGTTGTGGTTGCTGCTTCTTGTTGTGGTCGCTGCTTCTTGTTGTGGTCACTGCTTCTTGTTGTGGTCACTGCTTCTTGTTGTGGTCACTGCTTCTTGTTGTGGTCACTGCTTCTTGTTGTGGTCACTGCTTCTTGTTGTGGTCACTGCTTCTTGTTGTGGGCACTGCTTCTTGTTGTGGTCACTGCTTCTTGTTGTGGTTGCTGCTTCTTGTTGTGGTCACTGCTTCTTGTTGTGGTCACTGCTTCTTGTTGTGGTTGCTGCTTCTTGTTGTGGTTGCTGCTTCTTGTTGTGGTCACTGCTTCTTGTTGTGGTCACTGCTTCTTGTTGTGGTTGCTGCTTCTTGTTGTGGTCACTGCTTCTTGTTGTGGTCACTGCTTCTTGTTGTGGTCACTGCTTCTTGTTGTGGTTGCTGCTTCTTGTTGTGGTCACTGCTTCTTGTTGTGGTCACTGCTTCTTGTTGTGGTCACTGCTTCTTGTTGTGGTCACTGCTTCTTGTTGTGGTTGCTGCTTCTTGTTGTGGTCACTGCTTCTTGTTGTGGTTGCTGCTTCTTGTTGTGGTCACTGCTTCTTGTTGTGGTCACTGCTTCTTGTTGTGGTCACTGCTTCTTGTTGTGGTCACTGCTTCTTGTTGTGGTCACTGCTTCTTGTTGTGGTTGCTGCTTCTTGTTGTGGTCACTGCTTCTTGTTGTGGTCACTGCTTCTTGTTGTGGTTGCTGCTTCTTGTTGTGGTCACTGCTTCTTGTTGTGGTCACTGCTTCTTGTTGTGGTCACTGCTTCTTGTTGTGGTCACTGCTTCTTGTTGTGGTCACTGCTTCTTGTTGTGGTTGCTGCTTCTTGTTGTGGTCACTGCTTCTTGTTGTGGTCACTGCTTCTTGTTGTGGTCACTGCTTCTTGTTGTGGTCACTGCTTCTTGTTGTGGTTGCTGCTTCTTGTTGTGGTTGCTGCTTCTTGTTGTGGTCACTGCTTCTTGTTGTGGTCACTGCTTCTTGTTGTGGTCACTGCTTCTTGTTGTGGTCACTGCTTCTTGTTGTGGTCACTGCTTCTTGTTGTGGTCACTGCTTCTTGTTGTGGTCACTGCTTCTTGTTGTGGTCACTGCTTCTTGTTGTGGTTGCTGATTCTTGTTGTGGTTGCTGCTTCTTGTTGTGGTTGCTGCTTCTTGTTGTGGTCACTGCTTCTTGTTGTGGTCACTGCTTCTTGTTGTGGTCACTGCTTCTTGTTGTGGTCACTGCTTCTTGTTGTGGTCACTGCTTCTTGTTGTGGTCACTGCTTCTTGTTGTGGTTGCTGCTTCTTGTTGTGGTTGCTGCTTCTTGTTGTGGTCACTGCTTCTTGTTGTGGTCACTGCTTCTTGTTGTGGTCACTGCTTCTTGTTGTGGTCACTGCTTCTTGTTGTGGTTGCTGCTTCTTGTTGTGGTCACTGCTTCTTGTTGTGGTCACTGCTTCTTGTTGTGGTCACTGCTTCTTGTTGTGGTCACTGCTTCTTGTTGTGGTCACTGCTTCTTGTTGTGGTCACTGCTTCTTGTTGTGGTCACTGCTTCTTGTTGTGGTCACTGCTTCTTGTTGTGGTTGCTGATTCTTGTTGTGGTTGCTGCTTCTTGTTGTGGTTGCTGCTTCTTGTTGTGGTCACTGCTTCTTGTTGTGGTCACTGCTTCTTGTTGTGGTCACTGCTTCTTGTTGTGGTCACTGCTTCTTGTTGTGGTCACTGCTTCTTGTTGTGGTCGCTGCTTCTTGTTGTGGTTGCTGCTTCTTGTTGTGGTTGCTGCTTCTTGTTGTGGTTGCTGCTTCTTGTTGTGGTCACTGCTTCTTGTTGTGGTCGCTGCTTCTTGTTGTGGTTGCTGCTTCTTGTTGTGGTCACTGCTTCTTGTTGTGGTTGCTGCTTCTTGTTGTGGTTGCTGCTTCTTGTTGTGGTCACTGCTTCTTGTTGTGGTCGCTGCTTCTTGTTGTGGTTGCTGCTTCTTGTTGTGGTCGCTGCTTCTTGTTGTGGTTGCTGCTTCTTGTTGTGGTCACTGCTTCTTGTTGTGGTCACTGCTTCTTGTTGTGGTTGCTGCTTCTTGTTGTGGTCACTGCTTCTTGTTGTGGTCACTGCTTCTTGTTGTGGTTGCTGCTTCTTGTTGTGGTTGCTGCTTCTTGTTGTGGTTGCTGCTTCTTGTTGTGGTTGCTGCTTCTTGTTGTGGTCACTGCTTCTTGTTGTGGTCACTGCTTCTTGTTGTGGTCACTGCTTCTTGTTGTGGTCACTGCTTCTTGTTGTGGTCACTGCTTCTTGTTGTGGTCACTGCTTCTTGTTGTGGTCACTGCTTCTTGTTGTGGTTGCTGCTTCTTGTTGTGGTTGCTGCTTCTTGTTGTGGTTGCTGCTTCTTGTTGTGGTCACTGCTTCTTGTTGTGGTCGCTGCTTCTTGTTGTGGTCGCTGCTTCTTGTTGTGGTTGCTGCTTCTTGTTGTGGTCACTGCTTCTTGTTGTGGTCACTGCTTCTTGTTGTGGTTGCTGCTTCTTGTTGTGGTTGCTGCTTCTTGTTGTGGTCACTGCTTCTTGTTGTGGTTGCTTCTTCTTGTTGTGGTTGCTGCTTCTTCCTGTTGTAGTTCTGGTCCCTTCTAGCTATGGTTGCTGTTCCTTCTACTGTGCCTGCTGCTTCTTCCTGTTGTGAACAATAATTGCACATAAAAATCAAATACATGAAATAATCATGATTAATTAATGAAAATAAGTAAAAATTATAAAGATAAATTTAAAGAAATGGCTCAGGCTATGAAAACTGAAATATTTGTAAATTTTTGTGACGATAACTGCCATTCTCTAATTTTAGTGAATATTTTGATAATTTTTGGTAAAAAACTAGACTGCTTTGATATTTTATATGTTAGTATCCTAAATGGACTTCATTCAGTTTTGTTAATTTGCTAACAATAACTTCTATTCTCTAATTTTAGTGAATATTTTTGTCATTTTTGATAAAAAGTAATATTTTCAACTTCTTGTTAAAAACTGCAAGTCCAATTGCTTTGATATTACATATATAGGTACTACATGTGGACCTCTTTCAGATTTGTTCGTTTGGTGATGATATCTTCAATTATCTAATTTTGGCAAATATTTTTGTCAATTTTGGTAAAAAGTGATAATTTTGACTTTTTGTTTAAAACCGCAAGTCTGATTGCTTTGATATTATACATATAGGTACTATATGTGGACCTCTCTCAGATTTGTTCATTTCGTGATGATATCTTCAATTATCTAATTTTGGCAAATATTTTTGTCAATTTTGGTAAAAAGTGATAATTTTGACTTTTTGTTTAAAACCGCAAGTCTGATTGCTTTGATACTATACATATAGGTATCTCGGGTAGACTTAAACTAATTCTCTCCATTAATTGAAATGTGCATTGCTAACAGCAGAGCTATCGCAGCTGATAGGCTGTTTGTTTAATTAATTAGTGTATCAGACATTATATTATTCCAGAAATCGTTTTTAATTAATCTTATTTAGGATTGTAATATTTTCTCTTTTTGGAAGAAATTATGCTTAGCTTGATTTGTGTGTTGCAGTTCCTTCAAGTGGGAAAATTTGTTATTTAATTTACAATCAAAGTCTCTTCTTTTATCGGTTAGTTTAATCAATATTTTTCCCCCCACAAGATAATTTCTCAAAGTCATGAACAATAAATTTTTTTTTTCTGAACTGTACAGTCCTCATCAAACTACTTCTTTCATTTTTGTTGTGATGTCTGGTCAACAACATCACCAATAATTGTATTTCAATTCTGAATTTTTTTCAAATGCTATGTTATTACGGTAATGACAAAATATTCTCCTAGACGCAACTTTCAGGGAGACTATTTTTGTATTAGTTTGTTTCAAGTTCTCAGTAAATAAGAAAACTGGCAACAATATGAGTAGAAGGTAAAATTGTATACTTCGAAATATTCAAAACTATTTTGTATAAGAATGATGTGGCATAATTCACTGTGATAACACCATTGTAGTGATAAGATGTAAAGTTATACATGAATCATCGTACAATATCATTAAGTATTTCAACTAATAAAGTTTTCTCATGTATGCTATTTGTATACAGACAGTATTGTAACACGAATGGCCAGCATTGTGTAATTATACCCATCCAATTCAAATAGACTTGGGCTCCTATTGTAATCTTTTTAGTCCCCATTCGGACGCAGTCCGAAAACGGGGACTTATGTTTTGACCTCCGTGTGTGCGTGCGTGCGTGCGTGCGTGCGTGCGTGCATGCGTGCGTGCGTCCGAATCTGTATCTTAGAAATGCCTGGACCAATCGCAATCAAACTTCACACATACATCATACATGATATTATACATATGCACGTAAATTTGTTTCTTGAAGTAATTCAAGATGGCCGAATAGCGGCCATTTTTGTGCTAAAAATCATCAAAATCAAGCATTTCTCGGCTGTTTACAGATGGATTTTGTTCAAACTTGGTATATACATTAGACATTATAGGACCTTGATGCACATCATTTTGTTTTACGATCTGCTTCAAGATGGCCGAATGGTGGCCATTTTTGTGCTAAAAAATCCAAAAAATCAACCATTTCTCGGCTGTTTACAGATGGATTTTGTTCAAACTTGGTATATACATTAGACATTATGGGACTTTGATGCAAATAATTTTGTTTTTCAGATAAGATTAAAAATGGCCGACTAGCGGCCATTTTGTATTAATGAATGTGGTTCTCGTGCCATATCTCTTACTTGTTTTGACTGATTATATTCAAATTTTAAATATTCATTACACATCATGTTATAGATGAACAGATATATTGGTTTGACGATGCTATTCAAAATGGCCGAATGGTGGTCATTTTTGTGCTAAAAAATCATCAAATATCAAGCATTTATGGATGGATTTCGTTCAAACTTGGTACATATATTAGACATTACAGCTTTCTGATGCACATCATTTATTTTTCAGATCGGATTGAAAATGGCTGTCTGGCGGCCATTCTGTTTTAATGAATGGGCTTCTAGACCCATATCTCCAACTTGTTCTGACTGATAATATTTTCAAATTTTAAATATTCATTATACATCATCTTACAGATAAACAGATATATTGGTTTGACTATCTTATTCAAAATGGCCGAATGGTGGTCATTTTTGTGATAAAAAATCATTAAATATCAAGCATTTATGGGTGGATTTTGTTCAAACTTGGTACATACGTTAGACATTACAGATTCCTGATGCTCGTCATTTTATTTTTCAGATTGGATTCAAAATGGCTGACTGGCGGCCATTTTTTTTAATGATTGGGCTTCTAGAGCCATATCTCTTAAATGACTTATTATATTTAAATTTTATGTATTTGTTATACATCATGTTATATATATACATGTATTCAAAATGGCTGATTTTGAATGCTGTTCCAGAGCAATATCTCCTTCAATATGGACAAGTACTTGTTTGACGATCAGATACAAATGTCAATCATTAAAAAATCATATTCCTGACATGGTTATATTCCATCTATATTACTATAAACAAAACTATATAACTTAAATTTGATAACTAACGTGGACTGTGCCATGCATGGCTTGTTGACTTTTACTTTGCCCAAAATGATAATTATGTGGCAAGGTATCATGTTCACAATGTCTGTCATCATCGTTGTTAATACTTCTCCTGGCAAGGATAACTCAAGTATTATCAACTGGTAAAAGCTTGGTAATGCTGGTTCATATATTTATAGAGGTATTGATAAAAATGTGCTTAATTTGTTTGAGTGGAAGGGATTTGTAATTGAATGCAACATATGTCTGTCTCTGTATATGTAAATATTTAGCAGTATTATTTTCACCTTGCCTGTATCATTAGATGAAGAAAAGGTTTATGAGGAAAATGTCTTGCTTCTCCTCATTGTTTCTTGTAGTTTCAATATTTCTATTATCAGTTTCATTTATAATTTTCAAGGTATATGGTAATTGGGCTAAAATACCAAAAAAAATTGACATAAATGAAATGAACCCCTTTTAAACTGCTGAGAACAAGATACAAGTACTATAATCTGCAAGATCTATTACTGAGATAGTATAGTAACCAGATATGTGGTTTTCACTTTATACTTTCAATCATTTTTGATGCCAAATGTAGACAATTATATTTTTCAAGCCAAAATTTTGCTTAGATATATTGCTATACTTTTTTGGAATTTTCATGCAGTTCATGTCACATTCAAGTACCGGTAGTCATTATGACCCTGACATCTATCGCTGCTACTGCCCAAGAGGAAAAGAATACCCAGTACCAAGGTATTCATACTATTGACACCAGTACTGATAAAAACACTAGCAAACAGTGTATTGGTGCAGGCAATGGCAAGATGTTCTAAATGCCTACTTCTATATCATTCTTAGAACAGTGTTTGTTTTGTTTATGGTCACCCATCATCTCCCGAGTAAAAAACCACCACCTTATAAGGATCCATACTATTAAACAGTGATTATGTCTACTACTAAATGAAAGATATTTGTCAACATGTTATATCGTTTTGGACTATTGTCACCTGGTTACTTATGGTGCTGTCCCAAGCTTGACTTCACGCAACTTGGGCATGATTGTAAGCTGATACTACTTATTCACACAGTCAGATTAGTGAATCAAATCATTTTTGTGATTTGGTGATTAATTGGTGCTCGGGAGGACAAAATTATTGTGATTCCACATCTTTTGGAGGCAGTGTAATTTGGACTGTGATAACATTTTGTAGTTTCAGAGACTTGTCATTTTTATGTCTTGCAATATTGAAGTGATGTTCAGCATTGCTTCAGCAGAGTGAGCAACATGCACATATAAAAGTAATGAAACAATTCAAGAAAAAGCCTTTTATTTTTTATTTGCTTTGTGAAATGCTTGCACTTGGCAACTATTCATATACAAGTTACTTCTAAAGTTTTGGCATAAAATCAAGTCGTAAAAACACAAGTGACATTAAAGTTACTGTGATTGTTAAACAAGGCTGACACTTGCATGACTTTTGGCCATGATTTTGTTGTAACAAATCGTGCCATTTTGGGGCACAAACTGGGAGGTTCCTGCACAGATCACGGCGAGTTCACGAATGCGTGTCCACATTGACACGAGTTCACGCATAGTTTATACACTTCCGACGATGCACAATTAGGCACGCCTCCCCAATCCCTGGTCATTTTTTGATTGGTTTTGTTATAGGCATATTGTTTCTGATATGCAAGTTGTATCTTCACTGTCGATCTCTGGAATGGCAAGCAGTGCCCAGGAAGTTTTATATATACACCCCTGCATCGAGGAGAGGCGAGTGCCACTGTCGCGCAGTAGTTGTGAACTCATCGTGAACTGCTCGTGCCATGGGCTAACTGTTTGTGAAGTGTGTAAACTAGTTGTGAATGTGTCAGTGGGAAGGCACCAATTTGTGAACTTGGCGTGACATTCGTGGCATGGCGAGCACTTGCGCACATCCTCCCAACAAGTTAACAGTTTGCGCATAGTTCACGACCAGTCACTAAATTTTGTCTTGATTGTCTTTCAAAATTCTTGTTACAGCATGACTCAAGTCATGCAAGTGTCAGCCTCGCTTTAGCTATGATAGATATGTAACATTCAAATAAGTAAAATTAGTAACATGTTTTCAAAAATAGCAAAAAACTGATGACCCTTGCAAGTGCCCTCTTGGAACTGGTGTTGTTTCCACCTGATTTTGGAACCACTAGAGTCAAAGAGAAACTACTAAATGCAGATGTCATTTGATGGGGGGAAAAAAAACTATCCTCCACTTTTGCCACTTTTCGCAATGTCCTTGGGTGACTGTATCAAGTTGGCACTGAAAAGATTTGGCTACCTCGGACTCTGACCATCAGCAGTTGACCTCTGACCTGATGATCAAATGTGGGTGACCTGGACAAGCAAGATGCAAATTTTCAGCAACTCAAACTTCACAAGGAACATGCATTGTTCATTTGTATTTAGATGTTTTATCACAATTATTTTATTCTTGAAAAAATAGGACTATCAGCAAATTTGAAGTAACCATTGTGGTGCCCCTGCCAAGTAACGCCCGCAATAACATTATATCCCTATGACGATAGAATATAGTAGAATATTCTTAAAATATTATCCACAAATGCAACAAGTCGAGCTACAGAAATCCTGTGAAAGATATTTAATTCAGTCCACCATGTCTTGCACACTATTTCAAAACTATATGATTAATTATTTGCTCTTAAACACTGATTCAGAAGTACAATTGTCATAAATTCTCTTGACCCATTAAAATCCCAGATCACTGACATCCTTTATCTACATTATTTTACATGAATTGATATCTACAACTAAAATACAATCATATTCCTCCATTGTACATGACCTCAAGATATTTACCTAAGACCAAAATTTATTCTTCTAAAATTCTGATAAAACTAATACAACTGGAAGACGACTGCAATGATCTGTTGACCTGTGTCCACAAATTACAATTGACCCAATTGCAATGACTTGTATATATTGGAATGTCTTGATTTCAATGCAAATCATCAATTCTAATATTTGTCGTTATCAATATAATGCAATTTTAATAACACTGAGATATCTCATACTGATGCGCTCGTTCTTGTCATTAATTTATTGTTATGGGACATTTTCCTGTAGTAGTTTAATGTCATGCAGTCAGGTGATAAAATACATCAGTTTAGTTCAAATTAATTAACTACTGATTGTAAGTACAGGCAAATAACAAACTGACCCAAAGAGCATCTGATGAATTTGTGATGTCAAAGAAAACTACATACATAAAAGCCATGTATTCATGGTAGTTGTAAGTATTATGGCTAATTGCTAAAACATTTTAAGTATCACAATGAGCTGAGGTTGAAATGATTAATTGCCACAGGACCAATAAAAAAAACAAGCAAGTACAATAGATATAATGTATAGAAATATAACACCCAATGTAAAGTTTTGAGTAAAAGGTGATACGATAGCATTTTAAAGATATTGAATGTAAATGTTAAAATACCAAGACTAGATTGCTATTGAAATAATTGGTATAAATTCATGTACAGGTATAAAACCTTGCATTGTCTGTATGAGATTCCTGGTAAGAGTAAAGATAGAAGCATTTGTAATTTCAATCCAAAATTGGTATATTGAAGGAAAAAAAAGAAGAGAAATGATGAAAAGTAAAAATACTTTTTCAATAGTTTAGGCATTTCTACTTGTTTTGCTGCTTAACACAATATGAATACTGACTGACATGAGTGCACTTTATTCTACTACATATTAAGAAGTTTCAAGCTGAATCGAAGATTCTGTCATATTTTCATTATGGATTCATACCAGGCACCTAAAAATGATTTTTTTAAAGATGTTTGCTTTGTGACATGGGATGAAAAAAAGTTGTATATTATTATTGATAAGACTCCATGATGATATTTCAAAAAATTACAAATAATTCAGTGAGTTTCCAGGATAATAATAGTTTTCCATTGTATACAAGATTATCTTCAATGATTCAATGTACAGTAACACGCTCAGTAGTGCAAAATTTGAATTTAGCTTGACCTGTCTGCAGTTACATTCTAACATTGGCCATCTTCAGAATTGACATTAAATACTCAGTATATGCAAGATTTCTTCAACCCTAAAAGATTAATATTTTTTGTTTTACAATTATTTACAAAATACAATATTTTGGATATTTCTAGGAAAGATAAAAATCCAAATAACCCTTTTAATGAAGATAAAGAGATGGGACATCAACCACTAGATAAGTATAGAAAAGATCCCAGTTGAAATAACCCAAATATAAAAAGTGTAGTTTAACCAGTAAATAGATTTAGATGTCAACCTACAATAACAGTAATTATTGCACGTAGTCAAATGATCTACGTATCCATGTGAAAACATTTTTCTTGATCTGAAATTATATAAAATTGTGCACTGCTTATATTCGCAGAGTTGAGCTTGTGAAATAAAAAAGGCACCAATATGAGATCTTTTTTTTTAATTTCAAGCATAATTTTAAATCTTCAGCCATACTGTGTCGATATTTTCAAATTTCATTGTAAGATAGCTTGTTTTACATTTCTATTTTAAGGTTTCCAATCAGTAAATGGCTAAACTACAGTACATGTACACCTATTAGAAAATGTCAACATCACATTTTCAGGTAGACTGGCAAAGTCGGGACTTCTTTTTTGTTTTACAATAATAAATATAATTGTCTAAAAGGCCAAATAGACAATTATATTTATTATTGTAAAACAAAAAAGAAGTCCTGACTTTGCCAGTCTATATTTTTTTTTGTTAAGTCAAAATCATGAAATTGATGAAGGAATGTTACAATTTGACAATAAAGAAAATTGTATTGTTTACTACGATTTCATCAGATATTCATCATGCATTAACTGAATAAGGAGTGTTGTCATGCAAAGTTATACAACAAATGGCTTCACATAGTGACAATAATATTGCTATTATGTATATATAAAGTTAGGTTCAATTATAAAATTGAATTGTATTTTTATTATAAAGTGATAAAGAAGAGAGACAGATATGTTGACGACCCATGTTTAAACCCCCACTATGCCATTAATACGCACATGATGTCTAGTGTAGAGGGAATACGTACTAGGCACAAACAATACATGTTCTAAATTAAACATGTACAGTTGGTACACTATTTGTATGTATACATATGTCTGGGTTAAATCAGAGATGCCTAAACTGAACAAAGCTGATTTCTACCAATAGCACCCATCAAAGATCAATGTAAGGCATTTACTTTTGTGTGCAGCCATAAATGCATGGACCTGCCTGGCAGTCTCTTGTATGTATTTACAAAGCAATGGCTCCTAATTTGCATATTTCAATTCTACCTCTAAGAGATTACAACATAATTAAACAGCCCCTTCTCTTCTGGAGAAAAGCTCATTCCATAAACATTTACATTAGGTCTGAATCATTTCAAAATGAAGCAAAAATAATCTACAGCAATTCAAAGTAGTTTCATTAGATTTTAACACGTGTACACATGATATGTCTCACACGCGGTTTATACAGTATGTATTTCCGCTGACACAAGGAACAATATTTTTAAGTTAAGAGCCTTAATCGAGGCAAAAACAATTTTAAATTCTTACACACAACATTTAAGTGTTAACTATTGATTGAAATTATACAAGGATATTATGATAATGTAAATTTTAGCTGAAGTCGATATTCTCACAAAACAACTGTTTATTGTGAATACAGAGGAAAGTTATGAGTTTGCTTTATTAGAAGCACATGTGCATGAGCCAAATGGCCACCTAGGGTGCCTTCTTCAGAACTGTAATATCAGTTTCATAACTCCACTTATTTAATAAAATGAACCTTCAACACTGTTTACCCTTCTTAGACTATTGCATACTTTTTATACATGCAAGGACACATTAAGATGTACACCAGTTTTTGATGACTATGACACTTGCATAACACCAGAGAAATCACCAAGTGGACATTAGAGAAATGAATATATGTGGCCTTTGAGAATATTAGCTGATAATGTTCATTCAGCTTGTCAATGAGATTACATAGTATAGAGGTATCAACAATAATTATGTCATTTTATGCTACTATGTTGGTATATGGCATCTATTTTGCTAATGTTTTACTGTGCATTACATATGCTTCTAATAGACCAAATATAGGCATGTTCATCCATCCAAAACACTACAGAAGATGAACTTAAGTAACAAAGCCAATCTACCATTAAACTAAGTTGAAGTCTTTCAACACATGTAGTAAAATGAATTAGAATCAGTTGTCATGATGCTCACATGTCAAGCATATCAAAACCTGGCTGATTTATTTATTTTGTATTTGGACAACCTAATTTAAAACACTATCAACACAACTAACTTCATACTGGGGAGTATGGAATCCTGATTTAGAACACTCTCAACACAACAAACTTCATACTAGGGAGTATGGAATCCTGATTTAGAACACTCTCAACACAACTAACCTAGGGAGTATGGAATGTTCATTTTGACACAGTGACAATGAACAAATCAAAAAGAATTTAGCATTGTGTTTTGATTAATTAAAGAGGACCATTGAAGTGAAATTGATGGCATCCTACAAAACTGAAAACTTGATCACAGTCGATTTATATAAATGCGCAGCCATCTATTTCTTACGAATGGCGTAATTGCTTTATTTGGTATATAACACATACTTTATATCTGTCAATAGCTACAGACAAATACAACCATGAAACTAAGTGTTGCCTATATAAGAAGTTCACATCTTTGGTATATTTGGTTCCATGTCAAGACCATGATAAAGCATTATATAACACAAGATACTAAGGATCAAATAGGTTTAGCCCTGGTGGCAAATACAACAATGATTTTTCTTAGCTAATTACTAAATAGTTTTGTTACTTTGCAAACAGGGACAAGATTATTTTGAACCAGATTTAACTCAGTTGTATTGGGTACAGTTGAACTTGATGCACAGAAGTATATGTATACTATACATTAACTGTAAATTCCAAAACTCCTCTTGGGGACACTGTTCCTTAAAAGGAACTCCTGGGACCCATCAGTGACTACCCAAAATGTCCTCTATTAGTGTTTACAGTATGATAGAAGACAAAAAATAAAAAAGCATTATTACAATTGGAAGCAGAACAAAAAATGCTACAAATAACAATAACAGAAAAAGAAAATCTAGACCAATTATTATTATCATGAATGAAATTAATGTATTTACTGTAAAAGGCAGCTACACCAACACTTTCTGGAAAATTGTTTACAGTCCAAAATAAATGTTCCTATGAAAACAGAAATATAAACCAGATAAACCAATATGTATTATATATATTTAATCTTCTTCAAAATCATCATCTTTGAAATCTTCCTCTTGAAGTTCACTCTCATCCAGTGAATCTGAAGAATAATCTGCTGGCTCCAGAAGGTCTTCCATTTTAATTCTTGGTAAATCCATTTGTTCTGGATACAACCAAGGTTTATGGTTAGGATTATTTTTTGCATCCGACTTCCACTTGGGGTATTTCAAGCATGCCTTGTAAACACGATTCATTATCTAGAAACACAAAAATTATATTAGTAATCCATACAATAAATCATATTAAATTTTCTTTGAAATCATCATACTGTAAAACATATCATTTTAGCTTATTGAGCGACAGGGGTATCTGTGTTAGTATTGGCCAATCATGATCCGTATTGGCAATGGCCAATCAGGATCAGAATTGGCAGTGGCCAATCAGGATCAGAATTGGCAGTGGCCAATCATGATCTGTATTAGCAGTTGCCAATCATGATCTGTATTAGCCGTGGCCAATCAGGATCTGTATTAGCAGTGGCCAATCAGGATCTGTATTAGCAGTGGCCAATCAGGATCTGTATTAGCAGTTGCCAATCAGGATCTGTATTAGCCGTGGCCAATCATGATCTGTATTAGCCGTGGCCAATCATGATCTGTATTAGCAGTTGCCAATCAGGATCTGTATTACCAGTTGCCAATCAGGATCTGTATTAGCAGTTGCTAATCAGAATCTGTATTAGCAGTTGCCAATCAGAATCTGTATTACCAGTTGCCAATCAGAATCTGTATTAGCAGTTGCCAATCAGGATCTGTATTAGCAGTTGCTAATCAGAATCTGTATTAGCAGTGGCCAATCAGAATCTGTATTACCAGTTGCCAATCAGAATCTGTATTAGCAGTTGCCAATCAGGATCTGTATTACCAGTTGCCAATCAGAATCTGTATTAGCAGTTGCCAATCAGAATCTGTATTAGCAGTTGCCAATCAGAATCTGTATTAGCAGTTGCCAATCAGAATCTGTATTACCAGTTGCCAATCAGAATCTGTATTAGCAGTTGCCAATCAGGATCTGTATTAGCAGTTGCTAATCAGAATCTGTATTAGCAGTTGCCAATCATGATCTGTATTACCAGTTGCCAATCAGAATCTGTATTAGCAGTTGCCAATCAGGATCTGTATTAGCAGTTGCCAATCAGGATCTGTATTAGCAGTTGCCAATCAGGATCTGTATTAGCAGTTGCTAATCAGAATCTGTATTAGCAGTTGCTAATCAGAATCTGTATTAGCAGTTGCTAATCAGAATCTGTATTAGCAGTTGCCAATCATGATCTGTATTAGCAGTTGCCAATCATGATCTGTATTAGCAGTTGCCAATCATGATCTGTATTAGCAGTTGCCAATCAGGATCTGTATTAGCAGTTGCCAATCAGGATCTGTATTAGCAGTTGCTAATCAGAATCTGTATTAGCAGTGGCCAATCATGATCTGTATTAGCAGTTGCTAATCAGAATCTGTATTAGCAGTTGCCAATCATGATCTGTATTAGCAGTGGCCAATCATGATCAGAATTAGCAGTTGCCAATCAGGATCTGTATTAGCAGTTGCCAATCAGGATCAGAATTAGCAGTGGCTAATCATGATCTGTATTAGCAGTTGCCAATCAGGATCTGTATGAGCAGTTGCCAATCAGGATCAGAATTAGCAGTGGCTAATCATGATCTGTATTAGCAGTTGCCAATCAGGATCTGTATTAGCAGTTGCCAATCAGGATCTGTATTAGCAGTTGCCAATCAGGATCTGTATGAGCAGTTGCCAATCAGGATCTGTATTAGCAGTTGCCAAACATGATCTGTATTAGCAGTTGCCAATCAGGATCTGTATTACCAGTTGCCAATCAGGATCTGTATGAGCAGTTGCCAATCAGGATCAGAATTAGCAGTGGCTAATCATGATCTGTATTAGCAGTGGCTAATCATGATCTGTATTAGCAGTGGCCAACCATGATCTGATCTAGCAGTGGCCAATCAGGATCTGTATTAGCAGTGGCCAATCAGGATCAGAATTAGCAGTGGCCAATCAGGATCTGTATTAGCAGTTGCCAATCAGAATCTGTATTACCAGTTGCCAATCAGAATCTGTATTAGCAGTTGCCAATCAGGATCTGTATTAGCAGTTGCTAATCAGAATCTGTATTAGCAGTTGCCAATCATGATCTGTATTACCAGTTGCCAATCAGAATCTGTATTAGCAGTTGCCAATCAGGATCTGTATTAGCAGTTGCCAATCAGGATCTGTATTAGCAGTTGCCAATCAGGATCTGTATTAGCAGTTGCTAATCAGAATCTGTATTAGCAGTTGCTAATCAGAATCTGTATTAGCAGTTGCTAATCAGAATCTGTATTAGCAGTTGCCAATCATGATCTGTATTACCAGTTGCCAATCAGAATCTGTATTAGCAGTTGCCAATCAGGATCTGTATTAGCAGTTGCCAATCAGGATCTGTATTAGCAGTTGCCAATCAGGATCTGTATTAGCAGTTGCTAATCAGAATCTGTATTAGCAGTTGCTAATCAGAATCTGTATTAGCAGTTGCTAATCAGAATCTGTATTAGCAGTTGCCAATCATGATCTGTATTAGCAGTTGCCAATCATGATCTGTATTAGCAGTTGCCAATCATGATCTGTATTAGCAGTTGCCAATCAGGATCTGTATTAGCAGTTGCCAATCAGGATCTGTATTAGCAGTTGCTAATCAGAATCTGTATTAGCAGTGGCCAATCATGATCTGTATTAGCAGTTGCTAATCAGAATCTGTATTAGCAGTTGCCAATCATGATCTGTATTAGCAGTGGCCAATCATGATCAGAATTAGCAGTTGCCAATCATGATCTGTATTAGCAGTTGCCAATCAGGATCAGAATTAGCAGTGGCTAATCATGATCTGTATTAGCAGTTGCCAATCAGGATCTGTATGAGCAGTTGCCAATCAGGATCAGAATTAGCAGTGGCTAATCATGATCTGTATTAGCAGTTGCCAATCAGGATCTGTATTAGCAGTTGCCAATCAGGATCTGTATTAGCAGTTGCCAATCAGGATCTGTATGAGCAGTTGCCAATCAGGATCTGTATTAGCAGTTGCCAAACATGATCTGTATTAGCAGTTGCCAATCAGGATCTGTATTACCAGTTGCCAATCAGGATCTGTATGAGCAGTTGCCAATCAGGATCAGAATTAGCAGTGGCTAATCATGATCTGTATTAGCAGTGGCTAATCATGATCTGTATTAGCAGTGGCCAACCATGATCTGATCTAGCAGTGGCCAATCAGGATCTGTATTAGCAGTGGCCAATCAGGATCAGAATTAGCAGTGGCCAATCAGGATCTGTATTAGCAGTGGCCAATCAGGATCTGTATTAGCAGTGGCCAATCAGGATCTCTATTAGCAGTGGCCAATCATGATCTGTATTAGCAGTGGCCAATCAGGATCTGTATTAGCAGTGGCCAATCATGATCTGTATTAGCAGTTGCCAATCATGATCTGTATTAGCAGTAGCCAATCATGATCTGTATTAGCAGTTGCCAATCAGGATCTGTATTAGCAGTTGCCAATCAGGATCTGTATTAGCAGTGGCCAATCATGATCTGTATTAGCAGTGGTCAATCATGATCTGTATTAGCAGTGGCCAATCATAATTTGTATTAGCAGTTGCCAATCATGATTTGTATTAGCCGTGGCCAATCATGATCTGTATTAGCCATGGCCAATCAGGATTTGTATTAGCAGTGGTCAATCATGATCAGTATTAGCAGTGGCCAAACATGATCTGTATTAGCAGTGGCCAAACATGATCTGTATTAGCAGTGGCCAATCAGGATCTGTATTAGCCGTGGCCAATCAGGATCTGTATTAGCAGTGGCCAATCAGGATCTGTATTAGCAGTTGCCAATCAGGATCTGTATTAGCCGTGGCCAATCAGGATCTGTATTAGCAGTTGCCAATCAGGATCTGTATTAGCAGTTGCCAATCAGGATCTGTATTAGCCGTGGCCAATCAGGATCTGTATTAGCAGTGGTCAATCATGATCAGTATTAGCAGTGGCCACACATGATCTGTATTAGCAGTTGCCAATCAGGATCTGTATTAGCAGTGGTCAATCATGATCAGTATTAGCAGTGGCCAAACATGATCTGTATTAGCAGTTGCCAATCAGGATCTGTATTAGCAGTGGCCAATCAGGATCTGTATTAGCAGTGGCCAATCAGGATCTGTATTAGCAGTTGCCAATCAGGATCTGTATTAGCAGTTGCCAATCAGGATCTGTATTAGCAGTTGCCAATCAGGATCTGTATTAGCAGTTGCCAATCAGGATCTGTATTACCAGTTGCCAAACATGATCTGTATTAGCAGTTGCCAAACATGATCTGTATTAGCAGTTGCCAATCAGGATCTGTATTAGCCGTGGCCAATCAGGATCTGTATTAACAGTGGTCAATCATGATCAGTATTAGCAGTGGCCAAACATGATCTGTATTAGCAGTGGCCAATCAGGATCTGTATTAGCCGTGGCCAATCAGGATCTGTATTAGCCGTGGCCAATCAGGATCTGTATTAGCCGTGGCCAATCAGGATCTGTATTAGCAGTGGCCAATCAGGATCTGTATTAGCAGTTGCCAATCAGGATCTGTGTTAGCAGTTGCCAATCAGGATCTGTATTAGCAGTTGCCAATCAGGATCTGTATTAGCAGTTGCCAATCAGGATCTGTATTACCAGTTACCAATCAGGATCTGTATTACCAGTTGCCAATCAAGATCTGTATTAGCAGTTGCCAATCAGGATCTGTATTACCAGTTGCCAATCAGGATCTGTATTAGCAGTTGCCAATCAGGATCTGTATTACCAGTTACCAATCAGGATCTGTATTACCAGTTGCCAATCAAGATCTGTATTACCAGTTGCCAATCAGGATCTGTATTACCAGTTGCCAATCAGGATCTGTATTAGTAGTTGCCAAACATGATCTGTATTAGCAGTGGCCAATCAAGATCTGTATTAGCAGTGGCCAAACATGATCTGTATTACCAGTTACCAATCAGGATCTGTATTACCAGTTGCCAATCAAGATCTGTATTAGCAGTGGCCAAACATGATCTGTATTAGCAGTGGCCAAACATGATCTGTATTAGCAGTGGCCAAACATGATCTGTATTAGCAGTGGCCAAACATGATCTGTATTAGCAGTGGCCAAACATGATCTGTATTAGCAGTGGCCAATCATGATCTGTATTAGCAGTGGCCAATCATGATCTGTATTAGCAGTGGCCAATCAGGATCTGTATTAGCAGTGGCCAATCATGATCTGTATTAGCAGTGGCCAATCATGATCTGTATTAGCAGTGGCTAATCATGATCTGTATTAGCAGTGGCTAATCAGGATCTGTATTAGCAGTGGCCAATCAGGATCTGTATTAGCAGTGGCCAATCAGGATCTGTATTAGCAGTGGCCAAACATGATCTGTATTAGCAGTTGCCAATCAGGATCTGTATGAGCAGTTGCCAATCAGGATCAGAATTAGCAGTGGCTAATCATGATCTGTATTAGCAGTTGCCAAACATGATCTGTATGAGCAGTTGCCAATCATGATCTGTATTAGCAGTGGCCAATCATGATCTGTATTAGCAGTGGCAAATCATGATCAGTATTAGCAGTTGCCAATCAGGATCTGTATTAGCAGTGGCCAATCAGGATCTGTATTAGCAGTTGCCAATCATAATTTGTATTAGCAGTTGCCAATCATGATCTGTATTAGCAGTTGCCAATCATGATCTGTATTAGCCGTGGCCAACCAGGATTTGTATTAGCAGTGGTCAATCATGATCAGTATTAGCAGTGGCCAAACATGATCTGTATTAGCAGTGGCCAATCAGGATCTGTATTAGCCGTGGCCAATCAGGATCTGTATTAGCAGTGGCCAATCAGGATCTGTATTAGCAGTTGCCAATCAGGATCTGTATTAGCCGTGGCCAATCAGGATCTGTATTAGCAGTTGCCAATCAGGATCTGTATTAGCAGTTGCCAATCAGGATCTGTATTAGCCGTGGCCAATCAGGATCTGTAATAGCAGTGGTCAATCATGATCAGTATTAGCAGTGGCCAAACATGATCTGTATTAGCAGTGGCCAATCAGGATCTGTATTAGCAGTTGCCAATCAGGATCTGTATTAGCAGTTGCCAATCAGGATCTGTATTAGCAGTTGCCAATCAGGATCTGTATTAGCCGTGGCCAATCAGGATCTGTATTAGCAGTTGCCAATCAGGATCTGTATTAGCAGTTGCCAATCAGGATCTGTATTAGCAGTTGCCAATCAGGATCTGTATTAGCAGTTGCCAATCAGGATCTGTATTAGCAGTTGCCAATCAGGATCTGTGTTAGCAGTTGCCAATCAGGATCTGTATTAGCAGTTGCCAATCAGGATCTGTATTAGCAGTGGCCAATCATGATCTGTATTAGCAGTTGCCAATCAGGATCTGTGTTAGCAGTTGCCAATCAGGATCTGTATTAGCAGTTGCCAATCAGGATCTGTATTACCAGTTGCCAAACATGATCTGTATTAGCAGTTGCCAAACATGATCTGTATTAGCAGTTGCCAAACATGATCTGTATTAGCAGTTGCCAATCAGGATCTGTATTAGCCGTGGCCAATCAGGATCTGTATTAGCAGTGGTCAATCATGATCAGTATTAGCAGTGGCCAAACATGATCTGTATTAGCAGTGGCCAATCAGGATCTGTATTAGCCGTGGCCAATCAGGATCTGTATTAGCCATGGCCAATCAGGATCTGTATTAGCCGTGGCCAATCAGGATCTGTATTAGCAGTTGCCAATCAGGATCTGTATTAGCAGTTGCCAATCAGGATCTGTATTAGCCGTGGCCAATCAGGATCTGTATTAGCAGTGGTCAATCATGATCAGTATTAGCAGTGGCCACACATGATCTGTATTAGCAGTTGCCAATCAGGATCTGTATTAGCAGTGGTCAATCATGATCAGTATTAGCAGTGGCCAAACATGATCTGTATTAGCAGTTGCCAATCAGGATCTGTATTAGCAGTGGCCAATCAGGATCTGTATTAGCAGTGGCCAATCAGGATCTGTATTAGCAGTTGCCAATCAGGATCTGTATTAGCAGTTGCCAATCAGGATCTGTATTAGCAGTTGCCAATCAGGATCTGTATTAGCAGTTGCCAATCAGGATCTGTATTACCAGTTGCCAAACATGATCTGTATTAGCAGTTGCCAAACATGATCTGTATTAGCAGTTGCCAATCAGGATCTGTATTAGCCGTGGCCAATCAGGATCTGTATTAACAGTGGTCAATCATGATCAGTATTAGCAGTGGCCAAACATGATCTGTATTAGCAGTGGCCAATCAGGATCTGTATTAGCCGTGGCCAATCAGGATCTGTATTAGCCGTGGCCAATCAGGATCTGTATTAGCCGTGGCCAATCAGGATCTGTATTAGCAGTGGCCAATCAGGATCTGTATTAGCAGTTGCCAATCAGGATCTGTGTTAGCAGTTGCCAATCAGGATCTGTATTAGCAGTTGCCAATCAGGATCTGTATTAGCAGTTGCCAATCAGGATCTGTATTACCAGTTACCAATCAGGATCTGTATTACCAGTTGCCAATCAAGATCTGTATTAGCAGTTGCCAATCAGGATCTGTATTACCAGTTGCCAATCAGGATCTGTATTAGCAGTTGCCAATCAGGATCTGTATTACCAGTTACCAATCAGGATCTGTATTACCAGTTGCCAATCAAGATCTGTATTACCAGTTGCCAATCAGGATCTGTATTACCAGTTGCCAATCAGGATCTGTATTAGTAGTTGCCAAACATGATCTGTATTAGCAGTGGCCAATCAAGATCTGTATTAGCAGTGGCCAAACATGATCTGTATTACCAGTTACCAATCAGGATCTGTATTACCAGTTGCCAATCAAGATCTGTATTAGCAGTGGCCAAACATGATCTGTATTAGCAGTGGCCAAACATGATCTGTATTAGCAGTGGCCAAACATGATCTGTATTAGCAGTGGCCAAACATGATCTGTATTAGCAGTGGCCAAACATGATCTGTATTAGCAGTGGCCAATCATGATCTGTATTAGCAGTGGCCAATCATGATCTGTATTAGCAGTGGCCAATCAGGATCTGTATTAGCAGTGGCCAATCATGATCTGTATTAGCAGTGGCCAATCATGATCTGTATTAGCAGTGGCTAATCATGATCTGTATTAGCAGTGGCTAATCAGGATCTGTATTAGCAGTGGCCAATCAGGATCTGTATTAGCAGTGGCCAATCAGGATCTGTATTAGCAGTGGCCAAACATGATCTGTATTAGCAGTTGCCAATCAGGATCTGTATGAGCAGTTGCCAATCAGGATCAGAATTAGCAGTGGCTAATCATGATCTGTATTAGCAGTTGCCAAACATGATCTGTATGAGCAGTTGCCAATCATGATCTGTATTAGCAGTGGCCAATCATGATCTGTATTAGCAGTGGCAAATCATGATCAGTATTAGCAGTTGCCAATCAGGATCTGTATTAGCAGTGGCCAATCAGGATCTGTATTAGCAGTTGCCAATCATAATTTGTATTAGCAGTTGCCAATCATGATCTGTATTAGCAGTTGCCAATCATGATCTGTATTAGCCGTGGCCAACCAGGATTTGTATTAGCAGTGGTCAATCATGATCAGTATTAGCAGTGGCCAAACATGATCTGTATTAGCAGTGGCCAATCAGGATCTGTATTAGCCGTGGCCAATCAGGATCTGTATTAGCAGTGGCCAATCAGGATCTGTATTAGCAGTTGCCAATCAGGATCTGTATTAGCCGTGGCCAATCAGGATCTGTATTAGCAGTTGCCAATCAGGATCTGTATTAGCAGTTGCCAATCAGGATCTGTATTAGCCGTGGCCAATCAGGATCTGTAATAGCAGTGGTCAATCATGATCAGTATTAGCAGTGGCCAAACATGATCTGTATTAGCAGTGGCCAATCAGGATCTGTATTAGCAGTTGCCAATCAGGATCTGTATTAGCAGTTGCCAATCAGGATCTGTATTAGCAGTTGCCAATCAGGATCTGTATTAGCCGTGGCCAATCAGGATCTGTATTAGCAGTTGCCAATCAGGATCTGTATTAGCAGTTGCCAATCAGGATCTGTATTAGCAGTTGCCAATCAGGATCTGTATTAGCAGTTGCCAATCAGGATCTGTATTAGCAGTTGCCAATCAGGATCTGTGTTAGCAGTTGCCAATCAGGATCTGTATTAGCAGTTGCCAATCAGGATCTGTATTAGCAGTGGCCAATCATGATCTGTATTAGCAGTTGCCAATCAGGATCTGTGTTAGCAGTTGCCAATCAGGATCTGTATTAGCAGTTGCCAATCAGGATCTGTATTACCAGTTGCCAAACATGATCTGTATTAGCAGTTGCCAAACATGATCTGTATTAGCAGTTGCCAAACATGATCTGTATTAGCAGTTGCCAATCAGGATCTGTATTAGCCGTGGCCAATCAGGATCTGTATTAGCAGTGGTCAATCATGATCAGTATTAGCAGTGGCCAAACATGATCTGTATTAGCAGTGGCCAATCAGGATCTGTATTAGCCGTGGCCAATCAGGATCTGTATTAGCCATGGCCAATCAGGATCTGTATTAGCCGTGGCCAATCAGGATCTGTATTAGCAGTGGCCAATCAGGATCTGTATTAGCAGTGGCCAATCAGGATCTGTATTAGCAGTTGCCAATCAGGATCTGTGTTAGCAGTTGCCAATCAGGATCTGTATTAGCAGTTGCCAATCAGGATCTGTATTACCAGTTACCAATCAGGATCTGTATTACCAGTTGCCAATCAAGATCTGTATTACCAGTTGCCAATCAGGATCTGTATTACCATTTGCCAATCAGGATCTGTATTAGTAGTTGCCAAACATGATCTGTATTAGCAGTGGCCAATCAAGATCTGTATTAGCAGTGGCCAAACATGATCTGTATTACCAGTTACCAATCAGGATCTGTATTACCAGTTGCCAATCAAGATCTGTATTAGCAGTGGCCAAACATGATCTGTATTAGCAGTGGCCAAACATGATCAGTATCAGCAGTGGCCAATCATGATCAGTATTAGCAGTGGCCAAACATGATCAGTATCAGCAGTGGCCAATCATGATCAGTATCAGCAGTGGCCAATCATGATCAGTATCAGCAGTGGCCAATCATGATCTGTATTAGCAGTGGCCAATCATGATCTGTATTAGCAGTGGCCAATCATGATCAGTATTAGCAGTGGCCAAACATGATCTGTATTAGCAGTGGCCAATCATGATCTGTATTAGCGGTGGCCAATCATGATCAGTATCAGTAGGGGCCAATCATGATCAGTATCAGCAGTGGCCAATCATGATCAGTATTAGCAGTGGCCAAACATGATCAGTATCAGCAGTGGCCAATCATGATCAGTATTAGCAGTTGCCAATCATGATCTGTATTAGCCGTGGCCAATCATGATCTGTATTAGCCGTGGCCAATCAGGATTTGTATTAGCAGTGGTCAATCATGATCAGTATTAGCAGTGGCCAATCAGGATCTGTATTAGCAGTTGCCAATCAGGATCTGTATTAGCCGTGGCCAATCAGGATCTGTATTAGCAGTGGTCAATCATGATCAGTATTAGCAGTGGCCACACATGATCTATATTAGCAGTTGCCAATCAGGATCTGTATTAGCAGTGGTCAATCATGATCAGTATTAGCAGTGGCCAAACATGATCTGTATTAGCAGTTGCCAATCAGGATCTGTATTAGCAGTGGCCAATCAGGATCTGTATTAGCAGTGGCCAATCAGGATCTGTATTAGCAGTTGCCAATCAGGATCTGTATTAGCAGTTGCCAATCAGGATCTGTATTAGCAGTTGCCAATCAGGATCTGTATTAGCAGTTGCCAATCAGGATCTGTATTACCAGTTGCCAAACATGATCTGTATTAGCAGTTGCCAAACATGATCTGTATTAGCAGTTGCCAATCAGGATCTGTATTAGCCGTGGCCAATCAGGATCTGTATTAACAGTGGTCAATCATGATCAGTATTAGCAGTGGCCAAACATGATCTGTATTAGCAGTGGCCAATCAGGATCTGTATTAGCCGTGGCCAATCAGGATCTGTATTAGCCGTGGCCAATCAGGATCTGTATTAGCCGTGGCCAATCAGGATCTGTATTAGCAGTGGCCAATCAGGATCTGTATTAGCAGTTGCCAATCAGGATCTGTGTTAGCAGTTGCCAATCAGGATCTGTATTAGCAGTTGCCAATCAGGATCTGTATTAGCAGTTGCCAATCAGGATCTGTATTACCAGTTACCAATCAGGATCTGTATTACCAGTTGCCAATCAAGATCTGTATTACCAGTTGCCAATCAGGATCTGTATTACCAGTTGCCAATCAGGATCTGTATTAGTAGTTGCCAAACATGATCTGTATTAGCAGTGGCCAATCAAGATCTGTATTAGCAGTGGCCAAACATGATCTGTATTACCAGTTACCAATCAGGATCTGTATTACCAGTTGCCAATCAAGATCTGTATTAGCAGTGGCCAAACATGATCTGTATTAGCAGTGGCCAAACATGATCTGTATTAGCAGTGGCCAAACATGATCTGTATTAGCAGTGGCCAAACATGATCTGTATTAGCAGTGGCCAAACATGATCTGTATTAGCAGTGGCCAATCATGATCTGTATTAGCAGTGGCCAATCATGATCTGTATTAGCAGTGGCCAATCAGGATCTGTATTAGCAGTGGCCAATCATGATCTGTATTAGCAGTGGCCAATCATGATCTGTATTAGCAGTGGCTAATCATGATCTGTATTAGCAGTGGCTAATCAGGATCTGTATTAGCAGTGGCCAATCAGGATCTGTATTAGCAGTGGCCAATCAGGATCTGTATTAGCAGTGGCCAAACATGATCTGTATTAGCAGTTGCCAATCAGGATCTGTATGAGCAGTTGCCAATCAGGATCAGAATTAGCAGTGGCTAATCATGATCTGTATTAGCAGTTGCCAAACATGATCTGTATGAGCAGTTGCCAATCATGATCTGTATTAGCAGTGGCCAATCATGATCTGTATTAGCAGTGGCAAATCATGATCAGTATTAGCAGTTGCCAATCAGGATCTGTATTAGCAGTTGCCAATCAGGATCTGTATTAGCAGTGGCCAATCAGGATCTGTATTAGCAGTTGCCAATCATAATTTGTATTAGCAGTTGCCAATCATGATCTGTATTAGCAGTTGCCAATCATGATCTGTATTAGCCGTGGCCAATCAGGATTTGTATTAGCAGTGGTCAATCATGATCAGTATTAGCAGTGGCCAAACATGATCTGTATTAGCAGTGGCCAATCAGGATCTGTATTAGCCGTGGCCAATCAGGATCTGTATTAGCAGTGGCCAATCAGGATCTGTATTAGCAGTTGCCAATCAGGATCTGTATTAGCCGTGGCCAATCAGGATCTGTATTAGCAGTTGCCAATCAGGATCTGTATTAGCAGTTGCCAATCAGGATCTGTATTAGCCGTGGCCAATCAGGATCTGTAATAGCAGTGGTCAATCATGATCAGTATTAGCAGTGGCCAAACATGATCTGTATTAGCAGTGGCCAATCAGGATCTGTATTAGCAGTTGCCAATCAGGATCTGTATTAGCAGTTGCCAATCAGGATCTGTATTAGCAGTTGCCAATCAGGATCTGTATTAGCCGTGGCCAATCAGGATCTGTATTAGCAGTTGCCAATCAGGATCTGTATTAGCAGTTGCCAATCAGGATCTGTATTAGCAGTTGCCAATCAGGATCTGTATTAGCAGTTGCCAATCAGGATCTGTGTTAGCAGTTGCCAATCAGGATCTGTATTAGCAGTTGCCAATCAGGATCTGTATTAGCAGTGGCCAATCATGATCTGTATTAGCAGTTGCCAATCAGGATCTGTATTAGCAGTTGCCAATCAGGATCTGTATTACCAGTTGCCAAACATGATCTGTATTAGCAGTTGCCAAACATGATCTGTATTAGCAGTTGCCAAACATGATCTGTATTAGCAGTTGCCAATCAGGATCTGTATTAGCCGTGGCCAATCAGGATCTGTATTAGCAGTGGTCAATCATGATCAGTATTAGCAGTGGCCAAACATGATCTGTATTAGCAGTGGCCAATCAGGATCTGTATTAGCCGTGGCCAATCAGGATCTGTATTAGCCGTGGCCAATCAGGATCTGTATTAGCCGTGGCCAATCAGGATCTGTATTAGCAGTGGCCAATCAGGATCTGTATTAGCAGTGGCCAATCAGGATCTGTATTAGCAGTTGCCAATCAGGATCTGTGTTAGCAGTTGCCAATCAGGATCTGTATTAGCAGTTGCCAATCAGGATCTGTATTACCAGTTACCAATCAGGATCTGTATTACCAGTTGCCAATCAAGATCTGTATTACCAGTTGCCAATCAGGATCTGTATTACCATTTGCCAATCAGGATCTGTATTAGTAGTTGCCAAACATGATCTGTATTAGCAGTGGCCAATCAAGATCTGTATTAGCAGTGGCCAAACATGATCTGTATTACCAGTTACCAATCAGGATCTGTATTACCAGTTGCCAATCAAGATCTGTATTAGCAGTGGCCAAACATGATCTGTATTAGCAGTGGCCAAACATGATCAGTATCAGCAGTGGCCAATCATGATCAGTATTAGCAGTGGCCAAACATGATCAGTATCAGCAGTGGCCAATCATGATCAGTATCAGCAGTGGCCAATCATGATCAGTATCAGCAGTGGCCAATCATGATCTGTATTAGCAGTGGCCAATCATGATCTGTATTAGCAGTGGCCAATCATGATCAGTATTAGCAGTGGCCAAACATGATCTGTATTAGCAGTGGCCAATCATGATCTGTATTAGCGGTGGCCAATCATGATCAGTATCAGTAGGGGCCAATCATGATCAGTATCAGCAGTGGCCAATCATGATCAGTATTAGCAGTGGCCAAACATGATCAGTATCAGCAGTGGCCAATCATGATCAGTATTAGCAGTTGCCAATCATGATCTGTATTAGCCGTGGCCAATCATGATCTGTATTAGCCGTGGCCAATCAGGATTTGTATTAGCAGTGGTCAATCATGATCAGTATTAGCAGTGGCCAAACATGATCTGTATTAGCAGTGGCCAAACATGATCTGTATTAGCAGTGGCCAATCAGGATCTGTATTAGCCGTGGCCAATCAGGATCTGTATTAGCAGTGGCCAATCAGGATCTGTATTAGCAGTGGCCAATCAGGATCTGTATTAGCCGTGGCCAATCAGGATCTGTATTAGCAGTTGCCAATCAGGATCTGTATTAGCAGTTGCCAATCAGGATCTGTATTAGCCGTGGCCAATCAGGATCTGTATTAGCCGTGGCCAATCAGGATCTGTATTAGCAGTGGTCAATCATGATCAGTATTAGCAGTGGCCAAACATGATCTGTATTAGCAGTTGCCAATCAGGATCTGTATTAGCAGTGGTCAATCATGATCAGTATTAGCAGTGGCCAAACATGATCTGTATTAGCAGTTGCCAATCAGGATCTGTATTAGCAGTGGCCAATCAGGATCTGTATTAGCAGTGGCCAATCAGGATCTGTATTAGCAGTTGCCAATCAGGATCTGTATTAGCAGTTGCCAATCAGGATCTGTATTAGCAGTTGCCAATCAGGATCTGTATTAGCAGTTGCCAATCAGGATCTGTATTACCAGTTGCCAAACATGATCTGTATTAGCAGTTGCCAAACATGATCTGTATTAGCAGTTGCCAAACATGATCTGTATTAGCAGTTGCCAATCAGGATCTGTATTAAGCCGTGGCCAATCAGGATCTGTATTAACAGTGGTCAAACATGATCTGTATTAGCAGTTGCCAATCAGGATCTGTATGAGCAGTTGCCAATCAGGATCTGTATTAGCAGTGGCCAATCAGGATCTGTATTAGCAGTGGCCAAACATGATCTGTATTAGCAGTTGCCAATCAGGATCTGTATGAGCAGTTGCCAATCAGGATCAGAATTAGCAGTGGCTAATCATGATCTGTATTAGCAGTTGCCAAACATGATCTGTATGAGCAGTTGCCAATCATGATCTGTATTAGCAGTGGCCAATCATGATCTGTATTAGCAGTGGCCAATCATGATCTGTATTAGCAGTGGCAAATCATGATCTGTATTAGCAGTGGCAAATCATGATCAGTATTAGCAGTTGCCAATCAGGATCTGTATTAGCAGTGGCCAATCAGGATCTGTATTAGCAGTTGCCAATCATAATTTGTATTAGCAGTTGCCAATCATGATCTGTATTAGCAGTTGCCAATCATGATCTGTATTAGCCGTGGCCAATCATAATTTGTATTAGCAGTTGCCAATCATGATCTGTATTAGCAGTTGCCAATCATGATCTGTATTAGCCGTGGCCAATCAGGATTTGTATTAGCAGTGGTCAATCATGATCAGTATTGGCAGTGGCCAAACATGATCTGTATTAGCAGTGGCCAATCAGGATCTGTATTAGCCGTGGCCAATCAGGATCTGTATTAGCAGTGGCCAATCAGGATCTGTATTAGCAGTTGCCAATCAGGATCTGTATTAGCCGTGGCCAATCAGGATCTGTATTAGCAGTTGCCAATCAGGATCTGTATTAGCAGTTGCCAATCAGGATCTGTAATAGCAGTGGTCAATCATGATCAGTATTAGCAGTGGCCAAACATGATCTGTATTAGCAGTGGCCAATCAGGATCTGTATTAGCAGTTGCCAATCAGGATCTGTATTAGCAGTTGCCAATCAGGATCTGTATTAGCAGTTGCCAATCAGGATCTGTATTAGCAGTTGCCAATCAGGATCTGTATTAGCCGTGGCCAATCAGGATCTGTATTAGCAGTTGCCAATCAGGATCTGTATTAGCAGTTGCCAATCAGGATCTGTATTAGCAGTTGCCAATCAGGATCTGTATTAGCAGTTGCCAATCAGGATCTGTATTAGCAGTTGCCAATCAGGATCTGTGTTAGCAGTTGCCAATCAGGATCTGTATTAGCAGTTGCCAATCAGGATCTGTATTAGCAGTGGCCAATCATGATCTGTATTAGCAGTTGCCAATCAGGATCTGTGTTAGCAGTTGCCAATCAGGATCTGTATTAGCAGTTGCCAATCAGGATCTGTATTACCAGTTGCCAAACATGATCTGTATTAGCAGTTGCCAAACATGATCTGTATTAGCAGTTGCCAAACATGATCTGTATTAGCAGTTGCCAAACATGATCTGTATTAGCAGTTGCCAATCAGGATCTGTATTAGCCGTGGCCAATCAGGATCTGTATTAGCAGTGGTCAATCATGATCAGTATTAGCAGTGGCCAAACATGATCTGTATTAGCAGTGGCCAATCAGGATCTGTATTAGCCGTGGCCAATCAGGATCTGTATTAGCCGTGGCCAATCAGGATCTGTATTAGCCGTGGCCAATCAGGATCTGTATTAGCAGTGGCCAATCAGGATCTGTATTAGCAGTTGCCAATCAGGATCTGTGTTAGCAGTTGCCAATCAGGATCTGTATTAACAGTTGCCAATCAGGATCTGTATTACCAGTTACCAATCAGGATCTGTATTACCAGTTGCCAATCAAGATCTGTATTACCAGTTGCCAATCAGGATCTGTATTACCATTTGCCAATCAGGATCTGTATTAGTAGTTGCCAAACATGATCTGTATTAGCAGTGGCCAATCAAGATCTGTATTAGCAGTGGCCAAACATGATCTGTATTACCAGTTACCAATCAGGATCTGTATTACCAGTTGCCAATCAAGATCTGTATTAGCAGTGGCCAAACATGATCTGTATTAGCAGTGGCCAAACATGATCTGTATTAGCAGTGGCCAAACATGATCTGTATTAGCAGTGGCCAAACATGATCTGTATTAGCAGTGGCCAATCATGATCTGTATTAGCAGTGGCCAATCATGATCTGTATTAGCAGTGGCCAATCAGGATCTGTATTAGCAGTGGCCAATCATGATCTGTATTAGCAGTGGCCAATCATGATCTGTATTAGCAGTGGCCAATCAGGATCTGTATTAGCAGTGGCCAATCATGATCTGTATTAGCAGTGGCCAATCATGATCTGTATTAGCAGTGGCCAATCATGATCTGTATTAGCAGTGGCCAATCATGATCTGTATTAGCAGTGGCTAATCATGATCTGTATTAGCAGTGGCTAATCATTATCTGTATTAGCAGTGGCCAATCAGGATCTGTATTAGCAGTGGCCAAACATGATCAGTATCAGCAGTGGCCAATCATGATCAGTATTAGCAGTGGCCAAACATGATCAGTATCAGCAGTGGCCAATCCTGATCAGTATCAGCAGTGGCCAATCATGATCTGTATTAGCAGTGGCCAATCATGATCAGTATTAGCAGTGGCTAAACATGATCTGTATTAGCAGTGGCCAATCATGATCTGTATTAGCGGTGGCCAATCATGATCAGTATCAGTAGGGGCCAATCATGATCAGTATCAGCAGTGGCCAATCATGATCAGTATTAGCAGTGGCCAAACATGATCAGTATCAGCAGTGGCCAATCATGATCAGTATTAGCAGTGGCCAAACATGATCAGTATCAGCAGTGGCCAATCATGATCAGTATCAGCAGTGGCCAATCATGATCTGTATTAGCAGTGGCCAATCATGATCAGTATTAGCAGTGGCCAAACATGATCTGTATTAGCAGTGGCCAATCATGATCAGTATCAGTAGGGGCCAATCATGATCAGTATTAGCAGTGGCCAAACATGATCTGTATTAGCAGTGGCCAATCATGATCTGTATTAGCGGTGGCCAATCATGATCAGTATCAGTAGGGGCCAATCATGATCTGTATTAGCAGTGGCCAATCATGATCAGTATCAGTAGGGGCCAATCATGATCTGTATTAGCAGTGGCCAAACATGATCAGTATTAGCAGTGGCCAATCATGATCTGTATTAGCGGTGGCCAATCATGATTAGTATTAGCAGTTGCTAATCAGAATCTGTATTAGCAGTGGCCAATCATGATCTGTATTAGTAGTTGCCAATCATGATCAGTATTAGCAGTTGCCAATCATGATCAGTATTAGCAGTTGCCAATCATGATCTGTATTAGCAGTGGCAAATCATGATCAGTATTGTCAGTGGCCAATCATGATCTGTATTAGCAGTGGCTAATCATGATCTGTATTAGCAGTTGCCAATCAGAATCTGTATTAGCAGTGGCCAATCATGATCAGTATTAGCAGTGGCCAATCATGATCAGTATTAGCAGTGGCCAATCAGAATCTGTATTAGCAGTGGCTAATCATGATCTGTATTAGCAGTGGCTAATCATGATCTGTATTAGCAGTTGCCAATCAGAATCTGCATTAGCAGTGGCTAATCATGATCTGTATTAGCAGTTGCCAATCAGAATCTGCATTAGCAGTGGCTAATCATGATCTGTATTAGCAGTTGCTAATCAGAATCTGTATTAGCAGTGGCCAATCATGATCTGTATTAGCAGTGGCCAATCATGATCAGTATTAGCAGTGGCCAATCATGATCAGTATTAGCAGTGGCCAATCATGATCAGTATTAGCAGTGGCCAATCATGATCAGTATTAGCAGTGGCCAATCATGATCTGTATTAGCAGTGGCCAATCATGATCTGTATTAGCAGTGGCCAATCATGATATGTATTAGCAGTGGCCAATCATGATCTGTATTAGCAGTGGCCAATCATGATCTGTATTAGCAGTGGCCAATCATGATCTGTATTAGCAGTGGCCAATCATGATCTGTATTAGCAGTGGCCAATCATGATCTGTATTAGCAGTGGCCAATCATGATCTGTATTAGCAGTGGCCAATCATGATCTGAATTAGAAGTGGCCAATCATGATCTGTATAAGCAGTTTCCAATCAGAATCTGTATTAGCAGTTGCCAATCATGATCTGTATTAGCAGTTGCCAATCAGGATCTGTATTAGCAGTTGCCAATCAGGATCTGTATTACCAGTTGCCAATCAGGATCTGTATTAGCAGTTGCCAATCAGGATCTGTATTACCAGTTGCCAATCAGGATCTGTATTACCAGTTGCCAAACATGATCTGTATTAGCAGTGGCCAAACATGATCTGTATTAGCAGTGGCCAATCATGATCTGTATTAGCAGTGGCCAATCAGAATCTGTATTAGCAGTGGCCAAACATGATCAGTATCAGCAGTGGCCAATCATGATCTGTATTAGAAGTGGCCAATCAGAATCTGTATTAGCAGTTGCCAATCATGATCTGTATTAGCAGTGGCCAAACATGATCTGTATTAGAAGTGGCCAATCAAGATCTGTATTAGCAGTGGCCAAACATGATCTGTATTAGCAGTGGCCAAACATGATCTGTATTAGCAGTGGCCAATCATGATCTGTATTAGCAGTTGCCAATCATGATCTGTATTAGCAGTGGCTAATCAGGATCAGTATTATCAGTGGCCAATCATGATCTGTATTAGCAGTGGCCAAACATGATCTGTATTAGCAGTGGCCAAACATGATCTGTATTAGCAGTGGCCAATCATGATCTGTATTAGCAGTTGCCAATCATGATCTGTATTAGCAGTGGCAAATCATGATCAGTATTATCAGTGGCCAATCATGATCTGTATTAGCAGTGGCCAATCATGATCAGTATTAGCAGTGGCCAATCAGAATCTGTATTAGCAGTGGCTAATCATGATCTGTATTAGCAGTGGCTAATCATGATCTGTATTAGCAGTTGCCAATCAGAATCTGCATTAGCAGTGGCTAATCATGATCTGTATTAGCAGTTGCCAATCAGAATCTGCATTAGCAGTGGCTAATCATGATCTGTATTAGCAGTTGCTAATCAGAATCTGTATTAGCAGTGGCCAATCATGATCTGTATTAGCAGTGGCCAATCATGATCAGTATTAGCAGTGGCCAATCATGATCTGTATTAGCAGTGGCCAATCATGATCTGTATTAGCAGTGGCCAATCATGATATGTATTAGCAGTGGCCAATCATGATCTGTATTAGCAGTGGCCAATCATGATATGTATTAGCAGTGGCCAATCATGATCTGTATTAGCAGTGGCCAATCATGATCTGTATTAGCAGTGGCCAATCATGATCTGAATTAGAAGTGGCCAATCATGATCTGTATAAGCAGTTTCCAATCAGAATCTGTATTAGCAGTTGCCAATCATGATCTGTATTAGCAGTTGCCAATCAGGATCTGTATTAGCAGTTGCCAATCAGGATCTGTATTACCAGTTGCCAATCAGGATCTGTATTACTAGTTGCCAAACATGATCTGTATTAGCAGTGGCCAAACATGATCTGTATTAGCAGTGGCCAATCAGAATCTGTATTAGCAGTGGCCAAACATGATCAGTATCAGCAGTGGCCAATCATGATCTGTATTAGAAGTAGCCAATCAGAATCTGTATTAGCAGTTGCCAATCATGATCTGTATCAGCAGTTGCCAATCACGATCTGTATTAGTAGTTGCCAATCAGGATCTGTATTATCAGTTGCCAATCAGGATCTGTATTAGCAGTGGCCAAACATGATCTGTATTAGAAGTGGCCAATCAAGATCTGTATTAGCAGTGGCCAAACATGATCTGTATTAGCAGTGGCCAATCATGATCTGTATTAGCAGTGGCTAATCAGGATCTGTATTACAAGTTGCCAATCAGGATCTGTATTACCAGTTGCCAAACATGATCTGTATTAGCAGTGGCCAATCATGATCTGTATTAGCAGTGGCTAATCATGATCTGTATTAGCAGTGGCCAATCATAATCTGTATTAGCAGTGGCCAAACATGATCTGTATTAGCAGTGGCCAAACATGATCTGTATTAGCAGTGGCCAAACATGATCTGTATTAGCAGTGGCCAAACATGATCTGTATTAGCAGTGGCCAAACATGATCTGTATTAGCAGTGGCCAAACATGATCTGTATTAGCAGTGGCCAAACATGATCTGTATTAGCAGTGGCCAATCATGATCTGTATTAGCAGTGGCCAAACATGATCTGTATTAGCAGTGGCCAAACATGATCTGTATTAGCAGTGGCCAATCAGGATCTGTATTAGCCGTGGCCAATCAGGATCTGTATTAGCAGTGGCCAATCAGGATCTGTATTAGCAGTTCCACTCAGGATCTGTATTAGCAGTTGCTAATCAGGATCTGTATTAGCAGTGGCCAATCATGATCTGTATTAGCAGTTGCTAATCAGAATCTGTATTAGCAGTGGCCAAACATGATCAGTATTAGCAGTGGCCAATCATTTTCAATATTAGCAGTGGCCAATCATGATCTGTATTAGCAGTGGCCAATCATGATCTGTATTAGCAGTTGCTAATCAGAATCTGTATTAGCAGTGGCCAATCATGATCAGTATTAGCAGTTGCTAATCAGAATCTGTATTAGCAGTTGCCAATCAGGATCTGTATTAGCAGTTGCTAATCAGGATCTGTATTAGCAGTGGCCAATCATGATCTGTATTAGCAGTGGCCAATCATGATCTGTATTAGCAGTTGCTAATCAGAATCTGTATTAGCAGTGGCCAATCATGATCTGTATTAGCAGTTGCTAATCAGAATCTGTATTAGCAGTGGCCAATCATGATCAGTATCAGCAGTGGCCAATCAGAATCTGTATTAGCAGTGGCTAATCATGATCTGTATTAGCAGTGGCCAATCATGATCATTATCAGCAGTGGCTAATCATGATCTGTATTAGCAGTGGCCAATCATGATCTGTATTAGCAGTTGCCAATCAGGATCTGTATTACCTGTTGCCAATCATGATCTGTATTAGCAGTGGCCAATCATGATCTGTATTAGCAGTGGCCAATCATGATTAGTATTAGCAGTGGCCAATCATGATCTGTATTAGCAGTGGCCAATCATGATCAGTATTAGCAGTTGCCAATCATGATCTGTATTAGCAGTGGCCAATCATGATCTGTATTAGCAGTTGCTAATCAGAATCTGTATTAGCAGTGGCCAATCATGATCAGTATCAGCAGTGGCCAATCAGAATCTGTATTAGCAGTGGCTAATCATGATCTGTATTAGCAGTGGCCAATCATGATCATTATCAGCAGTGGCTAATCATGATCTGTATTAGCAGTGGCCAATCATGATCTGTATTAGCAGTTGCCAATCAGGATCTGTATTACCTGTTGCCAATCATGATCTGTATTAGCAGTGGCCAATCATGATCTGTATTAGCAGTGGCCAATCATGATTAGTATTAGCAGTGGCCAATCATGATCTGTATTTAGCAGTGGCCAATCATGATCAGTATTAGCAGTTGCCAATCATGATCTGTATTAGCAGTGGCCAATCATGAACAGTATTAGCAGTTGCCAATCATGATCAGTATTAGCAGTGGCCAATCATGATAAGTATTATCAGTGGCCAATCAGAATCTGTATTAGCAGTGGCCAATCATGATCTGTATTAGCAGTTGCCAATCAGAATCTGTATTAGCAGTGGCTAATCATGATCTATATTAGCAGTTGCTAATCAGAATCTATATTAGCAGTTGCTAATCAGAATCTGTATTAGCAGTGGCCAATCATGATCTGTATTAGCAGTTGCTAATCAGAATCTGTATTACCAGTTGCCAATCAGAATCTGTATTAGCAGTGGCTAATCATGATCTGTATTAGCAGTTGCTAATCAGAATCTGTATTAGCAGTGGCCAATCATGATCTGTATTAGAAGTGGCCAATCATGATCTGTATTAGAAGTGGCCAATCATGATCTGTATTAGCAGTGGCCAATCATGATCTGTATTAGCAGTGGCCAATCATGATCTGTATTAGCAGTGGCCAATCATGATCTGTATTACCAGTGGCTAATCATGATCTGTATCAGCAGTGGCCAATCATGATCAGTATCAGCAGTGGCCAATCATGATCTGTATTAGCAGTGGCCAATCATGATCTGTATTAGCAGTGGCCAATCATGATCAGTATTAGCAGTGGCCAAACATGATCTGTATTAGCAGTGGCCAATCATGATCTGTATTAGCGGTGGCCAATCATGATCAGTATCAGTAGGGGCCAATCATGATCAGTATCAGCAGTGGCCAATCATGATCAGTATTAGCAGTGGCCAAACATGATCAGTATCAGCAGTGGCCAATCATGATCAGTATCAGCAGTTGCCAATCATGATCTGTATTAGCCGTGGCCAATCATGATCTGTATTAGCCGTGGCCAATCAGGATTTGTATTAGCAGTGGTCAATCATGATCAGTATTAGCAGTGGCCAAACATGATCTGTATTAGCAGTGGCCAAACATGATCTGTATTAGCAGTGGCCAATCAGGATCTGTATTAGCCGTGGCCAATCAGGATCTGTATTAGCAGTGGCCAATCAGGATCTGTATTAGCAGTGGCCAATCAGGATCTGTATTAGCCGTGGCCAATCAGGATCTGTATTAGCAGTTGCCAATCAGGATCTGTATTAGCAGTTGCCAATCAGGATCTGTATTAGCCGTGGCCAATCAGGATCTGTATTAGCCGTGGCCAATCAGGATCTGTATTAGCAGTGGTCAATCATGATCAGTATTAGCAGTGGCCAAACATGATCTGTATTAGCAGTTGCCAATCAGGATCTGTATTAGCAGTGGTCAATCATGATCAGTATTAGCAGTGGCCAAACATGATCTGTATTAGCAGTTGCCAATCAGGATCTGTATTAGCAGTGGCCAATCAGGATCTGTATTAGCAGTGGCCAATCAGGATCTGTATTAGCAGTGGCCAATCAGGATCTGTATTAGCAGTTGCCAATCAGGATCTGTATTAGCAGTTGCCAATCAGGATCTGTATTAGCAGTTGCCAATCAGGATCTGTATTAGCAGTTGCCAATCAGGATCTGTATTACCAGTTGCCAAACATGATCTGTATTAGCAGTTGCCAAACATGATCTGTATTAGCAGTTGCCAAACATGATCTGTATTAGCAGTTGCCAATCAGGATCTGTATTAGCCGTGGCCAATCAGGATCTGTATTAACAGTGGTCAAACATGATCTGTATTAGCAGTTGCCAATCAGGATCTGTATGAGCAGTTGCCAATCAGGATCTGTATTAGCAGTGGCCAATCAGGATCTGTATTAGCAGTGGCCAAACATGATCTGTATTAGCAGTTGCCAATCAGGATCTGTATGAGCAGTTGCCAATCAGGATCAGAATTAGCAGTGGCTAATCATGATCTGTATTAGCAGTTGCCAAACATGATCTGTATGAGCAGTTGCCAATCATGATCTGTATTAGCAGTGGCCAATCATGATCTGTATTAGCAGTGGCCAATCATGATCTGTATTAGCAGTGGCAAATCATGATCTGTATTAGCAGTGGCAAATCATGATCAGTATTAGCAGTTGCCAATCAGGATCTGTATTAGCAGTGGCCAATCAGGATCTGTATTAGCAGTTGCCAATCATAATTTGTATTAGCAGTTGCCAATCATGATCTGTATTAGCAGTTGCCAATCATGATCTGTATTAGCCGTGGCCAATCAGGATTTGTATTAGCAGTGGTCAATCATGATCAGTATTGGCAGTGGCCAAACATGATCTGTATTAGCAGTGGCCAATCAGGATCTGTATTAGCCGTGGCCAATCAGGATCTGTATTAGCAGTGGCCAATCAGGATCTGTATTAGCAGTTGCCAATCAGGATCTGTATTAGCCGTGGCCAATCAGGATCTGTATTAGCAGTTGCCAATCAGGATCTGTATTAGCAGTTGCCAATCAGGATCTGTAATAGCAGTGGTCAATCATGATCAGTATTAGCAGTGGCCAAACATGATCTGTATTAGCAGTGGCCAATCAGGATCTGTATTAGCAGTTGCCAATCAGGATCTGTATTAGCAGTTGCCAATCAGGATCTGTATTAGCAGTTGCCAATCAGGATCTGTATTAGCCGTGGCCAATCAGGATCTGTATTAGCAGTTGCCAATCAGGATCTGTATTAGCAGTTGCCAATCAGGATCTGTATTAGCAGTTGCCAATCATGATCAGTATTAGCAGTGGCTAATCATGATCTGTATTAGCAGTTGCCAATCAGAATCTGTATTAGCAGTGGCCAATCATGATCAGTATTAGCAGTGGCCAAACATGATCAGTATCAGCAGTGGCCAATCATGATCAGTATTAGCAGTGGCCAAACATGATCAGTATCAGCAGTGGCCAATCATGATCAGTATCAGCAGTGGCCAATCATGATCTGTATTAGCAGTGGCCAATCATGATCTGTATTAGCAGTGGCCAATCATGATCAGTATTAGCAGTGGCTAAACATGATCTGTATTAGCAGTGGCCAATCATGATCTGTATTAGCGGTGGCCAATCATGATCAGTATCAGTAGGGGCCAATCATGATCAGTATCAGCAGTGGCCAATCATGATCAGTATTAGCAGTGGCCAAACATGATCAGTATCAGCAGTGGCCAATCATGATCAGTATTAGCAGTGGCCAAACATGATCAGTATCAGCAGTGGCCAATCATGATCAGTATCAGCAGTGGCCAATCATGATCTGTATTAGCAGTGGCCAATCATGATCAGTATTAGCAGTGGCCAAACATGATCTGTATTAGCAGTGGCCAATCATGATCAGTATCAGTAGGGGCCAATCATGATCAGTATTAGCAGTGGCCAAACATGATCTGTATTAGCAGTGGCCAATCATGATCTGTATTAGCGGTGGCCAATCATGATCAGTATCAGTAGGGGCCAATCATGATCTGTATTAGCAGTGGCCAATCATGATCAGTATCAGTAGGGGCCAATCATGATCTGTATTAGCAGTGGCCAAACATGATCAGTATTAGCAGTGGCCAATCATGATCTGTATTAGCGGTGGCCAATCATGATTAGTATTAGCAGTTGCTAATCAGAATCTGTATTAGCAGTGGCCAATCATGATCTGTATTAGTAGTTGCCAATCATGATCAGTATTAGCAGTTGCCAATCATGATCAGTATTAGCAGTTGCCAATCATGATCTGTATTAGCAGTGGCAAATCATGATCAGTATTGTCAGTGGCCAATCATGATCTGTATTAGCAGTGGCTAATCATGATCTGTATTAGCAGTTGCCAATCAGAATCTGTATTAGCAGTGGCCAATCATGATCAGTATTAGCAGTGGCCAATCATGATCAGTATTAGCAGTGGCCAATCAGAATCTGTATTAGCAGTGGCTAATCATGATCTGTATTAGCAGTGGCTAATCATGATCTGTATTAGCAGTTGCCAATCAGAATCTGCATTAGCAGTGGCTAATCATGATCTGTATTAGCAGTTGCCAATCAGAATCTGCATTAGCAGTGGCTAATCATGATCTGTATTAGCAGTTGCTAATCAGAATCTGTATTAGCAGTGGCCAATCATGATCTGTATTAGCAGTGGCCAATCATGATCAGTATTAGCAGTGGCCAATCATGATCAGTATTAGCAGTGGCCAATCATGATCAGTATTAGCAGTGGCCAATCATGATCTGTATTAGCAGTGGCCAATCATGATCTGTATTAGCAGTGGCCAATCATGATATGTATTAGCAGTGGCCAATCATGATCTGTATTAGCAGTGGCCAATCATGATCTGTATTAGCAGTGGCCAATCATGATCTGTATTAGCAGTGGCCAATCATGATCTGTATTAGCAGTGGCCAATCATGATCTGTATTAGCAGTGGCCAATCATGATCTGTATTAGCAGTGGCCAATCATGATCTGAATTAGAAGTGGCCAATCATGATCTGTATAAGCAGTTTCCAATCAGAATCTGTATTAGCAGTTGCCAATCATGATCTGTATTAGCAGTTGCCAATCAGGATCTGTATTAGCAGTTGCCAATCAGGATCTGTATTACCAGTTGCCAATCAGGATCTGTATTAGCAGTTGCCAATCAGGATCTGTATTACCAGTTGCCAATCAGGATCTGTATTACCAGTTGCCAAACATGATCTGTATTAGCAGTGGCCAAACATGATCTGTATTAGCAGTGGCCAATCATGATCTGTATTAGCAGTGGCCAATCAGAATCTGTATTAGCAGTGGCCAAACATGATCAGTATCAGCAGTGGCCAATCATGATCTGTATTAGAAGTGGCCAATCAGAATCTGTATTAGCAGTTGCCAATCATGATCTGTATTAGCAGTGGCCAAACATGATCTGTATTAGAAGTGGCCAATCAAGATCTGTATTAGCAGTGGCCAAACATGATCTGTATTAGCAGTGGCCAAACATGATCTGTATTAGCAGTGGCCAAACATGATCTGTATTAGCAGTGGCCAAACATGATCTGTATTAGCAGTGGCCAATCATGATCTGTATTAGCAGTTGCCAATCATGATCTGTATTAGCAGTGGCTAATCAGGATCTGTATTACAAGTTGCCAATCAGGATCTGTATTAGCAGTGGCCAATCATGATCTGTATTAGTAGTTGCCAATCATGATCAGTATTAGCAGTTGCCAATCATGATCAGTATTAGCAGTTGCCAATCATGATCTGTATTAGCAGTGGCAAATCATGATCAGTATTATCAGTGGCAAATCATGATCAGTATTATCAGTGGCCAATCATGATCTGTATTAGCAGTGGCCAATCATGATCAGTATTAGCAGTGGCCAATCAGAATCTGTATTAGCAGTGGCTAATCATGATCTGTATTAGCAGTGGCTAATCATGATCTGTATTAGCAGTTGCCAATCAGAATCTGCATTAGCAGTGGCTAATCATGATCTGTATTAGCAGTTGCCAATCAGAATCTGCATTAGCAGTGGCTAATCATGATCTGTATTAGCAGTTGCTAATCAGAATCTGTATTAGCAGTGGCCAATCATGATCTGTATTAGCAGTGGCCAATCATGATCAGTATTAGCAGTGGCCAATCATGATCTGTATTAGCAGTGGCCAATCATGATCTGTATTAGCAGTGGCCAATCATGATATGTATTAGCAGTGGCCAATCATGATCTGTATTAGCAGTGGCCAATCATGATATGTATTAGCAGTGGCCAATCATGATCTGTATTAGCAGTGGCCAATCATGATCTGTATTAGCAGTGGCCAATCATGATCTGAATTAGAAGTGGCCAATCATGATCTGTATAAGCAGTTTCCAATCAGAATCTGTATTAGCAGTTGCCAATCATGATCTGTATTAGCAGTTGCCAATCAGGATCTGTATTAGCAGTTGCCAATCAGGATCTGTATTACCAGTTGCCAATCAGGATCTGTATTACTAGTTGCCAAACATGATCTGTATTAGCAGTGGCCAAACATGATCTGTATTAGCAGTGGCCAATCAGAATCTGTATTAGCAGTGGCCAAACATGATCAGTATCAGCAGTGGCCAATCATGATCTGTATTAGAAGTAGCCAATCAGAATCTGTATTAGCAGTTGCCAATCATGATCTGTATCAGCAGTTGCCAATCACGATCTGTATTAGTAGTTGCCAATCAGGATCTGTATTATCAGTTGCCAATCAGGATCTGTATTAGCAGTGGCCAAACATGATCTGTATTAGAAGTGGCCAATCAAGATCTGTATTAGCAGTGGCCAAACATGATCTGTATTAGCAGTGGCCAATCATGATCTGTATTAGCAGTGGCTAATCAGGATCTGTATTACAAGTTGCCAATCAGGATCTGTATTACCAGTTGCCAAACATGATCTGTATTAGCAGTGGCCAATCATGATCTGTATTAGCAGTGGCTAATCATGATCTGTATTAGCAGTGGCCAATCATAATCTGTATTAGCAGTGGCCAAACATGATCTGTATTAGCAGTGGCCAAACATGATCTGTATTAGCAGTGGCCAAACATGATCTGTATTAGCAGTGGCCAAACATGATCTGTATTAGCAGTGGCCAAACATGATCTGTATTAGCAGTGGCCAAACATGATCTGTATTAGCAGTGGCCAAACATGATCTGTATTAGCAGTGGCCAATCATGATCTGTATTAGCAGTGGCCAAACATGATCTGTATTAGCAGTGGCCAAACATGATCTGTATTAGCAGTGGCCAATCAGGATCTGTATTAGCCGTGGCCAATCAGGATCTGTATTAGCAGTGGCCAATCAGGATCTGTATTAGCAGTTCCACTCAGGATCTGTATTAGCAGTTGCTAATCAGGATCTGTATTAGCAGTGGCCAATCATGATCTGTATTAGCAGTTGCTAATCAGAATCTGTATTAGCAGTGGCCAAACATGATCAGTATTAGCAGTGGCCAATCATTTTCAATATTAGCAGTGGCCAATCATGATCTGTATTAGCAGTGGCCAATCATGATCTGTATTAGCAGTTGCTAATCAGAATCTGTATTAGCAGTGGCCAATCATGATCAGTATTAGCAGTTGCTAATCAGAATCTGTATTAGCAGTTGCCAATCAGGATCTGTATTAGCAGTTGCTAATCAGGATCTGTATTAGCAGTGGCCAATCATGATCTGTATTAGCAGTGGCCAATCATGATCTGTATTAGCAGTTGCTAATCAGAATCTGTATTAGCAGTGGCCAATCATGATCTGTATTAGCAGTTGCTAATCAGAATCTGTATTAGCAGTGGCCAATCATGATCAGTATCAGCAGTGGCCAATCAGAATCTGTATTAGCAGTGGCTAATCATGATCTGTATTAGCAGTGGCCAATCATGATCATTATCAGCAGTGGCTAATCATGATCTGTATTAGCAGTGGCCAATCATGATCTGTATTAGCAGTTGCCAATCAGGATCTGTATTACCTGTTGCCAATCATGATCTGTATTAGCAGTGGCCAATCATGATCTGTATTAGCAGTGGCCAATCATGATTAGTATTAGCAGTGGCCAATCATGATCTGTATTAGCAGTGGCCAATCATGATCAGTATTAGCAGTTGCCAATCATGATCTGTATTAGCAGTGGCCAATCATGATCTGTATTAGCAGTTGCTAATCAGAATCTGTATTAGCAGTGGCCAATCATGATCAGTATCAGCAGTGGCCAATCAGAATCTGTATTAGCAGTGGCTAATCATGATCTGTATTAGCAGTGGCCAATCATGATCATTATCAGCAGTGGCTAATCATGATCTGTATTAGCAGTGGCCAATCATGATCTGTATTAGCAGTTGCCAATCAGGATCTGTATTACCTGTTGCCAATCATGATCTGTATTAGCAGTGGCCAATCATGATCTGTATTAGCAGTGGCCAATCATGATTAGTATTAGCAGTGGCCAATCATGATCTGTATTAGCAGTGGCCAATCATGATCAGTATTAGCAGTTGCCAATCATGATCTGTATTAGCAGTGGCCAATCATGAACAGTATTAGCAGTTGCCAATCATGATCAGTATTAGCAGTGGCCAATCATGATAAGTATTATCAGTGGCCCAATCATGATCAGTATCAGCAGTGGCTAATCATGATCTGTATTATCAGTGGCCAATCAGAATCTGTATTAGCAGTGGCCAATCAGAATCTGTATTAGCAGTGGCCAATCAGAATCTGTATTAGCAGTGGCCAATCAGAATATGTATTAGCAGTGGCCAATCATGATCAGTATTAGCAGTGGTCAATCATGATCAGTATTAGCAGTGGCCAATCATGATCAGTATTAGCAGTGGCCAATCAGAATCTGTATTAGCAGTGGCCAATCATGATCTGTATTAGCAGTTGCCAATCAGAATCTGTATTAGCAGTGGCTAATCATGATCTATATTAGCAGTTGCTAATCAGAATCTATATTAGCAGTTGCTAATCAGAATCTGTATTAGCAGTGGCCAATCATGATCTGTATTAGCAGTTGCTAATCAGAATCTGTATTACCAGTTGCCAATCAGAATCTGTATTAGCAGTGGCTAATCATGATCTGTATTAGCAGTTGCTAATCAGAATCTGTATTAGCAGTGGCCAATCATGATCTGTATTAGAAGTGGCCAATCATGATCTGTATTAGAAGTGGCCAATCATGATCTGTATTAGCAGTGGCCAATCATGATCTGTATTAGCAGTGGCCAATCATGATCTGTATTACCAGTGGCTAATCATGATCTGTATTAGCAGTTGCTAATCAGAATCTGTATTAGCAGTGGCCAATCATGATCTGTATTAGAAGTGGCCAATCATGATCTGTATTAGCAGTGGCCAATCATGATCAGTATTAGCAGTGGCCAATCATGATCTGTATTAGCAGTGGCCAATCATGATCTGTATTAGCAGTGGCCAATCATGATCAGTATTAGCAGTTGCCAATCAGAATCTGTATTAACCTTGGCCAATCATGATCTGTATTAGCAGTTGCCAATCAGAATCTGTATTAACCTTGGCCAATCATGATCTGTATTAGCAGTAGCTAATCATGATCTGTATTAGCAGTTGCCAATCAGAATCTGTATTAGCAGTGGCCAATCATGATCTGTATTAGCAGTGGCCAAACATGATCTGTATTAGCAGTTGCCAATCAGAATCTGTATTAGCAGTGGCCAATCAGGATCTGTATTAGCAGTTGCTAATCAGAATCTGTATTAGCAGTGGCTAATCAGGATCTGTATTAGCAGTTGCTAATCAGAATCTGTATTAGCAGTGGCTAATCAGGATCTGTATTAGCAGTTGCTAATCAGGATCTGTATTAGCAGTTGCTAATCAGAATCTGTATTAGCAGTGGCTAATCATGATCTGTATTAGCAGTTGCTAATCATGATCTGTATTAGCAGTTGCCAATCAGAATCTGTATTAGCAGTGGCTAATCATGATCTGTATTAGCAGTTGCTAATTAGAATCTGTATTAGCAGTGGCCAATCATGATCTGTATTAGCAGTGGCCAATCAGGGTCTGTATTAGCAGTGGCCAATCAGGATCTGTATTAGCAGTGGCCAATCAGGATCTGTATTAGCAGTGGCCAATCAGGATCTGTATTAGCAGTGGCTAATCATGATCTGTATTAGCAGTTGCCAATCATGATCTGTATTAGCAGTTGCCAATCATGATCTGTATTAGCAGTTGCCAATCATGATCTGTATTAGCAGTGGGCAATCAGGATCTGTATTAGCAGTGGCCAATCAGGATCTGTATTAGCAGTGGCTAATCATGATCTGTATTAGCAGTGGCCATTCATGATCTGTATTAGCAGTGGCCAATCAGGATCTGTATTAGCAGTTGCCAATCAGAATCTGTGTTAGCAGTGGCCAAACATGATCTGTATTAGCAGTTGCCAATCAGGATCTGTATTAGAAATGGCTAATCATGATCTGTATTAGCAGTGGCCAATTATGATCTGTATTAGCAGTGGACAATCAGGATCTGTATTAGCAGTGGCCAATCAGGATTTGTATTAGCAGTGGCCAATCATGATCTGTATTAGCAGTGGCCAATCAGGATCTGTATTAGCAGTGGCCAATCAGGATCTGTATTAGCAGTGGCTAATCATGATCTGTATTAGCAGTTGCTAATCATGATCTGTATTAGCAGTTGCTAATCAGAATCTGTATTAGCAGTGGCCAATCATGATCTGTATTATCAGTGGCCAATCAGGATCTGTATTATCAGTGGCCAATCAGGATCTGTATTAGCAGTGGCTAATCAGGATCTGTATTAGCAGTTGCTAATCAGAATCTGTATTAGCAGTGGCCAATCATGATCTGTATTAGCAGTGGCCAATCATGATCTGTATTAGCAGTTGCTAATCAGGATCTGTATTAGCAGTGGCCAATCATGATCTGTATTATCAGTGGCAAATCATGATCTGTATTAGCAGTGGCCAATCAGGATCTGTATTAGCAGTGGCTAATCATGATCTGTATTAGCAGTTGCCAATCAGGATCTGTATTAGCCGTGGCCAATCATGATCTGTATTAGCAGTGGCCAATCATGATCTGTATTAGCAGTGGCCAATCATGATCAGTATTAGCAGTGGCCAAACATGATCTGTATTAGCAGTGGCCAATCATGATCTGTATTAGCGGTGGCCAATCATGATCAGTATCAGTAGGGGCCAATCATGATCAGTATTAGCAGTGGCCAAACATGATCAGTATCAGCAGTGGCCAATCATGATCAGTATTAGCAGTGGCCAAACATGATCAGTATCAGCAGTGGCCAATCATGATCAGTATCAGCAGTGGCCAATCATGATCTGTATTAGCAGTGGCCAAACATGATCTGTATTAGCAGTGGCCAATCATGATCTGTATTAGCGGTGGCCAATCATGATCAGTATCAGTAGGGGCCAATCATGATCAGTATTAGCAGTGGCCAAACATGATCTGTATTAGCAGTGGCCAATCATGATCTGTATTAGCGGTGGCCAATCATGATCAGTATCAGTAGGGGCCAATCATGATCTGTATCAGTAGGGGCCAATCATGATCTGTATTAGCAGTGGCCAATCATGATCAGTATCAGTAGGGGCCAATCATGATCTGTATTAGCAGTGGCCAAACATGATCAGTATTAGCAGTGGCCAATCATGATCTGTATTAGCGGTGGCCAATCATGATTAGTATTAGCAGTTGCTAATCAGAATCTGTATTAGCAGTTGCCAATCATGATCAGTATTAGGAGTTGCCAATCATGATCAGTATTAGCAGTGGCAAATCATGATAAGTATTATCAGTGGCCAATCATGATCTGTATTAGTAGTTGCCAATCATGATCAGTATTAGCAGTTGCCAATCATGATCAGTATTAGCAGTTGCCAATCATGATCTGTATTAGCAGTGGCAAATCATGATAAGTATTATCAGTGGCCAATCATGATCTGTATTAGCAGTGGCTAATCATGATCTGTATTAGCAGTTGCCAATCAGAATCTGTATTAGCAGTGGCCAATCATGATCAGTATTAGCAGTGGCCAATCATGATCAGTATTAGCAGTGGCCAATCATGATCAGTATTAGCAGTGGCCAATCAGAATCTGTATTAGCAGTTGCTAATCAGAATCTGTATTAGCAGTGGCCAATCATGATCTGTATTAGCAGTTGCCAATCATGATCAGTATTAGCAGTGGCCAATCATGATCTGTATTAGCAGTGGCCAATCATGATCTGTATTAGCAGTGGCCAATCATGATCTGTATTAGCAGTGGCCAATCATGATCTGTATTAGCAGTGGCCAATCATGATCTGTATTAGCAGTGGCCAAACATGATCTGTATTAGCAGTTGCCAATCAGAATCTGTATTAGCAGTGGCCAATCAGGATCTGACAAACGCTTGACAAACATGCCCCCATGACTGAGAAGACTGTTCACGTTCGTGTGGCCGAGCCGTGGATAAATGTTGATATTTACCACGCCCGCACTGAACGCCGTAAAGCTGAACGGACGTGGCGGCGAACTGGTTTAACGGTCCATCGCCAAATCTACAAATCTAAACGAAATAAAGTTAATGATCTTATTGATGTATCACGTAGGAGTTATTTCGCTGATAAGATCGCGGATTGTAATGGTGACCAAAGAAAACTGTTTTCCATCGTAAATGGTCTTCTAGGCTCGACAAATAATTTGAATGCGTTGCCGATTCACGATAACAAAATAAATTTAGCGAATCGTTTTAGCATGTTTTTCGTGGATAAGATTAAGAAAATCAATCAAGGACTAAATCTAAATTTATTGAATGGAAACCGTTTTAACGAACTGCACAAGTTCTCTGGTGATGAATTGAAATGTTTTGAACCAGCCACGGAGGATGAAATAATTAAAATTATAAAAAAATCGTCGTCGGTTTCGTGCGATTTGGACTGTTTACCCACTAATATATTAAAAGATGAAAAGATCCTTTCTATCCTGCTTTCACCTATAACAGATATCATAAATGAATCACTTCGCACTGGAAGTGTTCCTGAGAAAATGAAATGTGCGCTGATTAAACCTCTGCTCAAGAAAGCATCGTTGGATTCAAACATGCTGAAAAATTATCGACCGATTTCTAATTTGTCTTTTATATCTAAAGTCCTTGAACGTGTCGTTGCATCCAGAGTGAAACAACATTTAGAGAATTATTCGTTGTATGAAGAGTTTCAATCAGCGTATCGGACCGCACATAGCACTGAAACGGCTCTTTTGCGGGTCGCTAACGATGTACTATGCAGTATTGATAATTCTAAGAATTCAGTTGCTCTCGTACTTTTGGATCTTTCAGCCGCTTTTGATACTGTGAATCACAGGATTCTCATCGATAGGTTGAGATCAAATTTTGGTTTAAATGGTCTCATCATCAAATGGTTTGAGTCGTATTTGAGTAACCGCATTCAAAAAGTGAAAATTGGAAATGTATTTTCTGATATGACGTCTATATTAGAAACCGGTGTTCCACAGGGCTCCGTCTTAGGGCCATTATTGTTCTCAATGTACATGCGTCCATTGGGCGAGTTATTGCGACGTCACGGCGTAAAATATCATTTTTACGCCGATGACACACAGATTTATTTATCGGTTTCTGAAGATGATCAAATTCGCGCCCGGGTGATACTTCAGACATGTATTCAAGACGTTAGCGATTGGATGTCTTGTAATTTCCTACTTTTGAATGTGTCGAAAACTGAATTTGTGTGCATGTCGTCTCGGAGATTCTCACAAGACTCGTGTCCTTTGTCTAGTATCGCAATTGGTGAAGAATTGGTTAGTGCTTCGTCAAGTGCTAGAAACTTAGGTGTCTTGTTTGATTCGCAGCTATCTATGGAAACACACATTTCTACTATTTGTAGATCTGGATATTCCCATCTAAGAAATATTAATCGTATTCGTAAATCATTATCCCAATCTGATACTGAAAAGTTGGTACATGCATTCATATCTTCTCGCTTAGACAGCTGTAATTCATTATTGTCTGGTCTCCCTGTAACTAAGATAAAACCTCTTATTCGTGTACAAAATGCAGCAGCCCGCCTTGTCACTCGTGCTCGAAAATATGACCACATTACAGACATTTTTATTAAACTTCATTGGTTACCAGTTGTACAAAGAATCAATTTCAAATTACTTTTACTAGTGTACAAATCTTTGTATGGTTTTGCCCCAAATTATCTATGTGAATTAATCGAATTTTATGTACCTAGTCGTAGTTTAAGATCTGAATCAAAGTTTCTTATTAAAACTCGTCAGGTGTGTAGTAAAAAGTCCAAGGTGTTATACAAAGACCGTGCTTTTGAAAATTTAGGTCCTAAACTTTTTAATGAATTACCTCTGTCTGTTCGTTCTAGTCCTTCAGTAGACATTTTTAAATCCAGACTGAAAACGCACTTATTTAAATGTGCTTTTAATATTTGACTGATTGTTTATTGTATCAGCGCCTTTGATCTTCATATGTTGGAATTGTTGCGCTTAATTAAATAAAGTTATTATTATTATTATTATCTGTATTAGCAGTGGCCAATCAGGATCTGTATTAGCAGTTGCTAATCAGAATCTGTATTAGCAGTGGCTAATCAGGATCTGTATTAGCAGTTGCTAATCAGAATCTGTATTAGCAGTTGCTAATCAGGATCTGTATTAGCAGTTGCTAATCAGAATCTGTATTAGCAGTTGCTAATCAGAATCTGTATTAGCAGTGGCTAATCATGATCTGTATTAGCAGTTGCTAATCATGATCTGTATTAGCAGTTGCCAATCAGAATCTGTATTAGCAGTGGCTAATCATGATCTGTATTAGCAGTTGCTAATCAGAATCTGTATTAGCAGTGGCCAATCATGATCTGTATTAGCAGTTGCTAATCAGAATCTGTATTAGCAGTGGCCAATCATGATCTGTATTAGCAGTGGCCAATCATGATCTGTATTAGCAGTGGCCAATCAGGATCTGTATTAGCAGTGGCTAATCATGATCTGTATTAGCAGTTGCCAATCATGATCTGTATTAGCAGTTGCCAATCATGATCTGTATTAGCAGTTGCCAATCATGATCTGTATTAGCGGTGGCCAATCATGATCAGTATCAGTAGGGGCCAATCATGATCTGTATTAGCGGTGGCCAATCATGATCTGTATTAGCAGTGGCCAATCAGGGTCTGTATTAGCAGTGGCCAATCAGGATCTGTATTAGCAGTGGCCAATCAGGATCTGTATTAGCAGTGGCCAATCAGGATCTGTATTAGCAGTGGCTAATCATGATCTGTATTAGCAGTTGCCAATCATGATCTGTATTAGCAGTTGCCAATCATGATCTGTATTAGCAGTTGCCAATCATGATCTGTATTAGCAGTGGGCAATCAGGATCTGTATTAGCAGTGGCCAATCAGGATCTGTATTAGCAGTGGCTAATCATGATCTGTATTAGCAGTGGCCATTCATGATCTGTATTAGCAGTGGCCAATCAGGATCTGTATTAGCAGTTGCCAAACATGATCTGTATTAGCAGTTGCCAATCAGGATCTGTATTAGCAGTGGCTAATCATGATCTGTATTAGCAGTGGCCAATTATGATCTGTATTAGCAGTGGACAATCAGGATCTGTATTAGCAGTGGCCAATCAGGATTTGTATTAGCAGTGGCCAATCATGATCTGTATTAGCAGTGGCCAATCAGGATCTGTATTAGCAGTGGCCAATCAGGATCTGTATTAGCAGTGGCTAATCATGATCTGTATTAGCAGTTGCTAATCAGAATCTGTATTAGCAGTGGCCAATCATGATCTGTATTATCAGTGGCCAATCAGGATCTGTATTATCAGTGGCCAATCAGGATCTGTATTAGCAGTGGCTAATCCGGATCTGTATTAGCAGTTGCTAATCAGAATCTGTATTAGCAGTGGCCAATCATGATCTGTATTAGCAGTGGCCAATCATGATCTGTATTAGCAGTTGCTAATCAGAATCTGTATTAGCAGTGGCCAATCATGATCTGTATTATCAGTGGCAAATCATGATCTGTATTAGCAGTGGCCAATCAGGATCTGTATTAGCAGTGGCTAATCATGATCTGTATTAGCAGTTGCCAATCAGGATCTGTATTAGCCGTGGCCAATCATGATCTGTATTAGCAGTGGCCAATCATGATCTGTATTAGCAGTGGCCAATCATGATCAGTATTAGCAGTGGCCAATCATGATCTGTATTAGCGGTGGCCAATCATGATCAGTATCAGTAGGGGCCAATCATGATCAGTATTAGCAGTGGCCAAACATGATCAGTATCAGCAGTGGCCAATCATGATCAGTATTAGCAGTGGCCAAACATGATCAGTATCAGCAGTGGCCAATCATGATCAGTATCAGCAGTGGCCAATCATGATCTGTATTAGCAGTGGCCAATCATGATCAGTATTAGCAGTGGCCAAACATGATCTGTATTAGCAGTGGCCAATCATGATCTGTATTAGCGGTGGCCAATCATGATCAGTATCAGTAGGGGCCAATCATGATCAGTATTAGCAGTGGCCAAACATGATCTGTATTAGCAGTGGCCAATCATGATCTGTATTAGCGGTGGCCAATCATGATCAGTATCAGTAGGGGCCAATCATGATCTGTATTAGCAGTGGCCAATCATGATCAGTATCAGTAGGGGCCAATCATGATCTGTATTAGCAGTGGCCAAACATGATCAGTATTAGCAGTGGCCAATCATGATCTGTATTAGCGGTGGCCAATCATGATTAGTATTAGCAGTTGCTAATCAGAATCTGTATTAGCAGTTGCCAATCATGATCAGTATTAGGAGTTGCCAATCATGATCAGTATTAGCAGTGGCAAATCATGATAAGTATTATCAGTGGCCAATCATGATCTGTATTAGTAGTTGCCAATCATGATCAGTATTAGCAGTTGCCAATCATGATCAGTATTAGCAGTTGCCAATCATGATCTGTATTAGCAGTGGCAAATCATGATAAGTATTATCAGTGGCCAATCATGATCTGTATTAGCAGTGGCTAATCATGATCTGTATTAGCAGTTGCCAATCAGAATCTGTATTAGCAGTGGCCAATCATGATCAGTATTAGCAGTGGCCAATCATGATCAGTATTAGCAGTGGCCAATCAGAATCTGTATTAGCAGTGGCTAATCATGATCTGTATTAGCAGTGGCTAATCATGATCTGTATTAGCAGTTGCCAATCAGAATCTGCATTAGCAGTGGCTAATCATGATCTGTATTAGCAGTTGCCAATCAGAATCTGCATTAGCAGTGGCTAATCATGATCTGTATTAGCAGTTGCTAATCATGATCTGTATTAGCAGTGGCCAATCATGATCTGTATTAGCAGTTGCCAATCATGATCAGTATTAGCAGTGGCCAATCATGATCTGTATTAGCAGTGGCCAATCATGATCTGTATTAGCAGTGGCCAATCATGATCTGTATTAGCAGTGGCCAATCATGATCTGTATTAGCAGTGGCCAATCATGATCTGTATTAGCAGTGGCCAATCATGATCTGTATTAGCAGTGGCCAATCATGATCTGTATAAGCAGTTTCCAATCAGAATCTGTATTAGCAGTTGCCAATCAGAATCTGTATTAGCAGTTGCCAATCAGAATCTGTATTAGCAGTTGCCAATCAGGATCTGTATTAGCAGTTGCCAATCAGGATCTGTATTACCAGTTGCCAAACATGATCTGTATTAGCAGTGGCCAAACATGATCTGTATTAGCAGTGGCCAATCATGATCTGTATTAGCAGTGGCCAATCAGAATCTGTATTAGCAGTGGCCAAACATGATCAGTATCAGCAGTGGCCAATCATGATCTGTATTAGAAGTGGCCAATCAGAATCTGTATTAGCAGTTGCCAATCATGATCTGTATCAGCAGTTGCCAATCACGATCTGTATTAGTAGTTGCCAATCAGGATCTGTATTATCAGTTGCCAATCATGATCTGTATTAGCAGTGGCCAATCATGATCTGTATTAGCAGTGGCCAATCATGATCTGTATTAGCAGTGGCCAATCATAATCTGTATTAGCAGTGGCCAAACATGATCTGTATTAACAGTGGCCAAACATGATCTGTATTAGCAGTGGCCAAACATGATCTGTATTAGCAGTGGCCAAACATGATCTGTATTAGCAGTGGCCAAACATGATCTGTATTAGCAGTGGCCAAACATGATCTGTATTAGCAGTGGCCAATCATAATCTGTATTAGCAGTGGCCAAACATGATCTGTATTAGCAGTGGCCAAACATGATCTGTATTAGCAGTGGCCAAACATGATCTGTATTAGCAGTGGCCAATCATGATCTGTATTAGCAGTTGCCAATCATGATATGTATTAGCAGTTGCCAATCAGGATCTGTATTACCAGTTGCCAAACATGATCTGTATTAGCAGTGGCCAAACATGATCTGTATTAGTAGTTGCCAAACATGATCTGTATTAGCAGTGGCCAAACATGATCTGTATTAGCAGTTGCCAAACATGATCTGTATTAGCAGTTGCCAAACATGATCTGTATTAGCAGTGGCCAATCAGAATCTGTATTAGCAGTGGCCAATCAGGATCTGTATTAGCAGTGGCCAATCAGGATCTGTATTAGCCGTGGCCAATCAGGATCTGTATTAGCAGTGGCCAATCAGGATCTGTATTAGCAGTGGCCAATCAGGATCTGTATTAGCAGTTGCCAATCAGGATCTGTATTAGCAGTTGCCAATCAGGATCTGTATTAGCAGTTGCTAATCAGGATCTGTATTAGCAGTGGCCAATCATGATCTGTATTAGCAGTTGCTAATCAGAATCTGTATTAGCAGTGGCCAAACATGATCAGTATTAGCAGTGGCCAATCATTTTCAATATTAGCAGTGGCCAATCATGATCTGTATTAGCAGTGGCCAATCATGATCTGTATTAGCAGTTGCTAATCAGAATCTGTATTAGCAGTGGCCAATCATGATCAGTATTAGCAGTTGCTAATCAGAATCTGTATTAGCAGTTGCTAATCAGGATCTGTATTAGCAGTGGCCAATCATGATCTGTATTAGCAGTTGCTAATCAGAATCTGTATTAGCAGTGGCCAATCATGATCTGTATTAGCAGTTGCTAATCAGAATCTGTATTAGCAGTTGCCAATCAGAATCTGTATTAGCAGTGGCCAATCATGATCAGTATCAGCAGTGGCCAATCAGAATCTGTATTAGCAGTGGCTAATCATGATCTGTATTAGCAGTGGCCAATCATGATCATTATCAGCAGTGGCTAATCATGATCTGTATTAGCAGTGGCCAATCATGATCTGTATTAGCAGTTGCTAATCAGAATCTGTATTAGCAGTTGCCAATCAGAATCTGTATTAGCAGTGGCCAATCATGATCAGTATTAGCAGTTGCTAATCAGAATCTGTATTAGCAGTTGCCAATCAGGATCTGTATTAGCAGTTGCTAATCAGGATCTGTATTAGCAGTGGCCAATCATGATCTGTATTAGCAGTTGCTAATCAGAATCTGTATTAGCAGTGGCCAATCATGATCTGTATTAGCAGTTGCTAATCAGAATCTGTATTAGCAGTTGCCAATCAGAATCTGTATTAGCAGTGGCCAATCAGAATCTGTATTAGCAGTGGCCAATCATGATCAGTATCAGCAGTGGCCAATCAGAATCTGTATTAGCAGTGGCTAATCATGATCTGTATTAGCAGTGGCTAATCATGATCTGTATTAGCAGTGGCCAATCATGATCATTATCAGCAGTGGCTAATCATGATCTGTATTAGCAGTGGCCAATCATGATCTGTATTAGCAGTTGCCAATCAGGATCTGTATTACCTGTTGCCAATCATGATCTGTATTAGCAGTGGCCAATCATGATCTGTATTAGCAGTGGCCAATCATGATTAGTATTAGCAGTGGCCAATCATGATCAGTATTAGCAGTTGCCAGTCATGATCTGTATTAGCAGTGGCCAATCATGATCAGTATTAGCAGTTGCCAATCATGATAAGTATTATCAGTGGCCCAATCATGATCAGTATCAGCAGTGGCTAATCATGATCTGTATTATCAGTGGCCAATCGGAATCTGTATTAGCAGTGGCCAATCAGAATCTGTATTAGCAGTGGCCAATCAGAATCTGTATTAGCAGTGGCCAATCAGAATCTGTATTAGCAGTGGCCAATCAGAATCTGTATTAGCAGTGGCCAATCAGAATCTGTATTAGCAGTGGCCAATCAGAATCTGTATTAGCAGTGGCCAATCAGAATCTGTATTAGCAGTGGCCAATCATGATCAGTATTAGCAGTGGTCAATCATGATCAGTATTAGCAGTGGTCAATCATGATCAGTATTAGCAGTGGCCAATCAGAATCTGTATTAGCAGTGGCTAATCATGATCTGTATTAGCAGTTGCCAATCAGAATCTGTATTAGCAGTGGCTAATCATGATCTATATTAGCAGTTGCTAATCAGAATCTATATTAGCAGTTGCTAATCAGAATCTGTATTAGCAGTGGCCAATCATGATCTGCATTAGCAGTTGCTAATCAGAATCTGTATTACCAGTTGCCAATCAGAATCTGTATTAGCAGTGGCTAATCATGATCTGTATTAGCAGTTGCTAATCAGAATCTGTATTAGCAGTGGCCAATCATGATCTGTATTAGAAGTGGCCAATCATGATCTGTATTAGAAGTGGCCAATCATGATCTGTATTAGCAGTGGCCAATCATGATCTGTATTAGCAGTGGCCAATCATGATCTGTATTACCAGTTGCCAATCAGAATCTGTATTAGCAGTGGCTAATCATGATCTGTATTAGCAGTTGCTAATCAGAATCTGTATTAGCAGTGGCCAATCATGATCTGTATTAGAAGTGGCCAATCATGATCTGTATTAGCAGTGGCCAATCATGATCTGTATTAGCAGTGGCCAATCATGATCTGTATTAGCAGTGGCCAATCATGATCAGTATTAGCAGTTGCCAATCAGAATCTGTATTAACCTTGGCCAATCATGATCTGTATTAGCAGTAGCTAATCATGATCTGTATTAGCAGTTGCCAATCAGAATCTGTATTAACCTTGGCCAATCATGATCTGTATTAGCAGTGGCTAATCATGATCTGTATTAGCAGTTGCCAATCAGAATCTGTATTAGCAGTGGCCAATCATGATCTGTATTAGCAGTGGCCAAACATGATCTGTATTAGCAGTTGCCAATCAGAATCTGTATTAGCAGTAGCTAATCATGATCTGTATTAGCAGTTGCCAATCAGAATCTGTATTAGCAGTGGCCAATCAGGATCTGTATTAGCAGTTGCTAATCAGAATCTGTATTAGCAGTGGCTAATCATGATCTGTATTAGCAGTTGCTAATCAGAATCTGTATTAGCAGTGGCTAATCAGGATCTGTATTAGCAGTTGCCAATCAGAATCTGTATTAACCTTGGCCAATCATGATCTGTATTAGCAGTAGCTAATCATGATCTGTATTAGCAGTTGCCAATCAGAATCTGTATTAGCAGTGGCTAATCAGGATCTGTATTAGCAGTTGCTAATCAGAATCTGTATTAGCAGTGGCTAATCATGATCTGTATTAGCAGTTGCCAATCAGAATCTGTATTAGCAGTGGCTAATCATGATCTGTATTAGCAGTTGCCAATCAGAATCTGTATTAGCAGTGGCTAATCATGATCTGTATTAGCAGTTGCTAATCATGATCTGTATTAGCAGTTGCCAATCAGAATCTGTATTAGCAGTGGCTAATCATGATCTGTATTAGCAGTTGCTAATCAGAATCTGTATTAGCAGTGGCCAATCATGATCTGTATTAGCAGTGGCCAATCATGATCTGTATTAGCAGTGGCCAATCAGGATCTGTATTAGCAGTGGCCAATCAGGATCTGTATTAGCAGTGGCCAATCATGATCAGTATTAGCAGTGGCCAATCATGATCTGTATTAGCAGTGGCCAATCATGATCTGTATTAGCAGTGGCCAATCATGATCTGTATTAGCAGTGGCCAATCATGATCTGTATTAGCAGTGGCCAATCATGATCTGTATTAGCAGTGGCCAATCAGGATCTGTATTAGCAGTGGCTAATCATGATCTGTATTAGCAGTTGCTAATCAGAATCTGTATTAGCAGTGGCCAATCATGATCTGTATTAGCAGTTGCTAATCAGAATCTGTATTAGCAGTGGCCAATCATGATCTGTATTAGCAGTGGCCGAACATGATCTGTATTAGCAGTTGCTAATCAGAATCTGTATTAGCAGTGGCCAATCATGATCTGTATTAGCAGTGGCTAATCATGATCTGTATTAGCAGTGGCTAATCATGATCTGTATTAGCAGTGGCCAATCATGATCTGTATTAGCAGTGGCCAATCATGATCTGTATTAGCAGTGGCCAATCATGATCTGTATTAGAAGTGGCCAATCATGATCTGTATTAGCAGTGGCCAATCATGATCTGTATTAGCAGTGGCTAATCAGAATCTGTATTAGCAGTGGCCAATCAGGATCTGTATTAGTAGTGGCCAATCTGTATTTATGTTAATATTGGCCAGGCAGCATCTTTGTTTGTATTGACAAATAATTCATGCCTGCTGCTAGTAGTGACATTGACAAGAACTGGATAGATGAGTGTTAGGTACTATTTGCCTAACAATTAGCAGATAAGGATCACTTACCCTAGGAGCTATGAATTGTGTGGTCCTATTTACAACCCATTTTGGAAGTGAACCTGAAAGAAAAGATTACATCAATGAATAATTGTTTTATATTATATATATGGAATATATTTTAAAATATGTTCACCATTCAGCAGAAATCCACATTGAATACTGACAAAGTGATAGCAACATAATGCACTGTCATGTGTGTTACTAAATGTATTATCATTAAGCTAAAAAAATACATGCTCCTACAGACAGTGAGGATATTGAATAATGATATAGCAAGATGGAGGTCACATGGTCACATGGTTTCTGTGGCAAAATGCAATGTGCAATGTGCAATGCAATGTGTCAGAACTTGCAATGTGCACACATGCAATGCCCGGAACAAACATTTATAATTTAAATCAAAAAAAGTTTAAAAAGAACTCCCATGTGATGAGAGTATCAGAGACACAGTACAAATTAATTCAAAATTACTTATACTTGAGATATTGATGGAAAAGCTGAAAATTAATTATGAACAGGTTTGAGTGTAATGAGGTCTGCGCAAAGTAACAGACCATCGATGTACCAAGTTTTATTGAAATGTGATTAGAACCAAAAAATTATGAATTATTATGCTAATTAGGAATTAATATGAACAGATTTAGACCCCAAACTTTGTACATTGTCCTAGAGCATCTTTGTACTAAGTTTCATTGAAATGGAATAATTAGTAGTTTAGATATCAGTGTGATAACTTAAAATTGGTTAATTATGCAAATTAGGTAATTAATATGTACAGATTTTAACCCACAATTAATCAGGTATGTCTTTTGTCCTACAGCATCCATGTACAAAGTTTCATTGAAATGTGATGATTAGTATAGATAGTGTGAAAGTTGAAAATCGATTAATTATGCAAATTAGGTAATTAATATGCACAATTATTTACCCTGAAACTAATCAGGTCTCTGCATAGTCCTTGAGTATCTATGTACCAAGTTTCATTGAAATGTAATGCTTAGTACTTGAAATATCAAAAGCTGAAAATTAATTAATTATGCAAATTAGGTAATTAATATGTACTGATATTACCCTAAAACTATCAGGACTGTGCAGTGTCCTATGACATCTATGTACAAAGTTTCATTGAAATGTGATGATTAGTCATTGAGGTATCAGAGCATCTATGAACCAAGTTTAATCAAAATTAGGCAGAGGGTTCTCTGAACCCGCCTATTCATATAGTTCATACCCACCATAGACTCTGGTCAGTCAAAATGACTATTTTGAACTGTAGGCATTCTGCCAATGACTGAGAGATAGAATCTAGGTCAGGGGAAGCCCCATGACCCCAAGATTCTTCCTGACGTCACGAACCACGTGATCGAGGCCACATGGTGGCGCCATTATGGCTGGATAATCACTTCTGGTTCTTTTCTCTCTGCACCAAAGACTAGACCAACGCTACGGAAAAAGTGGGGTGGTTGGGGTGGGACCTGGAGTCTATGGTGGGTATAAACTATGTGAATAGGCGGGTTCGGAGAACCCTCTGCCTAAGTTCACATTCAATTACCCACCATTGACTCAGGTCAGTCCAAAAAACTATTTTGAACTGTAGGCAGAGTCAGACGCTGGTAGGCGGGAGGTTTTCCTAGCAAACAGAAAATGATGAAAGTATTTTCCAAGTCCGGGATGATACACTCTACGACAATCACTCATCACCTAGTTAAGACCCAAAAGAGGGTGGTGTCTTACCTTGCCTGTGCTGTCACAAGAGCAAGAAGCAAAAATGATGCTATGGAGACAGGGTTAGGTGTGCCTGAGAAAGCTCAACCCCAAACCAAATTTAGGGGTTAGTATGCTTTCGAAGTAAAGACCGAAACAGTTCTGCATGAGGGTATAGGTCGAAAAGTGAGACCTGGAAGCTTCCAGGGGGTGCTGATGGTAGAGAAATCGGCCCGCAAAAATGATGAGACTGACTTATCTCCTATGCGCAGGGACCCTTGAGGTCGTTCCGGCTGGGTCAGCAACCAAAGTCTAACCCGCTACGGCGGGACCCAGCCTAAAAGAGGCCCTCCTCAATGGATTGGATGTCTTTTAGGTAGTAGTTGATAAAGACGTTTGCGTTTACCAGAAGCCTGCCCTCAGAAAATGTTTGAGGTGGGTGTCTGACGCTAGCACTAGTGAGTAAGCAATCGCATGGTTCACATTTGCTCGCACTTGGTGTCTCTGCAAGCTCTGTGTCGAGGAAGTTAAAGTATTATAAACCTCTAATACAGTCACAGTAATCCACCTGGTGATGGAAGTCGGGAAGGCCGGCCTATCCTGCTTGCCTGGGCCGTAACACAAAGACATGTGCTTGGCACCCCATCCTGAATCCCTAATACGGTTTTGGTAGCAACTCCATGCTCGAACCGGGCAGAGAAGCAATTTCTCCTGACCCTCCGGGCCGTCAAAATTTGACAGCAGAGGGATGACGATCGAGTGAGGATAGTGTCCTGGGATTTGTTTTTTGGGAAGAAACCAGATTCGTGTCTTTAGCACAACTTGATTGTCCATAACAGCGGTACATCGTCCGAGAAGGACAATGCCCCAGCTCTGGCCAACGCCTACCTTTGGAGAGGCTCAAAGGGCGGTCTGCTTAGAGCGGACAACACAACCGACAAATCCCAGTTGGGTGGTTCCCTTGTACGGAGTCTCGACCTCTGATATTGAAAGCAGTAAATAGTCTCCTACTAATAGGACGATTGGCTAGTCCCAAAGTGTTCTGAATGGTGGGGGGCAAGTCTGACCTGTAGCCAACGATCGCTGTGTAGGACAAACCCACGTCATCAAACAGGTGGACGAGGGAGTCTGCTTCAGATACACCAATCAGTGTATGTTTGCCACCTAGAAATGTAGACAGCGTTGGTGGAATCCATGTTCGCCCTAGCCAGGACGTTGGCAGCCCGCTCAGATAAACCTTTTGTATGTGCAGGTCTACTGAGAGCCTCTATGCGTGTAAGTGATACCCGCTGGGCTCGTTGGTAGTACGCCGTCCGGTTAGGACAGCAGGTCCGGTAGGTAAGTCTGGAAGCACTACTGGTGTTTCGACTAGCATTTCCAACAGAAGTGGAAACTGGGCCTTGGTTGACCAATTGGGTGCGACCTATGACAATATTCTGGTGTGCACCTGTCGAAGTTTTCTCCGAGGCCCGGTGAACTAGGGGGAAGGGGAAAAAGGCATACACATCTATGTGGGTTCACAGGGTCCGCAAAGCGACCCTGGCCCAGGCTCCTGGAGTTGGCAAGAGTGTTATGTACGTCAGGAGCTTGGCATTCGGGGTGCGGCAAACATGTCTATCTTTGGACCAGCCCACAGCCGTAACAGCCTGGAGGCTACCCACTGGGGTATCAGCCACTCTGTGTTCTGGAGATGGGGTGTCTGCCAGACTGTTCCTCACCACTGGAAGGTGGTGTGCGGTTAGCTCCACATTGTATTCTAGGCACTAAAAGAGAATTTGCTCCGCTAGGGCTGACAACAGTGGGGAACGCATCCCCCCTCCTTGTAGAGGGTGACCACCGTTGTGTTGCCTGTGCGGAGCAGGACTACGGGTAGAAAGTGTGGTAGTGCCAAGTGCACTGCTTTCAGTTCGAGTTGCATGGTTGATATGGCGGTCCCGAAACTAATGTGAGGGCCCTATACCTTGGGCTTGTTCATCCAATAGATGTGCTCCCCAAACTTGGAGGGAGGCATCTGTTACCAGAGTCATACCTGCGGCGAGTGGGTCCAAGAGGGCCCCTGTCCGAGGTTGGCCAGTGACGACCACCAGGGCAGGGCTTCCTTTGCTTGGTCCGGGATCAATACCCACCTATCTAATGCTCGTAGGAGAGCTTGGTGTTGTAGCAACAAGCGTAGTACCAGGTGGTAGCATAATGTGGCCTGGGGAACTACCCTTCGAACCGAGGTCATCATTCCGATGATCCGCATTAGTTCTCAGAGGGACACTGAGGGACCGCTGACTAGGCGTTCGGCTAGGCTGCTTAGCACCAAGCAATACGCTTGAAATAGCTACACCAAGTCTACCTCTGTGTCAAACTCCATGCCCAGGAACACCTACTGTTGTATTGGGTAGGGATGGGACTTGTCTGATTTACTAAAGAGCCCAACTGGTGAAGTAAATCCTGTGTTAGCCTTACTTGCTCAGCTAATAACCCATTGTGAGAGTTATGTAATAACCAGTCGTCTAGGTACGGATTGATGTGTACCGACGCTTGGTGAAACAGCAGCACCACGTGTTCCATCCATTTCAGTGGATTGTAGGGGGCTGTGCATAACGCGAAGGGGGGGGCACCAAGATTTGAATACTTGGCCTAGCTGGGCGACTCTAAGGAGATGGCAACTCGCCGGTATGTGCAGGTAGGCCCTGCTTAAGTCTAGTGGGGCTAGCCAGTCGAAAGGGTGGATGGACAGAAGAATGCTGAATGACGTCTCCATGCAGAACGGATCGAGGAAAACGTACTGATTCAGTCTGCCTAGGTCCAGAACTGGACGCCCACCACCTGTAGATTTGGTACTACGAACACATTCAAGTCGAAGCCTTATGTATGGCGTCCTTTTCCAGCAAACTGTCTACTTCCTGTTTGATCGAGTCCCCTGGCAGTGCCCCCAATGGGGGGAGACACTAAAGGGGAGATGGAGACTTCAGTGGTATACTGTAACCGTATGTCACCACCTGGAAAGTCCAGGGATCGGTCACCCGCTGCCTCCAAACCGATATGACGCCTGTGATCCCATAAGCATTGAAGCAACACTAAGTTGTTGCCTTAGGATCAAGAGTGGGGGTATATACATTATATCGGTACCTCCACCATCGGGCCTCCTACTCGATGTCTCAGTACACGACGTACAGGTAGCCGAGCGTGAGGACTTTCCACTTATGCCAACACGCAACTCACCGATTTTTACTGGACGCGCAACCTTGCTGTGAAAATACGAGCAACGTGGTCAGTCTCCGCGATTTTGCATGGCTCTGAAAAACATCCCAGGCCTCAGAACTCCAGTGAAAAACACACGCCTTCAAGGCAAAAACCCCAAACCCTGCACGCAGCCACGGAAAAAATAGCATTTCGGCTGCGGGTTCTATGCGGGTAAATTCTGATTATAACCACTGCACAGTCGTCTCGAAAAACAAGGAGACAAAACCGGCGGCGAGCCTCTGGTGCTGTCATTACATTTTTCCATTTCTAAATACATTGATAAAGCATAAAATGAACATGACATGCATGGTGGAAGCGAAATACAGTTGGAAAAGGTGACGCAACAAAACCAACAAGTGCTTAAGGGTTCAGTTACTTTGTTGTGAAATATACTACACACAAAGGAGAAACGACACGAGGGTAAAATGACAAGGAAAACTTATCCTACCAGCTACAATGTCGGTTACCGCGGCGGCAGTAACAACCCAAGCCAGAAACCCGGACAGAAAAAGGCAGGCCTTCCAGGCAGAGCTGCTAAATTTTCATCCCCAAAGTGCGGAGATAAAAAATGGCCTCGGTCACGTGGTTCGTGAAGTAAGGGAAAAGAATCTTGGGGTCATGGGGCTTCCCCTGACCTAGATTCTCTCCGTCATTGGCAGAATCGCTGATTAATGCCTGCAGTTCAAAATAGTCATTTTGACTGGCCGGAGTCTATGATGGGTAATTGAAAGTAGTGATTCTTTAGGTATCAGTGGTGCAGTCCTGGAACAGCTAAAAAGTAGCTAATTATCAGATAAATTAGGTAATTAATATGCATGGATTTCTACCCCAAAACCACACGCACACACACGCACATATATATAATATACTATAATGTGTGAGGTGTACACAATGACAAGAATAAAAACATTTTCTAGTTGGGGTCTTAGATAAACACCATAAGTCATCCATAGTTAGGGTTAATCAGAATTTAAGACCTGAATCTGAATCCAAGACTGAAATCTGCATCTGAGCCTAACATTACACTTATTTCCTTGATGCTATGAAAGGTCAAGACATACCTTTTGGGTCTGACTGTGATACATATGTCATTTCACAACCTTTGTCTTTAGGTCGAATAAGATAACCTGTAAGTAATGACTCTGCTCGCACACATTTTTTGTTTGGAGGAAGATCCTGCAATTCAATCAAATCAAATGCATATATTAACGAACACAAATATGTCACATGAATTATTCAGAATACAGATGGAAATGAGGTAATTCAGTGTCACATCTGCCTACTACATGGTTGGCATTAGGGAATATAAATCTGCTTATACCTGCATGGTTGGCATTTGGGAATGTGAATCTGCTTATACCTGCATGGTTGGCATTTGGGAATGTGAATTAGCTTATACCTGCATGGTTGTCATTTGGGAATGTGAATTTGCTTATACCTGCATGGTTGGCAATTGGGAATGTGAATTTGCTTATACCTGCATGGTTGGCAATTGGGAATATGAATTTGCTTATACCTGCATGGTTGACATTTGGGAATGTGAATTTGCTTATACCTGCATGGTTGTCATTTGGGAATGTGAATTTGCTTATACCTGCATGGTTGGCAATTGGGAATATGAATTTGCTTATACCTGCATGGTTGTCATTTGGGAATGTGAATTTGCTTATACCTGCATGGTTGTCATTTGGGAATGTGAATTTGCTTAAACCTGCATAGTTGTCATTTGGGAATGTGAATTTGCTTAAACCTGCATGGTTGGCAATTGGGAATGTGAATTGGCTTATACCTGCATGGTTGGCATTTGGGAATATGAATTTGCTTAAACCTGCATGGTTGGCAATTGGGAATGTGAATTTGCTTAAACCTGCATAGTTGTCATTTGGGAATGTGAATTTGCTTAAACCTGCATGGTTGGCATTTGGGAATGTGAATTTGCTTAAACCTGCATAGTTGTCATTTGGGAATGTGAATTTGCTTAAACCTGCATGGTTGGCATTTGGGAATGTGAATTTGCTTAAACCTGCATACATGTAGTTGTCATTTGGGAATGTGAATTTGCTTAAACCTGCATGGTTGGCAATTGGGAATGTGAATTGGCTTATACCTGCATGGTTGGCATTTGGGAATGTGAATCTGCTTATACCTGCATGGTTGGCATTTGGGAATATGAATCTGCTTATACCTGCATGGTTGGCAATTGGGAATGTGAATCTGCTTATACCTGCCTGGTTGACAATTGGGAATGTGAATTTGCTTATACCTGCCTGGTTGGCATTTGTAAATGTGAATTTGCTTATACCTGCCTGGTTGACAATTGGGAATGTGAATCTGCTTATACCTGCCTGGTTGGCATTTGTAAATGTGAATTTGCTTATACCTGCATGGTTGGCAATTGGGAATGTGAATTTGCTTATACCTGCCTGGTTGACAATTGGGAATGTGAATTTGCTTATACCTGCCTGGTTGACAATTGGGAATGTGAATTTGCTTATACCTGCCTGGTTGGCATTTGTAAATGTGAATTTGCTTATACCTGCCTGGTTGGCATTTGTAAATGTGAATTTGCTTATACCTGCCTGGTTGACAATTGGGAATGTGAATCTGCTTATACCTGCCTGGTTGGCATTTGTAAATGTGAATTTGCTTATACCTGCATGGTTGGCAATTGGGAATGTGAATTTGCTCATACCTGCCTGGTTGACAATTGGGAATGTGAATTTGCTTATACCTGCATGGTTGACATTTGGAAATATGAATTTGCTTATACCTGCATGGTTGACAATTGGGAATGTGAATTTGCTTATACCTGCATGGTTGGCATTTGGAAATATGAATTGGCTTATACCTGCATGGTTGGCATTTGGAAATATGAATTTGCTTATACCTGCATGGTTGGCAATTGGGAATGTGAATGTGCTTATACCTGCATGGTTGACATTTGGGAATGTGAAACTGCTTATACCTGCATGGTTGGCAATTGGGAATGTGAATTTGCTTATACCTGCATGGTTGGCAATTGGGAATGTGAATCTGCTTATACCTGCATGGTTGACATTTGGGAATGTGAATCTGCTTATACATGCATGGTTGACATTTGGGAATGTGAAACTGCGTATACCTGCATGGTTGGCAATTGGGAATGTGAATTTGCTTATACCTGCATGGTTGGCAATTGGGAATGTGAATCTGCTTATACCTGCATGGTTGGCAATTGGGAATGTGAATCTGCTTATACCTGCATGGTTGGCAATTGGGAATGTGAATCTGCTAATACCTGCATGGTTGGCAATTGGGAATGTGAATCTGCTTATACCTGCATGGTTGGCAATTGGGAATGTGAATTTGCTTATACCTGCATGGTTGGCATTTGGGAATGTGAATTTGCTTATACCTGCCTGGTTGACATTTGGAAATATGAATTTGCTTATACCTGCATGGTTGTCATTTGGGAATGTGAATTTGCTTATACCTGCCTGGTTGACATTTGGAAATATGAATTTGCTTATACCTGCATGGTTGGCAATTGGGAATGTGAATTTGCTTATACCTGCCTGGTTGACATTTGGAAATATGAATTTGCTTATACCTGCATGGTTGTCATTTGGGAATGTGAATTTGCTTATACCTGCCTGGTTGACATTTGGAAATATGAATTTGCTTATACCTGCATGGTTGGCAATTGGGAATGTGAATTTGCTTATACCTGCATGGTTGGCAATTGGGAATATGAATTTGCTTATACCTGCATGGTTGGCATTTGGGAATATGAATTTGCTTATACTTGCATGGTTGGCATTTGGAAATATGAATTTGCTTATACCTGCATAGTTGGCAATTGGGAATATGAATTTGCTTATACCTGCATGGTTGGCATTTGGGAATATGAATTTGCTTATACTTGCATGGTTGGCATTTGGAAATATGAATTTGCTTATACCTGCATGGTTGGCATTTGGGAATATGAATTTGCTTATACCTGCATGGTTGGCAATTGGGAATGTGAATTTGCTTATACCTGCATGGTTGGCATTTGGAAATATGAATTTGCTTATACCTGCATGGTTGGCAATTGGGAATGTGAATCTGCTTATACCTGCATGGTTGACATTTGGGAATGTGAAACTGCTTATACCTGCATGGTTGGCAATTGGGAATGTGAATTTGCTTATACCTGCATGGTTGGCAATTGGGAATGTGAATTTGTTTATACCTGCATGGTTGGCAATTGGGAATGTGAATCTGCTTATACCTGCATGGTTGACGATTGGGAATGTGAATCTGCTTATACCTGCATGGTTGAAATTTGGGAATGTGAAACTGCTTATACCTGCATGGTTGACATTTGGGAATGTGAAACTGCTTATACCTGCATGGTTGGCAATTGGGAATGTGAAACTGCTTATACCTGCATGGTTGGCAATTGGGAATGTGAATTTGCTTATACCTGCATGGTTGGCAATTGGGAATGTGAATCTGCTTATACCTGCATGGTTGGCAATTGGGAATGTGAATTTGCTTATACCTGCATGGTTGACGATTGGGAATGTGAATCTGCTTATACCTGCATGGTTGACGATTGGGAATGTGAATCTGCTTATACCTGCATGGTTGGCAATTGGGAATGTGAATCTGCTTATACCTGCATGGTTGACGATTGGGAATGTGAATTTGCTTATACCTGCATGGTTGGCAATTGGGAATGTGAATTTGCTTATACCTGCATGGTTGGCAATTGGGAATGTGAATCTGCTTATACCTGCATGGTTGACGATTGGGAATGTGAATCTGCTTATACCTGCATGGTTGACGATTGGGAATGTGAATCTGCTTATACCTGCATGGTTGGCAATTGGGAATGTGAATCTGCTTATACCTGCATGGTTGGCAATTGGGAATGTGAATGTGCTTATACCTGCATGGTTGACATTTGGGAATGTGAAACTGCTTATACCTGCATGGTTGGCAATTGGGAATGTGAATTTGCTTATACCTGCATGGTTGGCAATTGGGAATGTGAATTTGCTTATACCTGCATGGTTGACGATTGGGAATGTGAATCTGCTTATACCTGCATGGTTGGCAATTGGGAATGTGAATCTGCTTATACCTGCATGGTTGGCAATTGGGAATGTGAATCTGCTTATACCTGCATGGTTGGCAATTGGGAATGTGAATCTGCTTATACCTGCATGGTTGGCAATTGGGAATGTGAATCTGCTTATACCTGCATGGTTGGCAATTGGGAATGTGAATTTGCCTATACCTGCATGGTTGGCAATTGGGAATGTGAATCTGCTTATACCTGCATGGTTGGCATTTGGAAATATGAATTTGCTTATACCTGCATGGTTGACAATTGGGAATGTGAAACTGCTTATACCTGCATGGTTGGCAATTGGGAATGTGAATTTGCTTATACCTGCATGGTTGACATTTGGGAATGTGAATTTGCTTATACCTGCATGGTTGGCAATTGGGAATGTGAATTTGCTTATACCTGCATGGTTGGCAATTGGGAATGTGAATCTGCTTATACCTGCATGGTTGACATTTGGGAATGTGAATTTGCTTATACCTGCATGGTTGACATTTGGGAATGTGAATTTGCTTATACCTGCATGGTTGGCAATTGGGAATGTGAATTTGCTTATACCTGCATGGTTGGCAATTGGGAATGTGAATCTGCTTATACCTGCATGGTTGACAATTGGGAATGTGAATCTGCTTATACCTGCATGGTTGGCAATTGGGAATGTGAATTTGCTTATACCTGCATGGTTGGCAATTGGGAATGTGAATCTGCTTATACCTGCATGGTTGGCAATTGGGAATGTGAATTTGCTTATACCTGCATGGTTGGCAATTGGGAATGTGAATTTGCTTATACCTGCATGGTTGGCAATTGGGAATGTGAATTTGCTTATACCTGCATGGTTGGCAATTGGGAATGTGAATTTTCTTATACCTGCCTGGTTGACATTTGGAAATATGAATTTGCTTATACCTGCATGGTTGGCAATTGGGAATGTGAATTTGCTTATACCTGCCTGGTTGACAATTGGGAATGTGAATTTGCTTATACCTGCCTGGTTGACAATTGGGAATGTGAATTTGCTTATACCTGCCTGGTTGGCATTTGTAAATGTGAATTTGCTTATACCTGCCTGGTTGACAATTGGGAATGTGAATCTGCTTATACCTGCCTGGTTGGCATTTGTAAATGTGAATTTGCTTATACCTGCATGGTTGGCAATTGGGAATGTGAATCTGCTTATACCTGCATGGTTGACATTTGGGAATGTGAATCTGCTTATACATGCATGGTTGACATTTGGGAATGTGAATCTGCTTATACCTGCCTGGTTGGCATTTGTAAATGTGAATTTGCTTATACCTGCATGGTTGGCAATTGGGAATGTGAATTTGCTTATACCTGCCTGGTTGACAATTGGGAATGTGAATTTGCTTATACCTGCCTGGTTGACAATTGGGAATGTGAATTTGCTTATACCTGCCTGGTTGGCATTTGTAAATGTGAATTTGCTTATACCTGCCTGGTTGACAATTGGGAATGTGAATCTGCTTATACCTGCCTGGTTGGCATTTGTAAATGTGAATTTGCTTATACCTGCATGGTTGGCAATTGGGAATGTGAATTTGCTTATACCTGCCTGGTTGACAATTGGGAATGTGAATTTGCTTATACCTGCCTGGTTGACAATTGGGAATGTGAATTTGCTTATACCTGCCTGGTTGGCATTTGTAAATGTGAATTTGCTTATACCTGCCTGGTTGACAATTGGGAATGTGAATCTGCTTATACCTGCCTGGTTGGCATTTGTAAATGTGAATTTGCTTATACCTGCATGGTTGGCAATTGGGAATGTGAATTTGCTCATACCTGCCTGGTTGACAATTGGGAATGTGAATTTGCTTATACCTGCATGGTTGACATTTGGAAATATGAATTTGCTTATACCTGCATGGTTGACAATTGGGAATGTGAATTTGCTTATACCTGCATGGTTGGCATTTGGAAATATGAATTGGCTTATACCTGCATGGTTGGCATTTGGAAATATGAATTTGCTTATACCTGCATGGTTGGCAATTGGGAATGTGAATGTGCTTATACCTGCATGGTTGACATTTGGGAATGTGAAACTGCTTATACCTGCATGGTTGGCAATTGGGAATGTGAATTTGCTTATACCTGCATGGTTGGCAATTGGGAATGTGAATCTGCTTATACCTGCATGGTTGACATTTGGGAATGTGAATCTGCTTATACATGCATGGTTGACATTTGGGAATGTGAAACTGCTTATACCTGCATGGTTGGCAATTGGGAATGTGAATTTGCTTATACCTGCATGGTTGGCAATTGGGAATGTGAATCTGCTTATACCTGCATGGTTGGCAATTGGGAATGTGAATCTGCTTATACCTGCATGGTTGGCAATTGGGAATGTGAATCTGCTAATACCTGCATGGTTGGCAATTGGGAATGTGAATCTGCTTATACCTGCATGGTTGGCAATTGGGAATGTGAATTTGCTTATACCTGCATGGTTGGCATTTGGGAATGTGAATTTGCTTATACCTGCCTGGTTGACATTTGGAAATATGAATTTGCTTATACCTGCATGGTTGTCATTTGGGAATGTGAATTTGCTTATACCTGCCTGGTTGACATTTGGAAATATGAATTTGCTTATACCTGCATGGTTGGCAATTGGGAATGTGAATTTGCTTATACCTGCCTGGTTGACATTTGGAAATATGAATTTGCTTATACCTGCATGGTTGTCATTTGGGAATGTGAATTTGCTTATACCTGCCTGGTTGACATTTGGAAATATGAATTTGCTTATACCTGCATGGTTGGCAATTGGGAATGTGAATTTGCTTATACCTGCATGGTTGGCAATTGGGAATATGAATTTGCTTATACCTGCATGGTTGGCATTTGGGAATATGAATTTGCTTATACTTGCATGGTTGGCATTTGGAAATATGAATTTGCTTATACCTGCATAGTTGGCAATTGGGAATATGAATTTGCTTATACCTGCATGGTTGGCATTTGGGAATATGAATTTGCTTATACTTGCATGGTTGGCATTTGGAAATATGAATTTGCTTATACCTGCATGGTTGGCATTTGGGAATATGAATTTGCTTATACCTGCATGGTTGGCAATTGGGAATGTGAATTTGCTTATACCTGCATGGTTGGCATTTGGAAATATGAATTTGCTTATACCTGCATGGTTGACATTTGGGAATGTGAAACTGCTTATACCTGCATGGTTGGCAATTGGGAATGTGAATTTGCTTATACCTGCATGGTTGGCAATTGGGAATGTGAATTTGTTTATACCTGCATGGTTGGCAATTGGGAATGTGAATCTGCTTATACCTGCATGGTTGACGATTGGGAATGTGAATCTGCTTATACCTGCATGGTTGAAATTTGGGAATGTGAAACTGCTTATACCTGCATGGTTGACATTTGGGAATGTGAAACTGCTTATACCTGCATGGTTGGCAATTGGGAATGTGAAACTGCTTATACCTGCATGGTTGGCAATTGGGAATGTGAATTTGCTTATACCTGCATGGTTGGCAATTGGGAATGTGAATCTGCTTATACCTGCATGGTTGGCAATTGGGAATGTGAATTTGCTTATACCTGCATGGCTGACGATTGGGAATGTGAATCTGCTTATACCTGCATGGTTGACGATTGGGAATGTGAATCTGCTTATACCTGCATGGTTGGCAATTGGGAATGTGAATCTGCTTATACCTGCATGGTTGACGATTGGGAATGTGAATTTGCTTATACCTGCATGGTTGGCAATTGGGAATGTGAATTTGCTTATACCTGCATGGTTGGCAATTGGGAATGTGAATCTGCTTATACCTGCATGGTTGACGATTGGGAATGTGAATCTGCTTATACCTGCATGGTTGACGATTGGGAATGTGAATCTGCTTATACCTGCATGGTTGGCAATTGGGAATGTGAATCTGCTTATACCTGCATGGTTGGCAATTGGGAATGTGAATGTGCTTATACCTGCATGGTTGACATTTGGGAATGTGAAACTGCTTATACCTGCATGGTTGGCAATTGGGAATGTGAATTTGCTTATACCTGCATGGTTGGCAATTGGGAATGTGAATTTGCTTATACCTGCATGGTTGACGATTGGGAATGTGAATCTGCTTATACCTGCATGGTTGGCAATTGGGAATGTGAATCTGCTTATACCTGCATGGTTGGCAATTGGGAATGTGAATCTGCTTATACCTGCATGGTTGGCAATTGGGAATGTGAATCTGCTTATACCTGCATGGTTGGCAATTGGGAATGTGAATCTGCTTATACCTGCATGGTTGGCAATTGGGAATGTGAATTTGCCTATACCTGCATGGTTGGCAATTGGGAATGTGAATCTGCTTATACCTGCATGGTTGGCATTTGGAAATATGAATTTGCTTATACCTGCATGGTTGACAATTGGGAATGTGAAACTGCTTATACCTGCATGGTTGGCAATTGGGAATGTGAATTTGCTTATACCTGCATGGTTGACATTTGGGAATGTGAATTTGCTTATACCTGCATGGTTGGCAATTGGGAATGTGAATTTGCTTATACCTGCATGGTTGGCAATTGGGAATGTGAATCTGCTTATACCTGCATGGTTGACATTTGGGAATGTGAATTTGCTTATACCTGCATGGTTGACATTTGGGAATGTGAATTTGCTTATACCTGCATGGTTGGCAATTGGGAATGTGAATTTGCTTATACCTGCATGGTTGGCAATTGGGAATGTGAATCTGCTTATACCTGCATGGTTGACAATTGGGAATGTGAATCTGCTTATACCTGCATGGTTGGCAATTGGGAATGTGAATTTGCTTATACCTGCATGGTTGGCAATTGGGAATGTGAATCTGCTTATACCTGCATGGTTGGCAATTGGGAATGTGAATTTGCTTATACCTGCATGGTTGGCAATTGGGAATGTGAATTTGCTTATACCTGCATGGTTGGCAATTGGGAATGTGAATTTGCTTATACCTGCATGGTTGGCAATTGGGAATGTGAATTTTCTTATACCTGCCTGGTTGACATTTGGAAATATGAATTTGCTTATACCTGCATGGTTGGCAATTGGGAATGTGAATTTGCTTATACCTGCCTGGTTGACAATTGGGAATGTGAATTTGCTTATACCTGCCTGGTTGACAATTGGGAATGTGAATTTGCTTATACCTGCCTGGTTGGCATTTGTAAATGTGAATTTGCTTATACCTGCCTGGTTGACAATTGGGAATGTGAATCTGCTTATACCTGCCTGGTTGGCATTTGTAAATGTGAATTTGCTTATACCTGCATGGTTGGCAATTGGGAATGTGAATCTGCTTATACCTGCATGGTTGACATTTGGGAATGTGAATCTGCTTATACATGCATGGTTGACATTTGGGAATGTGAATCTGCTTATACCTGCCTGGTTGGCATTTGTAAATGTGAATTTGCTTATACCTGCCTGGTTGACAATTGGGAATGTGAATCTGCTTATACCTGCCTGGTTGGCATTTGTAAATGTGAATTTGCTTATACCTGCATGGTTGGCAATTGGGAATGTGAATCTGCTTATACCTGCATGGTTGACATTTAGGAATGTGAATCTGCTTATACATGCATGGTTGACATTTGGGAATGTGAATCTGCTTATACCTGCCTGGTTGGCATTTGTAAATGTGAATTTGCTTATACCTGCATGGTTGGCAATTGGGAATGTGAATTTGCTTATACCTGCCTGGTTGACAATTGGGAATGTGAATTTGATTATACCTGCCTGGTTGACAATTGGGAATGTGAATTTGCTTATACCTGCCTGGTTGGCATTTGTAAATGTGAATTTGCTTATACCTGCCTGGTTGACAATTGGGAATGTGAATCTGCTTATACCTGCCTGGTTGGCATTTGTAAATGTGAATTTGCTTATACCTGCATGGTTGGCAATTGGGAATGTGAATTTGCTTATACCTGCCTGGTTGACAATTGGGAATGTGAATTTGCTTATACCTGCCTGGTTGACAATTGGGAATGTGAATTTGCTTATACCTGCCTGGTTGGCATTTGTAAATGTGAATTTGCTTATACCTGCCTGGTTGACAATTGGGAATGTGAATCTGCTTATACCTGCCTGGTTGGCATTTGTAAATGTGAATTTGCTTATACCTGCATGGTTGGCAATTGGGAATGTGAATTTGCTCATACCTGCCTGGTTGACAATTGGGAATGTGAATTTGCTTATACCTGCATGGTTGACATTTGGAAATATGAATTTGCTTATACCTGCATGGTTGACAATTGGGAATGTGAATTTGCTTATACCTGCATGGTTGGCATTTGGAAATATGAATTGGCTTATACCTGCATGGTTGGCATTTGGAAATATGAATTTGCTTATACCTGCATGGTTGGCAATTGGGAATGTGAATGTGCTTATACCTGCATGGTTGACATTTGGGAATGTGAAACTGCTTATACCTGCATGGTTGGCAATTGGGAATGTGAATTTGCTTATACCTGCATGGTTGGCAATTGGGAATGTGAATCTGCTTATACCTGCATGGTTGACATTTGGGAATGTGAATCTGCTTATACATGCATGGTTGACATTTGGGAATGTGAAACTGCTTATACCTGCATGGTTGGCAATTGGGAATGTGAATTTGCTTATACCTGCATGGTTGGCAATTGGGAATGTGAATCTGCTTATACCTGCATGGTTGGCAATTGGGAATGTGAATCTGCTTATACCTGCATGGTTGGCAATTGGGAATGTGAATCTGCTAATACCTGCATGGTTGGCAATTGGGAATGTGAATCTGCTTATACCTGCATGGTTGGCAATTGGGAATGTGAATTTGCTTATACCTGCATGGTTGGCATTTGGGAATGTGAATTTGCTTATACCTGCCTGGTTGACATTTGGAAATATGAATTTGCTTATACCTGCATGGTTGTCATTTGGGAATGTGAATTTGCTTATACCTGCCTGGTTGACATTTGGAATTATGAATTGGCTTATACCTGCATGGTTGGCATTTGGAAATATGAATTTGCTTATACCTGCATGGTTGGCAATTGGGAATGTGAATGTGCTTATACCTGCATGGTTGACATTTGGGAATGTGAAACTGCTTATACCTGCATGGTTGGCAATTGGGAATGTGAATTTGCTTATACCTGCATGGTTGGCAATTGGGAATGTGAATCTGCTTATACCTGCATGGTTGACATTTGGGAATGTGAATCTGCTTATACATGCATGGTTGACATTTGGGAATGTGAAACTGCTTATACCTGCATGGTTGGCATTTGTAAATGTGAATTTGCTTATACCTGCATGGTTGGCAATTGGGAATGTGAATTTGCTTATACCTGCCTGGTTGACAATTGGGAATGTGAATTTGCTTATACCTGCCTGGTTGACAATTGGGAATGTGAATTTGCTTATACCTGCCTGGTTGGCATTTGTAAATGTGAATTTGCTTATACCTGCCTGGTTGACAATTGGGAATGTGAATCTGCTTATACCTGCCTGGTTGGCATTTGTAAATGTGAATTTGCTTATACCTGCATGGTTGGCAATTGGGAATGTGAATTTGCTCATACCTGCCTGGTTGACAATTGGGAATGTGAATTTGCTTATACCTGCATGGTTGACATTTGGAAATATGAATTTGCTTATACCTGCATGGTTGACAATTGGGAATGTGAATTTGCTTATACCTGCATGGTTGGCATTTGGAAATATGAATTGGCTTATACCTGCATGGTTGGCATTTGGAAATATGAATTTGCTTATACCTGCATGGTTGGCAATTGGGAATGTGAATGTGCTTATACCTGCATGGTTGACATTTGGGAATGTGAAACTGCTTATACCTGCATGGTTGGCAATTGGGAATGTGAATTTGCTTATACCTGCATGGTTGGCAATTGGGAATGTGAATCTGCTTATACCTGCATGGTTGACATTTGGGAATGTGAATCTGCTTATACATGCATGGTTGACATTTGGGAATGTGAAACTGCTTATACCTGCATGGTTGGCAATTGGGAATGTGAATTTGCTTATACCTGCATGGTTGGCAATTGGGAATGTGAATCTGCTTATACCTGCATGGTTGGCAATTGGGAATGTGAATCTGCTTATACCTGCATGGTTGGCAATTGGGAATGTGAATCTGCTAATACCTGCATGGTTGGCAATTGGGAATGTGAATCTGCTTATACCTGCATGGTTGGCAATTGGGAATGTGAATTTGCTTATACCTGCATGGTTGGCATTTGGGAATGTGAATTTGCTTATACCTGCCTGGTTGACATTTGGAAATATGAATTTGCTTATACCTGCATGGTTGTCATTTGGGAATGTGAATTTGCTTATACCTGCCTGGTTGACATTTGGAATTATGAATTGGCTTATACCTGCATGGTTGGCATTTGGAAATATGAATTTGCTTATACCTGCATGGTTGGCAATTGGGAATGTGAATGTGCTTATACCTGCATGGTTGACATTTGGGAATGTGAAACTGCTTATACCTGCATGGTTGGCAATTGGGAATGTGAATTTGCTTATACCTGCATGGTTGGCAATTGGGAATGTGAATCTGCTTATACCTGCATGGTTGACATTTGGGAATGTGAATCTGCTTATACATGCATGGTTGACATTTGGGAATGTGAAACTGCTTATACCTGCATGGTTGGCAATTGGGAATGTGAATTTGCTTATACCTGCATGGTTGGCAATTGGGAATGTGAATCTGCTTATACCTGCATGGTTGGCAATTGGGAATGTGAATCTGCTTATACCTGCATGGTTGGCAATTGGGAATGTGAATCTGCTAATACCTGCATGGTTGGCAATTGGGAATGTGAATCTGCTTATACCTGCATGGTTGGCAATTGGGAATGTGAATTTGCTTATACCTGCATGGTTGGCATTTGGGAATGTGAATTTGCTTATACCTGCCTGGTTGACATTTGGAAATATGAATTTGCTTATACCTGCATGGTTGTCATTTGGGAATGTGAATTTGCTTATACCTGCCTGGTTGACATTTGGAAATATGAATTTGCTTATACCTGCATGGTTGGCAATTGGGAATGTGAATTTGCTTATACCTGCCTGGTTGACATTTGGAAATATGAATTTGCTTATACCTGCATGGTTGTCATTTGGGAATGTGAATTTGCTTATACCTGCCTGGTTGACATTTGGAAATATGAATTTGCTTATACCTGCATGGTTGGCAATTGGGAATGTGAATTTGCTTATACCTGCATGGTTGGCAATTGGGAATATGAATTTGCTTATACCTGCATGGTTGGCATTTGGGAATATGAATTTGCTTATACTTGCATGGTTGGCATTTGGAAATATGAATTTGCTTATACCTGCATAGTTGGCAATTGGGAATATGAATTTGCTTATACCTGCATGGTTGGCATTTGGGAATATGAATTTGCTTATACTTGCATGGTTGGCATTTGGAAATATGAATTTGCTTATACCTGCATGGTTGGCAATTGGGAATGTGAATTTGCTTATACCTGCATGGTTGGCATTTGGAAATATGAATTTGCTTATACCTGCATGGTTGGCAATTGGGAATGTGAATCTGCTTATACCTGCATGGTTGACATTTGGGAATGTGAAACTGCTTATACCTGCATGGTTGGCAATTGGGAATGTGAATTTGCTTATACCTGCATGGTTGGCAATTGGGAATGTGAATTTGCTTATACCTGCATGGTTGGCAATTGGGAATGTGAATTTGCTTATACCTGCATGGTTGGCAATTGGGAATGTGAATTTTCTTATACCTGCCTGGTTGACATTTGGAAATATGAATTTGCTTATACCTGCATGGTTGGCAATTGGGAATGTGAATTTGCTTATACCTGCCTGGTTGACAATTGGGAATGTGAATTTGCTTATACCTGCCTGGTTGACAATTGGGAATGTGAATTTGCTTATACCTGCCTGGTTGGCATTTGTAAATGTGAATTTGCTTATACCTGCCTGGTTGACAATTGGGAATGTGAATCTGCTTATACCTGCCTGGTTGGCATTTGTAAATGTGAATTTGCTTATACCTGCATGGTTGGCAATTGGGAATGTGAATCTGCTTATACCTGCATGGTTGACATTTGGGAATGTGAATCTGCTTATACATGCATGGTTGACATTTGGGAATGTGAATCTGCTTATACCTGCCTGGTTGGCATTTGTAAATGTGAATTTGCTTATACCTGCCTGGTTGACAATTGGGAATGTGAATCTGCTTATACCTGCCTGGTTGGCATTTGTAAATGTGAATTTGCTTATACCTGCATGGTTGGCAATTGGGAATGTGAATCTGCTTATACCTGCATGGTTGACATTTAGGAATGTGAATCTGCTTATACATGCATGGTTGACATTTGGGAATGTGAATCTGCTTATACCTGCCTGGTTGGCATTTGTAAATGTGAATTTGCTTATACCTGCATGGTTGGCAATTGGGAATGTGAATTTGCTTATACCTGCCTGGTTGACAATTGGGAATGTGAATTTGATTATACCTGCCTGGTTGACAATTGGGAATGTGAATTTGCTTATACCTGCCTGGTTGGCATTTGTAAATGTGAATTTGCTTATACCTGCCTGGTTGACAATTGGGAATGTGAATCTGCTTATACCTGCCTGGTTGGCATTTGTAAATGTGAATTTGCTTATACCTGCATGGTTGGCAATTGGGAATGTGAATTTGCTTATACCTGCCTGGTTGACAATTGGGAATGTGAATTTGCTTATACCTGCCTGGTTGACAATTGGGAATGTGAATTTGCTTATACCTGCCTGGTTGGCATTTGTAAATGTGAATTTGCTTATACCTGCCTGGTTGACAATTGGGAATGTGAATCTGCTTATACCTGCCTGGTTGGCATTTGTAAATGTGAATTTGCTTATACCTGCATGGTTGGCAATTGGGAATGTGAATTTGCTCATACCTGCCTGGTTGACAATTGGGAATGTGAATTTGCTTATACCTGCATGGTTGACATTTGGAAATATGAATTTGCTTATACCTGCATGGTTGACAATTGGGAATGTGAATTTGCTTATACCTGCATGGTTGGCATTTGGAAATATGAATTGGCTTATACCTGCATGGTTGGCATTTGGAAATATGAATTTGCTTATACCTGCATGGTTGGCAATTGGGAATGTGAATGTGCTTATACCTGCATGGTTGACATTTGGGAATGTGAAACTGCTTATACCTGCATGGTTGGCAATTGGGAATGTGAATTTGCTTATACCTGCATGGTTGGCAATTGGGAATGTGAATCTGCTTATACCTGCATGGTTGACATTTGGGAATGTGAATTTGCTTATACCTGCATGGTTGGCATTTGGAAATATGAATTTGCTTATACCTGCATGGTTGGCAATTGGGAATGTGAATTTGCTTATACCTGCCTGGTTGACATTTGGAAATATGAATTTGCTTATACCTGCATGGTTGTCATTTGGGAATGTGAATTTGCTTATACCTGCCTGGTTGACATTTGGAAATATGAATTTGCTTATACCTGCATGGTTGGCAATTGGGAATGTGAATTTGCTTATACCTGCATGGTTGGCAATTGGGAATATGAATTTGCTTATACCTGCATGGTTGGCATTTGGGAATATGAATTTGCTTATACTTGCATGGTTGGCATTTGGAAATATGAATTTGCTTATACCTGCATAGTTGGCAATTGGGAATATGAATTTGCTTATACCTGCATGGTTGGCATTTGGGAATATGAATTTGCTTATACTTGCATGGTTGGCATTTGGAAATATGAATTTGCTTATACCTGCATGGTTGGCAATTGGGAATGTGAATTTGCTTATACCTGCATGGTTGGCATTTGGAAATATGAATTTGCTTATACCTGCATGGTTGGCAATTGGGAATGTGAATCTGCTTATACCTGCATGGTTGACATTTGGGAATGTGAAACTGCTTATACCTGCATGGTTGGCAATTGGGAATGTGAATTTGCTTATACCTGCATGGTTGGCAATTGGGAATGTGAATTTGTTTATACCTGCATGGTTGGCAATTGGGAATGTGAATCTGCTTATACCTGCATGGTTGACGATTGGGAATGTGAATCTGCTTATACCTGCATGGTTGAAATTTGGGAATGTGAAACTGCTTATACCTGCATGGTTGACATTTGGGAATGTGAAACTGCTTATACCTGCATGGTTGGCAATTGGGAATGTGAATTTGCTTATACCTGCATGGTTGACATTTGGGAATGTGAATTTGCTTATACCTGCATGGTTGGCAATTGGGAATGTGAATTTGCTTATACCTGCATGGTTGGCAATTGGGAATGTGAATCTGCTTATACCTGCATGGTTGACATTTGGGAATGTGAATTTGCTTATACCTGCATGGTTGACATTTGGGAATGTGAATTTGCTTATACCTGCATGGTTGGCAATTGGGAATGTGAATTTGCTTATACCTGCATGGTTGGCAATTGGGAATGTGAATCTGCTTATACCTGCATGGTTGACAATTGGGAATGTGAATCTGCTTATACCTGCATGGTTGGCAATTGGGAATGTGAATTTGCTTATACCTGCATGGTTGGCAATTGGGAATGTGAATCTGCTTATACCTGCATGGTTGGCAATTGGGAATGTGAATTTGCTTATACCTGCATGGTTGGCAATTGGGAATGTGAATTTGCTTATACCTGCATGGTTGGCAATTGGGAATGTGAATTTGCTTATACCTGCATGGTTGGCAATTGGGAATGTGAATTTTCTTATACCTGCCTGGTTGACATTTGGAAATATGAATTTGCTTATACCTGCATGGTTGGCAATTGGGAATGTGAATTTGCTTATACCTGCCTGGTTGACAATTGGGAATGTGAATTTGCTTATACCTGCCTGGTTGACAATTGGGAATGTGAATTTGCTTATACCTGCCTGGTTGGCATTTGTAAATGTGAATTTGCTTATACCTGCCTGGTTGACAATTGGGAATGTGAATCTGCTTATACCTGCCTGGTTGGCATTTGTAAATGTGAATTTGCTTATACCTGCATGGTTGGCAATTGGGAATGTGAATCTGCTTATACCTGCATGGTTGACATTTGGGAATGTGAATCTGCTTATACATGCATGGTTGACATTTGGGAATGTGAATCTGCTTATACCTGCCTGGTTGGCATTTGTAAATGTGAATTTGCTTATACCTGCCTGGTTGACAATTGGGAATGTGAATCTGCTTATACCTGCCTGGTTGGCATTTGTAAATGTGAATTTCCTTATACCTGCATGGTTGGCAATTGGGAATGTGAATCTGCTTATACCTGCATGGTTGACATTTAGGAATGTGAATCTGCTTATACATGCATGGTTGACATTTGGGAATGTGAATCTGCTTATACCTGCCTGGTTGGCATTTGTAAATGTGAATTTGCTTATACCTGCATGGTTGGCAATTGGGAATGTGAATTTGCTTATACCTGCCTGGTTGACAATTGGGAATGTGAATTTGATTATACCTGCCTGGTTGACAATTGGGAATGTGAATTTGCTTATACCTGCCTGGTTGGCATTTGTAAATGTGAATTTGCTTATACCTGCCTGGTTGACAATTGGGAATGTGAATCTGCTTATACCTGCCTGGTTGGCATTTGTAAATGTGAATTTGCTTATACCTGCATGGTTGGCAATTGGGAATGTGAATTTGCTTATACCTGCCTGGTTGACAATTGGGAATGTGAATTTGCTTATACCTGCCTGGTTGACAATTGGGAATGTGAATTTGCTTATACCTGCCTGGTTGGCATTTGTAAATGTGAATTTGCTTATACCTGCCTGGTTGACAATTGGGAATGTGAATCTGCTTATACCTGCCTGGTTGGCATTTGTAAATGTGAATTTGCTTATACCTGCATGGTTGGCAATTGGGAATGTGAATTTGCTCATACCTGCCTGGTTGACAATTGGGAATGTGAATTTGCTTATACCTGCATGGTTGACATTTGGAAATATGAATTTGCTTATACCTGCATGGTTGACAATTGGGAATGTGAATTTGCTTATACCTGCATGGTTGGCATTTGGAAATATGAATTGGCTTATACCTGCATGGTTGGCATTTGGAAATATGAATTTGCTTATACCTGCATGGTTGGCAATTGGGAATGTGAATGTGCTTATACCTGCATGGTTGACATTTGGGAATGTGAAACTGCTTATACCTGCATGGTTGGCAATTGGGAATGTGAATTTGCTTATACCTGCATGGTTGGCAATTGGGAATGTGAATCTGCTTATACCTGCATGGTTGACATTTGGGAATGTGAATCTGCTTATACATGCATGGTTGACATTTGGGAATGTGAAACTGCTTATACCTGCATGGTTGGCAATTGGGAATGTGAATTTGCTTATACCTGCATGGTTGGCAATTGGGAATGTGAATCTGCTTATACCTGCATGGTTGGCAATTGGGAATGTGAATCTGCTTATACCTGCATGGTTGGCAATTGGGAATGTGAATCTGCTAATACCTGCATGGTTGGCAATTGGGAATGTGAATCTGCTTATACCTGCATGGTTGGCAATTGGGAATGTGAATTTGCTTATACCTGCATGGTTGGCATTTGGGAATGTGAATTTGCTTATACCTGCCTGGTTGACATTTGGAAATATGAATTTGCTTATACCTGCATGGTTGTCATTTGGGAATGTGAATTTGCTTATACCTGCCTGGTTGACATTTGGAAATATGAATTTGCTTATACCTGCATGGTTGGCAATTGGGAATGTGAATTTGCTTATACCTGCCTGGTTGACATTTGGAAATATGAATTTGCTTATACCTGCATGGTTGTCATTTGGGAATGTGAATTTGCTTATACCTGCCTGGTTGACATTTGGAAATATGAATTTGCTTATACCTGCATGGTTGGCAATTGGGAATGTGAATTTGCTTATACCTGCATGGTTGGCAATTGGGAATATGAATTTGCTTATACCTGCATGGTTGGCATTTGGGAATATGAATTTGCTTATACTTGCATGGTTGGCATTTGGAAATATGAATTTGCTTATACCTGCATAGTTGGCAATTGGGAATATGAATTTGCTTATACCTGCATGGTTGGCATTTGGGAATATGAATTTGCTTATACTTGCATGGTTGGCATTTGGAAATATGAATTTGCTTATACCTGCATGGTTGGCAATTGGGAATGTGAATTTGCTTATACCTGCATGGTTGGCATTTGGAAATATGAATTTGCTTATACCTGCATGGTTGGCAATTGGGAATGTGAATCTGCTTATACCTGCATGGTTGACATTTGGGAATGTGAAACTGCTTATACCTGCATGGTTGGCAATTGGGAATGTGAATTTGCTTATACCTGCATGGTTGGCAATTGGGAATGTGAATTTGTTTATACCTGCATGGTTGGCAATTGGGAATGTGAATCTGCTTATACCTGCATGGTTGACGATTGGGAATGTGAATCTGCTTATACCTGCATGGTTGAAATTTGGGAATGTGAAACTGCTTATACCTGCATGGTTGACATTTGGGAATGTGAAACTGCTTATACCTGCATGGTTGGCAATTGGGAATGTGAAACTGCTTATACCTGCATGGTTGCCAATTGGGAATGTGAATTTGCTTATACCTGCATGGTTGGCAATTGGGAATGTGAATCTGCTTATACCTGCATGGTTGGCAATTGGGAATGTGAATTTGCTTATACCTGCATGGCTGACGATTGGGAATGTGAATCTGCTTATACCTGCATGGTTGACGATTGGGAATGTGAATCTGCTTATACCTGCATGGTTGGCAATTGGGAATGTGAATCTGCTTATACCTGCATGGTTGACGATTGGGAATGTGAATTTGCTTATACCTGCATGGTTGGCAATTGGGAATGTGAATTTGCTTATACCTGCATGGTTGGCAATTGGGAATGTGAATCTGCTTATACCTGCATGGTTGACGATTGGGAATGTGAATCTGCTTATACCTGCATGGTTGACGATTGGGAATGTGAATCTGCTTATACCTGCATGGTTGGCAATTGGGAATGTGAATCTGCTTATACCTGCATGGTTGGCAATTGGGAATGTGAATGTGCTTATACCTGCATGGTTGACATTTGGGAATGTGAAACTGCTTATACCTGCATGGTTGGCAATTGGGAATGTGAATTTGCTTATACCTGCATGGTTGGCAATTGGGAATGTGAATTTGCTTATACCTGCATGGTTGACGATTGGGAATGTGAATCTGCTTATACCTGCATGGTTGGCAATTGGGAATGTGAATCTGCTTATACCTGCATGGTTGGCAATTGGGAATGTGAATCTGCTTATACCTGCATGGTTGGCAATTGGGAATGTGAATCTGCTTATACCTGCATGGTTGGCAATTGGGAATGTGAATCTGCTTATACCTGCATGGTTGGCAATTGGGAATGTGAATTTGCCTATACCTGCATGGTTGGCAATTGGGAATGTGAATCTGCTTATACCTGCATGGTTGGCATTTGGAAATATGAATTTGCTTATACCTGCATGGTTGACAATTGGGAATGTGAAACTGCTTATACCTGCATGGTTGGCAATTGGGAATGTGAATTTGCTTATACCTGCATGGTTGACATTTGGGAATGTGAATTTGCTTATACCTGCATGGTTGGCAATTGGGAATGTGAATTTGCTTATACCTGCATGGTTGGCAATTGGGAATGTGAATCTGCTTATACCTGCATGGTTGACATTTGGGAATGTGAATTTGCTTATACCTGCATGGTTGACATTTGGGAATGTGAATTTGCTTATACCTGCATGGTTGGCAATTGGGAATGTGAATTTGCTTATACCTGCATGGTTGGCAATTGGGAATGTGAATCTGCTTATACCTGCATGGTTGACAATTGGGAATGTGAATCTGCTTATACCTGCATGGTTGGCAATTGGGAATGTGAATTTGCTTATACCTGCATGGTTGGCAATTGGGAATGTGAATCTGCTTATACCTGCATGGTTGGCAATTGGGAATGTGAATTTGCTTATACCTGCATGGTTGGCAATTGGGAATGTGAATTTGCTCATACCTGCATGGTTGGCAATTGGGAATGTGAATTTGCTTATACCTGCATGGTTGGCAATTGGGAATGTGAATTTGCTTATACCTGCATGGTTGGCAATTGGGAATGTGAATTTTCTTATACCTGCCTGGTTGACATTTGGAAATATGAATTTGCTTATACCTGCATGGTTGGCAATTGGGAATGTGAATTTGCTTATACCTGCCTGGTTGACAATTGGGAATGTGAATTTGCTTATACCTGCCTGGTTGACAATTGGGAATGTGAATTTGCTTATACCTGCCTGGTTGGCATTTGTAAATGTGAATTTGCTTATACCTGCCTGGTTGACAATTGGGAATGTGAATCTGCTTATACCTGCCTGGTTGGCATTTGTAAATGTGAATTTGCTTATACCTGCATGGTTGGCAATTGGGAATGTGAATTTGCTCATACCTGCCTGGTTGACAATTGGGAATGTGAATTTGCTTATACCTGCATGGTTGGCAATTGGGAATGTGAATTTGCTTATACCTGCATGGTTGACATTTGGAAATATGAATTTGCTTATACCTGCATGGTTGACAATTGGGAATGTGAATTTGCTTATACCTGCATGGTTGGCATTTGGAAATATGAATTGGCTTATACCTGCATGGTTGGCATTTGGAAATATGAATTTGCTTATACCTGCATGGTTGGCAATTGGGAATGTGAATGTGCTTATACCTGCATGGTTGACATTTGGGAATGTGAAACTGCTTATACCTGCATGGTTGGCAATTGGGAATGTGAATTTGCTTATACCTGCATGGTTGGCAATTGGGAATGTGAATCTGCTTATACCTGCATGGTTGACATTTGGGAATGTGAATCTGCTTATACATGCATGGTTGACATTTGGGAATGTGAAACTGCTTATACCTGCATGGTTGGCAATTGGGAATGTGAATTTGCTTATACCTGCATGGTTGGCAATTGGGAATGTGAATCTGCTTATACCTGCATGGTTGGCATTTGGGAATGTGAATTTGCTTATACCTGCCTGGTTGACATTTGGAAATATGAATTTGCTTATACCTGCATGGTTGTCATTTGGGAATATGAATTTGCTTATACCTGCATGGTTGGCAATTGGGAATATGAATTTGCTTATACCTGCATGGTTGGCAATTGGGAATATGAATTTGCTTATACCTGCATGGTTGGCAATTGGGAATGTGAATTTGCTTATACCTGCCTGGTTGACATTTGGAAATATGAATTTGCTTATACCTGCATGGTTGGCAATTGGGAATGTGAATTTGCTTATACCTGCATGGTTGACATTTGGAAATATGAATTTGCTTATACCTGCATGGTTGGCAATTGGGAATGTGAATTTGCTTATACTTGCATGGTTGGCATTTGGAAATATGAATTTGCTTATACCTGCATGGTTGGCAATTGAGAATATGAATTTGCTTATACCTGCATGGTTGGCAATTGGGAATATGAATTTGCTTATACCTGCATGGTTGGCATTTGGAAATATGAATTTGCTTATACCTGCATGGTTGACAATTGGGAATGTGAACTGCTTATACCTGCATGGTTGGCGATTGGGAATGTGAATTTGCTTATACCTGCATGGTTGACGATTGGGAATGTGAATCTGCTTATACCTGCATGGTTGGCAATTGGGAATGTGAATCTGCTTATACCTGCATGGTTGGCAATTGGGAATGTGAATCTGCTTATACCTGCATGGTTGGCAATTGGGAATGTGAATCTGCTTATACCTGCATGGTTGGCAATTGGGAATGTGAATTTGCTTATACCTGCATGGTTGACAATTGGGAATGTGAATCTGCTTATACCTGCATGGTTGGCAATTGGGAATGTGAATTTGCTTATACCTGCATGGTTGGCAATTGGGAATGTGAATCTGCTTATACCTGCATGGTTGGCATTTGGAAATATGAATTTGCTTATACCTGCATGGTTGACAATTGGGAATGTGAAACTGCTTATACCTGCATGGTTGGCAATTGGGAATGTGAATTTGCTTATACCTGCATGGTTGACATTTGGGAATGTGAATTTGCTTATACCTGCATGGTTGACATTTGGGAATGTGAATTTGCTTATACCTGCATGGTTGGCAATTGGGAATGTGAATTTGCTTATACCTGCATGGTTGGCAATTGGGAATGTGAATCTGCTTATACCTGCATGGTTGGCAATTGGGAATGTGAATCTGCTTATACCTGCATGGTTGGCAATTGGGAATGTGAATCTGCTTATACCTGCATGGTTGGCAATTGGGAATGTGAATTTGCTTATACCTGCATGGTTGGCAATTGGGAATGTGAATTTGCTTATACCTGCATGGTTGGCAATTGGGAATGTGAATTTGCTTATACCTGCATGGTTGGCAATTGGGAATATGAATTTGCTTATACCTGCATGGTTGGCAATTGGGAATGTGAATTTGCTTATACCTGCCTGGTTGACATTTGGAAATATGAATTTGCTTATACCTGCATGGTTGGCAATTGGGAATGTGAATTTGCTTATACCTGCATGGTTGACATTTGGAAATATGAATTTGCTTATACCTGCATGGTTGGCAATTGTGAATATGAATTTGCTTATACCTGCATGGTTGGCAATTGGGAATGTGAATCTGCTTATACCTGCATGGTTGGCAATTGGGAATGTGAATTTGCTTATACCTGCCTGGTTGACATTTGGAAATATGAATTTGCTTATACCTGCATGGTTGGCAATTGGGAATGTGAATTTGCTTATACCTGCATGGTTGACATTTGGAAATATGAATTTGCTTATACCTGCATGGTTGGCATTTGGGAATATGAATTTGCTTATACTTGCATGGTTGGCATTTGGAAATATGAATTTGCTTATACCTGCATGGTTGGCATTTGGAAATATGAATTTGCTTATACCTGCATGGTTGTCATTTGGGAATATGAATTTGCTTATACCTGCATGGTTGGCAATTGGGAATATGAATTTGCTTATACCTGCATGGTTGGCATTTGGAAATATGAATTTGCTTATACCTGCATGGTTGGCAATTGGGAATGTGAATCTGCTTATACCTGCATGGTTGACATTTGGGAATGTGAAACTGCTTATACCTGCATGGTTGGCAATTGGGAATGTGAATTTGCTTATACCTGCATGGTTGGCAATTGGGAATGTGAATCTGCTTATACCTGCATGGTTGACGATTGGGAATGTGAATCTGCTTATACCTGCATGGTTGAAATTTGGGAATGTGAAACTGCTTATACCTGCATGGTTGACATTTGGGAATGTGAAACTGCTTATACCTGCATGGTTGGCAATTGGGAATGTGAAACTGCTTATACCTGCATGGTTGGCAATTGGGAATGTGAATTTGCTTATACCTGCATGGTTGGCAATTGGGAATGTGAATCTGCTTATACCTGCATGGTTGACGATTGGGAATGTGAATCTGCTTATACCTGCATGGTTGACGATTGGGAATGTGAATCTGCTTATACCTGCATGGTTGGCAATTGGGAATGTGAATCAGCTTATACCTGCATGGTTGGCAATTGGGAATGTGAATCTGCTTATACCTGCATGGTTGACGATTGGGAATGTGAATTTGCTTATACCTGCATGGTTGGCAATTGGGAATGTGAATTTGCTTATACCTGCATGGTTGGCAATTGGGAATGTGAATCTGCTTATACCTGCATGGTTGACGATTGGGAATGTGAATCTGCTTATACCTGCATGGTTGGCAATTGGGAATGTGAATCTGCTTATACCTGCATGGTTGGCAATTGGGAATGTGAATCTGCTTATACCTGCATGGTTGACATTTGGGAATGTGAAACTGCTTATACCTGCATGGTTGGCAATTGGGAATGTGAATTTGCTTATACCTGCATGGTTGACAATTGGGAATGTGAATCTGCTTATACCTGCATGGTTGGCAATTGGGAATGTGAATTTGCTTATACCTGCATGGTTGGCATTTGGAAATATGAATTTGCTTATACCTGCATGGTTGACAATTGGGAATGTGAAACTGCTTATACCTGCATGGTTGGCAATTGGGAATGTGAATTTGCTTATACCTGCATGGTTGACATTTGGGAATGTGAATTTGCTTATACCTGCATGGTTGGCATTTGGAAATATGAATTTGCTTATACCTGCATGGTTGGCAATTGGGAATGTGAATGTGCTTATACCTGCATGGTTGACAATTGGGAATGTGAAACTGCTTATACCTGCATGGTTGGCAATTGGGAATGTGAATTTGCTTATACCTGCATGGTTGACATTTGGGAATGTGAATTTGCTTATACCTGCCTGGTTGGCATTTGTAAATGTGAATTTGCTTATACCTGCATGGTTGGCAATTGGGAATGTGAATTTGCTCATACCTGCCTGGTTGACAATTGGGAATGTGAATTTGCTTATACCTGCATGGTTGGCAATTGGGAATGTGAATTTGCTTATACCTGCATGGTTGGCAATTGGGAATGTGAATTTGCTTATACCTGCCTGGTTGACATTTGGAAATATGAATTTGCTTATACCTGCATGGTTGACAATTGGGAATGTGAATTTGCTTATACCTGCATGGTTGGCATTTGGAAATATGAATTGGCTTATACCTGCATGGTTGGCATTTGGAAATATGAATTTGCTTATACCTGCATGGTTGGCAATTGGGAATGTGAATGTGCTTATACCTGCATGGTTGACATTTGGGAATGTGAAACTGCTTATACCTGCATGGTTGGCAATTGGGAATGTGAATTTGCTTATACCTGCATGGTTGGCAATTGGGAATGCGAATCTGCTTATACCTGCATGGTTGACATTTGGGAATGTGAATCTGCTTATACATGAATGGTTGACATTTGGGAATGTGAAACTGCTTATACCTGCATGGTTGGCAATTGGGAATGTGAATTTGCTTATACCTGCATGGTTGGCAATTGGGAATGTGAATCTGCTTATACCTGCATGGTTGGCAATTGGGAATGTGAATTTGCTTATACCTGCATGGTTGGCATTTGGGAATGTGAATTTGCTTATACCTGCCTGGTTGACATTTGGAAATATGAATTTGCTTATACCTGCATGGTTGGCAATTGGGAATGTGAATTTGCTTATACCAGCCTGGTTGACATTTGGAAATATGAATTTGCTTATACCTGCATGGTTGGCAATTGGGAATGTGAATTTGCTTATACCTGCATGGTTGACATTTGGAAATATGAATTTGCTTATACCTGCATGGTTGGCATTTGGGAATATGAATTTGCTTATACTTGCATGGTTGGCATTTGGAAATATGAATTTGCTTATACCTGCATGGTTGGCATTTGGAAATATGAATTTGCTTATACCTGCATGGTTGGCATTTGGAAATATGAATTTGCTTATACCTGCATGGTTGGCAATTGGGAATGTGAATCTGCTTATACCTGCATGGTTGACATTTGGGAATGTGAAACTGCTTATACCTGCATGGTTGGCTATTGGGAATGTGAATTTGCTTATACCTGCATGGTTGGCAATTGGGAATGTGAATTTGTTTATACCTGCATGGTTGGCAATTGGGAATGTGAATCTGCTTATACCTGCATGGTTGACGATTGGGAATGTGAATCTGCTTATACCTGCATGGTTGAAATTTGGGAATGTGAAACTGCTTATACCTGCATGGTTGACAATTGGGAATGTGAATTTGCTTATACCTGCATGGTTGGCAATTGGGAATGTGAATTTGCTTATACCTGCATGGTTGGCAATTGGGAATGTGAATTTGCTTATACCTGCATGGTTGGCAATTGGGAATGTGAATTTGCTTATACCTGCATGGTTGACATTTGGGAATGTGAATTTGCTTATACCTGCATGGTTGGCAATTGGGAATGTGAATTTGTTTATACCTGCATGGTTGGCAATTGGGAATGTGAATTTGCTTATACCTGCATGGTTGGCAATTGGGAATGTGAATTTGCTTATACCTGCATGGTTGGCAATTGGGAATGTGAATTTGCTTATACCTGCATGGTTGGCAATTGGGAATGTGAATCTGCTTATACCTGCATGGTTGACATTTGGGAATGTGAATTTGCTTATACCTGCATGGTTGACATTTGGGAATGTGAATTTGCTTATACCTGCATGGTTGGCAATTGGGAATGTGAATTTGCTTATACCTGCATGGTTGGCAATTGGGAATGTGAATTTGCTTATACCTGCATGGTTGGCAATTGGGAATGTGAATTTGCTTATACCTGCATGGTTGGCATTTGGAAATATGAATTGGCTTATACCTGCATGGTTGGCATTTGGAAATATGAATTTGCTTATACCTGCATGGTTGGCAATTGGGAATGTGAATGTGCTTATACCTGCATGGTTGACATTTGGGAATGTGAAACTGCTTATACCTGCATGGTTGGCAATTGGGAATGTGAATTTGCTTATACCTGCATGGTTGGCAATTGGGAATGCGAATCTGCTTATACCTGCATGGTTGACGTTTGGGAATGTGAATCTGCTTATACATGAATGGTTGACATTTGGGAATGTGAAACTGCTTATACCTGCATGGTTGGCAATTGGGAATGTGAATTTGCTTATACCTGCATGGTTGGCAATTGGGAATGTGAATCTGCTTATACCTGCATGGTTGGCAATTGGGAATGTGAATTTGCTTATACCTGCATGGTTGGCATTTGGGAATGTGAATTTGCTTATACCTGCCTGGTTGACATTTGGAAATATGAATTTGCTTATACCTGCATGGTTGTCATTTGGGAATATGAATTTGCTTATACCTGCATGGTTGGCAATTGGGAATATGAATTTGCTTATACCTGCATGGTTGGCAATTGGGAATGTGAATTTGCTTATACCTGCCTGGTTGACATTTGGAAATATGAATTTGCTTATACCTGCATGGTTGGCAATTGGGAATGTGAATTTGCTTATACCTGCATGGTTGACATTTGGAAATATGAATTTGCTTATACCTGCATGGTTGGCATTTGGGAATATGAATTTGCTTATACTTGCATGGTTGGCATTTGGAAATATGAATTTGCTTATACCTGCATGGTTGGCATTTGGAAATATGAATTTGCTTATACCTGCATGGTTGGCATTTGGAAATATGAATTTGCTTATACCTGCATGGTTGGCAATTGGGAATGTGAATCTGCTTATACCTGCATGGTTGACATTTGGGAATGTGAAACTGCTTATACCTGCATGGTTGGCTATTGGGAATGTGAATTTGCTTATACCTGCATGGTTGGCAATTGGGAATGTGAATTTGTTTATACCTGCATGGTTGGCAATTGGGAATGTGAATCTGCTTATACCTGCATGGTTGACGATTGGGAATGTGAATCTGCTTATACCTGCATGGTTGAAATTTGGGAATGTGAAACTGCTTATACCTGCATGGTTGACATTTGGGAATGTGAAACTGCTTATACCTGCATGGTTGGCAATTGGGAATGTGAAACTGCTTATACCTGCATGGTTGGCAATTGGGAATGTGAATTTGCTTATACCTGCATGGTTGGCAATTGGGAATGTGAATCTGCTTATACCTGCATGGTTGACGATTGGGAATGTGAATCTGCTTATACCTGCATGGTTGACGATTGGGAATGTGAATCTGCTTATACCTGCATGGTTGGCAATTGGGAATGTGAATCTGCTTATACCTGCATGGTTGACGATTGGGAATGTGAATTTGCTTATACCTGCATGGTTGGCAATTGGGAATGTGAATTTGCTTATACCTGCATGGTTGGCAATTGGGAATGTGAATTTGCTTATACCTGCATGGTTGGCAATTGGGAATGTGAATTTGCTTATACCTGCATGGTTGGCAATTGGGAATGTGAATTTGCTTATACCTGCATGGTTGGCAATTGGGAATGTGAATTTGCTTATACCTGCATGGTTGGCAATTGGGAATGTGAATTTGCTTATACCTGCATGGTTGGCAATTGGGAATGTGAATCTGCTTATACCTGCATGGTTGACGATTGGGAATGTGAATCTGCTTATACCTGCATGGTTGACGATTGGGAATGTGAATCTGCTTATACCTGCATGGTTGGCAATTGGGAATGTGAATCTGCTTATACCTGCATGGTTGACGATTGGGAATGTGAATTTGCTTATACCTGCATGGTTGGCAATTGGGAATGTGAATTTGCTTATACCTGCATGGTTGGCAATTGGGAATGTGAATTTGCTTATACCTGCATGGTTGGCAATTGGGAATGTGAATTTGCTTATACCTGCATGGTTGGCAATTGGGAATGTGAATTTGCTTATACCTGCATGGTTGGCAATTGGGAATGTGAATTTGCTTATACCTGCATGGTTGGCAATTGGGAATGTGAATTTGCTTATACCTGCATGGTTGGCAATTGGGAATGTGAATCTGCTTATACCTGCATGGTTGACATTTGGGAATGTGAATTTGCTTATACCTGCATGGTTGACATTTGGGAATGTGAATTTGCTTATACCTGCATGGTTGGCAATTGGGAATGTGAATTTGCTTATACCTGCATGGTTGGCAATTGGGAATGTGAATCTGCTTATACCTGCATGGTTGACAATTGGGAATGTGAATCTGCTTATACCTGCATGGTTGGCAATTGGGAATGTGAATCTGCTTATACCTGCATGGTTGGCAATTGGGAATGTGAATTTGCTTATACCTGCATGGTTGGCAATTGGGAATGTGAATCTGCTTATACCTGCATGGTTGACGATTGGGAATGTGAATCTGCTTATACCTGCATGGTTGGCAATTGGGAATGTGAATCTGCTTATACCTGCATGGTTGGCAATTGGGAATGTGAATCTGCTTATACCTGCATGGTTGGCAATTGGGAATGTGAATCTGCTTATACCTGCATGGTTGGCAATTGGGAATGTGAATCTGCTTATACCTGCATGGTTGGCAATTGGGAATGTGAATCTGCTTATACCTGCATGGTTGGCAATTGGGAATGTGAATTTGCTTATACCTGCATGGTTGACAATTGGGAATGTGAATTTGCTTATACCTGCATGGTTGACATTTGGGAATGTGAATTTGCTTATACCTGCATGGTTGGCAATTGGGAATGTGAATTTGCTTATACCTGCATGGTTGGCAATTGGGAATGTGAATTTGCTTATACCTGCATGGTTGGCAATTGGGAATGTGAATTTGCTTATACCTGCATGGTTGGCAATTGGGAATATGAATTTGCTTATACCTGCATGGTTGGCAATTGGGAATGTGAATTTGCTTATACCTGCATGGTTGGCATTTGGGAATATGAATTTGCTTATACCTGCATGGTTGGCAATTGGGAATGTGAATTTGCTTATACCTGCATGGTTGGCAATTGGGAATGTGAATCTGCTTATACCTGCCTGGTTGACAATTGGGAATGTGAATTTGCTTATACCTGCATGGTTGGCAATTGGGAATGTGAATTTGCTTATACCTGCATGGTTGGCATTTGGGAATATGAATTTGCTTATACCTGCATGGTTGGAATTTGGGAATGTGAATTTGCTTATTTGACCATGATGTGAAATGAGCATAGAAGAGAATTTGTAATTAATTGATTTAATTCAATCTCTAAACATTTTTAATTTCAAAACAAATTTTTATGAGTCAGGGAAAAATCATAAAATTTCATAGACCAGGGACAGGCAGTCAGAGTGAGTAAAGAGTTAACAATATTTTTGTACACAACAATCATTTACTATTTCATTAGAAAATAGGGCTATATAATTTTCACATAATAAAATTTGTGATTGCCAAGACAAATTCATGTCTTATTATTCTAAGTAACTGATTTGTTTTGTGCTGATACATATGTACAAGGTTGTGAGGTCAGAATGATATGCTTTAATGATTTGTATATTACCATATACAACCTTCATCAATTATTTCCTCATGTCTTATATCCCATGTTATTATTAGACTATTTTTTACTAAAGACACATTGACAGAAAATCAACTTATGTCCCAATAATATAGCATTCCGATGTTGTGAGAAGCAAGTATTTTGAATTGCATTGCCAAAACAAGTGGCATATGTTACATGTACATGTTAAATATAAGTTGGAAAGCCTATCTGTACAAAGGGGTTTCCCATCATCAAGAATACTGTATACTTACTTTGTGAAATATTGAATGATTAAATATGATATATTCTGAAGGAGTTGCTAGCCATGACCTCTGAAGTACAAAGTCACGATTTCTTATTGGTGATGGACATTTCACTGAAAAATGAAAAAACAAAAAACAGTTGAGCTAATTAAAAAGAAAATTGAAGAAAACTTAGAAATAACTCCCTTGTGCTGGAGGCATGAAGTTAGCACATGTGCTTCTATTAGAGAAAATGCAGCATGCAAATTGAACATCCCGTGACTGAACATAGAAATGTTTGTGAAGCTTAGGTTTAGTATTGGGGGAAAATATGGTACAATTATATTAATATAAACTGAACCATACCCCCCCCCCCCCCCCCCGATACTAAACCTAAGCTACACAAAATGTATTAATAATCAAAATAAACTATTAATATAAATTTTGTTTTCCGAGGACTATGAAAATCGTCCTCGGAGGGTGTGCATGTCCTCCGAAGTTGGTATATATGTATATTTTGGTCCTCGGAACATAAAGCAATGCACGCACGTGCACGCACACGCACGCGTGTACATACGCGTGTACACACACGCACACATACAGGTGTCCCATGAATTGTGGAGCCACCATTGAATTAACTTTTAATATAGTTGAATTAACTTTTAATATAGTTGCGATATGAACTTGATTAAAACGCGTTCCTATATAGGGTTGCGTTTTAATTAGTTAGTTTAATTAGTATCGGGGTAAGGTATGGTATAATTATATTAATATTAATATAACGTGAACCATACCTTCCCCGATACTAAACCTAAGCTTCGCAAACCTGACTTAAATTCCATTAAATATTAATATAAATTATGAAACATTGTGGAGCCACCAATTTGGGGCTCCACTTGTACAAAGGGCTCCACTTTGTTTGTGTATGTCTGGTCTACTGGCTCTACTTCTACTTCTACACCAACACACGCACACGTGCACATTCAGTCTTTAGAAGTCACTTTACTATTTCCAACCGTTTTTCAACAGTATTGTCTAGATTGAAGGCAGCATTTACAGTTCATTCAAAGTTGCGTTGGGATTACGTTGGTACAATGTGACAATGTCGGCAACGGTGATCTCTGGTCAGTGCACAACGTAGTCAAAACAAGTCATTGTTAATGACACAGTCCCCGTCTCAAATTTTGTGATCTGACATATCAATTTGATGCTGATGAAGTCATTGAGATTAGATTGAAACTTTTAATAGGAGATGGATTTGTAAAAAATTATGATTTTATAGTGCTTTTACACAAGAAATGGACATTGGGCAGTCGTATTGAATCAAATTACAAAAAACAAGTGGCGTATACAACAGATTGTTCATTTACATCAAAACATGTGTTCCGTGTAGTAGTAATATGGCCAAAAATAATCAAAGAAAGCTTAGAAAGAACTTCCATGTGCTGAGAGTATTGGAGACACATTAAATATAATTCGAAATTACTTAGCTGAAAACTAATTATGCAAATCAGAAAATTAATATGAACAGATTTGAGTGTAAAACTAATGAGGTCTGCACAATGTAACAGAAAATCTATGTTTCCAAGTTTAATTGAAATGTGATTAGAACCAAAAAATTATGAATTATTATGCTTATTAGGAAATTAATATCAACAGATTAATACCCCAAACTAATTAGGTTTGTACATTGTCCTAGAGCATCTTTGTACTAAGTTTCATTGAAATGGAATAATTAGTACTTTAGATATCAGTGTGAAAGCTGATTAATTAATATGTACAGATTTTAACCCACAATTATTCAGGTCTGTCTATTGTCCTACAGCATCCATGTACATTCATTGATATGTGATGTTTAGTACCTGAGATATCAGTGTGAAAGTTGGTTAATTATGGAAATTAGGTGATTAATATGCACAAATATTTACCGGAAACTAATTGGGTCTGCATAATTCTAGATTCATTGAAATGTGATGATTAGTACTTTAAATATCTGTAGAAAAGCTAAAAATTAATTATGCAAATTAGTTAATTAATATGCACAATTATTTACCCTAAAACTAATCAGGTATCTGCATAGTCCTAAAGGATCTATGTACCAAGTTTCATTGAAATGCGATGATTAGTACTCGAGATACCCGTGGAAAAGCTGAAAATTAACTAATTATGCAAATTAGGTGATTAATATGCACAAATATTTATCGGAAACAATCTCTGCATAGTCCTTGAGTAGGTAAGTACCAAGTTTCATTGAAATGTAATGATCACTACTTACTGTATATCAAATGCTGAAAATTAATTAATTATGCAAATTAGGTAATTAATATGTACTGATATTACCATAAAAACTATCAGGTCTGTGCAGTACCATATGACATCTATGTACCAAGTTTCATTGAAATGTGATGATTAGTACTTATATCAAATGCTGAAAATTAATTAATTATGCAAATTAGGTAATTAATATGTACTGATATTACCATAAAAACTATCAGGTCTGTGCAGTGTCATATGACATCTATGTACCAAGTTTCATTGAAATGTGATGATTAGTACTTGAGATATCAGTGGAAAAACCGAAAATTGACTAATCATTATGCAAATTAGGTAATTAGTATCCACGGATTTTTACCAAAAACTAATCAAAACCTAGCATTAGTTCAGAGCATGTATGTACAAAGTTTCATCAAAATCAAATGAGTGGTTCTTTAGATATCAGTGGAACAGTCATAGAACAGCTAAAAATTAGCTAATTATCATGCAAATTAGGTAATTAATATGCACGGATTTTTACCAAAAACTAATCAAATCTGCACATATGTTCAGAGCATCTATGTACCAAGTTTCATCAAAATCAAATGAGTGGTTCTTTAGATATCAGTGGAACAGTCATAGAACAGCAAATAATTAGCTAATTATCATGCAAATTAGGTAATTAACGAGCATGGATTTTTACCAAAACCTAATCAAATCTGCGCATTGGCCCAGAGCATCTATGCACCAAGTTTCATCAAAAACCGATGTATGGTTCTTGAGATAGCAGTGGAACAGTCGGACACACATACACACATACACACTAACTGCAAAGACTCCCATTATGTGCTTCGCACATGAGAGTAAAAAACAGCCGTTATTTGGCCATCTTTGATCTGATTATGAAACACACTGATATGTATGAGGTATGTGCCAAATACAAATGAAAATGGTACATAAATTGTGGAAATATAGTAGTAAGGCCAAAAAGTCAGATGGCTGTCAATCGGCCATCCTTGACCAGATTTTGAAACAAATTGTTATGGACATGCATCCTAACATGTATAAAGTACATGTATGTGCCAAATTTGAATGAAAACTGACAGAGCACTTCCAAGATACCGCATAAAAAAAAAAAACCAAGATGCTTGCCGTCAACCATCTTTGATTCAATTGCGAAATAAATTGTACTGGACATGTAACCTAACATGTATAATCTATGTACCAAGTTTGAATGACAACTGACAAAGCATGTCCAAAATACAACATTTTCAAAAAACAAGATGGCTGCCAGTCGACCATTTTGAATCGAATCGCTAAACCACTGCATGTGCATATGTCCCACATAAGGTACTAGGCACATGCAAAGAATGAACGGAATTGGTCCACAGGATTCTGAAATATTACTATTGACAGACTGACGCACAAACGGACGGACGAACAGACTCAGGAACTCACGGATGGTCGGGGACATGTATTCTAACATGTATGATCGATGTACTAAATTTGAATGAAAAGTGACAAAGCATGTCCAAAATACAACATTTTCAAAAAACAAGATGGCTGCCAGTCGACCATCTTTGATCCAATTGTGAAATAAATCGTCATGGACATGTATCCTAACATGTATAATCCATGTACCAAATTTGAATGAAAACTGACAAAGCATGTCCAAAATACAACATTTTCAAAAAACAAGATGGCTGGCAGTTGGCCATTTTGAATCGAATCGCAAAACCACTGCATGTGCATATGCCCCAGATAAAGTACTAGGCACATGCAAAGAATGAACGGAATCAGTCCAAGAGATTCTGAGATATGACTCCGGACGGACGGACGAACGCACAGACGGAGACCGAATTATAAGTCCAAGTTTTCGGACTTCGTCCGAACCGGGACTAATAAAAAGTATGATCATTTTAACACTCCTATTACAAGACTGGTAGGAAGTAATAATTTGGGGCAAGAGTATTCAGAAATTTGTTTTTGGCTGTTTCCATGGCAGTGGTGGGCCAGGATTTTTTTCCAATTAGTGACAGTACGACCTACCTGTCAAGTATGAACAAAATCAGCCAAGCCAAAAATATCATAGAGGAGTTAAAAGCCGTTCCTGGTAAAAAGTTACCCCAACTTTGAGGTAAATTTTCTCGGATATGAAAATATACATAAAAAAAACAGTAAATTGAGTCTACCAATATACATGTATGTAAGGCATTGTTTATTTATTACCTATATGTGATGTTTGAATAAAATTGAACAGTGCATTTAGTTACCAGAACAGCATTTTCACTCAATCTTTTTTTTACCAAAAATGACACATTTTGTCCCTGAAAGACACTTTTAATTACAGTTTAATTGTGAAATTGTGCCTAATGTAATGGTGATACAGGCTGACTAGATTATTGGCGGTACCTTTCCCATGAAAGTTGAGTATCTCTTGAGAAGCCATTGGTAAGATTGTCATCACATAGATTGGCACAAAACAATAAGTACTATGACAACTAACAATTCAAGAATCATGGATTATTTCACGCAATGTTAAACTGTGGAAGGTAAATGCAGTAAAACTTTGGAAAGTGCTAACCCCTTATGAAGAAAATAATCGAGTTTATATACATTTTATTTGATGAAAATGAAACCAGATTACAATTTCCAAAGCAATGAAAATATTAATAGTAATTAATTAATCTGAGTGAACCTTGATGTACATGACTTCTTTGTTAATCAGGTCTTAGTATATTACCAGGACCTGGGTTTGTTTCAACATCACCACTGGGCATCAGATTCATTCTCATGTTGTCAAATACAATTTGTTAACACAGTAAGGTTTATTATTTAAAATGTATTCATTGTACATAAAACAACGTCTGTTAATTTAAACAATTGTAAAAGCTATGTTTTCAGAGCAAGTACATGTAATAATTAAGAAAGCCAGTAGTGATAAAGGTTGGTCTGCTCATAACCTTCAATGGAGAAGTAACAATAATTGTTCGAAGTCTTTTTAGTGCAGTGATATTATTGCATTTCAATCATTATTAATGGGTATAAAATACTGTAAACCATTTAATTTTCACTTCTAGATATATTCAGGATTTTATGAAATTTGTGTACAACATTTCAATAAAGTCCCTGACACTCCATGTTGTAGGAACCCAGAAAAAATTGCCTTGCGAAATTGAAGCAGTTCACAGCACCACTGTAAAAAAAAAAAAAAAAAAAAAGTTTACAATGAGTATTGTCCAAGATATACACATGTGGGTTCATAAGACATATGAACCAATCTGAGTGGTTCTAGAGATTAGTATCACAAGATTTTACTCTCTGTGATTCAATATCAGTCCTATGTATAACGCTGTGTTGATCAGGGGAACTAATTGACAATGGCCCTACAGGTATCGCTGTGCAATCACAGTAGTTTTGTATTCTTCTTGCATTTCGACCATGGAAAAATATTTGTTTTTGAGAGTGGCCGAATTATTAGAAGAAAATCAGAAACTATTTTTTTTTAGTATGAATTCTAGTAACTGAAATGCAGGATTGAAAAAGAACAAGACAATACGCAAGATTGATAAACCTTCAGCGAGCACTCCTGAAATTTCAGATCATTGGTACCATGTTTTTGGATACATTCAATAACCTGATACATAAAACCACATTTTTTATTGCTCAATCACTTGACCCTGTATGGCACAAGATCGCAAGCTTCTGTCATAAAATTGGGTTATTTATTTGATGCAACGAAACATGCATTCACAGCAGACGGAAATTCGTTTGAAATGTTCCTGGATTTTTGTATTCAGTTTTCCATTTCAACCACCATCATCACTTAGTAAGCTGAGATCACGCATTGGGATACTGACTGTGCATAAATGCGCAGTGTATTGCCACCAGAAGACCGATTGTTTGAGAATATTTTGATCCATGACGCCATTTCAAATATTATATTAATTCACAGACAACAAAATAAAGATTTTCAATAACATACAAGTTTTCCCACAGTTGATGATTGTATGGCAATTACATGCCTTCGCCAGTTTCACTTTTGAAGAAGTTGGAAACAGATAACAGAAAGGGGCTACATGGCTACATATTTTTTTTTTGAATTTTAATCAAGCATGATTTAAAATTTTTTTTTTACAAATGTCCATTTCAGAAACAAAAACGATAAATGTGTAGGTAGGCATTTTAACAATGGCACAATTAATATAGGATGAAAACATCATTACCGATATAAATCATTCTGTTCAAACAATTAAAAATAAGATCACATTTAATTTAGTCAGTTTTCATAATGAAATACATAATAACATGTATTTATAAATTTGAATAAGGTTCAACGGACTTTTCATTTAGTGCCAGTTTATACACCATAAAACCTCTGGTTTAGGTGTCACACTCAGAGAAGAGTGAAAGGCCTTTGGTTCATAGGCACCTAGACTGTCGACAGTCCCTCTGGCCTTACGTGTGTGTGTGTGTGTTTTTTTTTATTATTAATATTAATCAAACGCCGTAGGCGTTTGCGAAATGCCGAAGGCATTTCAAGCGAGGGCCGTAAGGCCCGAGAGACTGTTATAGCCTGCTGCGCCACCACTCGCCACTGTAGAGAAATTCTCCTGTAGCGTACCATCATGATTGACAGGCAGAGTGATGTCATAAAAATGCTAACCAATCACAAGTCACGCAGTCCCAGGTCAACAGGAAGTAAAAAAAATTGAGCCACCAGACGACGCAATAGTTTATAAACTTCTTTCAGTGCACTGCTTTGAAGATGGCTTGTGACGATGCAGTTTCGCTGGCGTTGAAGAAACTTGGGTATGAAAGTATTCGACCAATCCAGCGACAAGTCATTGGATCGGGGGGAAATGCACAATTTACTCACTACCTTCGTCGGAGTTTTACTGGGCGAAATGTTGTCGTACAGTACATCATGAGACACCAACGCACTCTCCCTTTGTTTAAAATTAGATAACTCGCGTTCGCAACTTGTAGTTCTGGATAATACTTGGCAGAAAACGATCTATACTCGGCGAGACGATCAAAGTCATGCGTGACATAAAAAAACTCCGCGATTTGACCTTTGCATAACAGTTTAACTCCGCCCATATGCAAATTATTACTACGTCATCGAGATGCATGCATAATTAATAGCAAGGCCAGTCCTGCAGGCTATAACAGTCTCTCGGGCCTTACAGCCCTCGCTTGAAATGCCTTCGGCATTTCGCAAACGCCTACGGCGTTTGATTAATATTAATATTAACAAGCAGCCTATCGGCTGAGATAGCTCCGCTGTTAGCAATGCACATTTCAATTAAAGAACTGAAGACATCATTAGAAAATGAACAATATGAATAGTATCAAAGCAATCGGACTTACGGTTTTTAACAAGAAGTCGAAAATATCACTTTTTACCGAAAATTACAAAAAATATTCACCAAAATAAATTAATTAAAGAATTGAAGATATCATCACAAAATGAACAAATCTGAGAGGTCCACATGTAGTACCTATATATGTAATATCAAAGCAATCGGACTTACAGTTTTCAACAAGAAGTCGAAAATATCACTTTTTACCAAAAATGACAAAACTATTCACCAAAATTAGAGAATTAAAGATATCATTAAAAAATGAACAAATCTGAGAGAGGTCCACATGTAGTACCTATATATGTAATATCAAAGCAATTGCACTTGCGGTTTTTAACAAGAAGTCGAAAATATCACTTTTTACCAAAAATGACAAAAATATTCACCAAAATTAGAGAATTGAAGATATCATCACGAAATGAACAAATCTGAGAGAGGTCCACATGTAGTACCTATATATGTAGTATCAAAGCGATTTGACTTGCGGTTTTTAACAAGAAGTCGAAAATATCACTTTTTACCAAAAATGACAAAAATATTCACCAAAATTAGAGAATTAAAGATATCATTACAAAATCAACAAATCTGAGAGAGGTCCACATGTAGTACCTATATATGTAATATCAAAGCAATTGCACTTGCGGTTTTTAACAAGAAGTCGAAAATATCACTTTTTACCAAAAATGACAAAAATATTCACCAAAATTAGAGAATTAAAGATATCATTACAAAATGAACAAATCTGAGAGAGGTCCACATGTAGTACCTATATATGTAATATCAAAGCAATTGCACTTGCGGTTTTTAACAAGAAGTCGAAAATATCACTTTTTACCAAAAATGACAAAAATATTCACCAAAATTAGAGAATTGAAGATATCAACATGAAATGAACAAATCTAAGAGAGGTCTACCCAAGGTACATATACACCAAGTATCAAAGCATTCAGGCTTGTAGTTTTCAAGAAGAAGTCTAAAAAGTAAAACATTGACACGGACGACGGACGACGACGACGGACGACACCGGACGACGACGGACAATCACTCATATGATAAGCTCCGCTCGACAAAGTCGACAGCGGAGCTAATAAAAAAAAAACACACACGTAAGGCCAGAGGGACTGTCGACAGTCTAATAGGCACCGCGAAATGTTGGAATTGAATCCCCTCCCCCCCCCCAAATCACATAATGTAATATGCATTATTTTTTTTTATAATTTTGTTGATAACGAAAAGTAAAGTATGTTCTAAAAGAAGTTTTGAATAATACAAACACGAATACATTGCTTAGTGGTTAGTACCGGTAGCAAATGATCACGGTAGCACAATCTGGTCATTCTGTGTTTCACAAGTGAATAACTTACTTGTTTTCGAAGTATTGCAATTGTTGATTATTATTCAGTAATTATTATAATAACCCACAAAAAATTAATTCGTTGAATTTTTATGAATTTGAAGTAATATTCAACTTAGTTTCATCGTAAACGAATGATTTCGGTCGAATGTAAATGCTCGATACGATTCAATATCCGCCATGTTTCCATTTACATGTGGCTCATTTAAATATGTTAATACGGTTCAGTGACCTCGTGGTGAACGCAACGCGGTACTGTAGAGATTCACCGATGTTGTAGCAAGATCTTTATGCTATTTTGACTGGGAAAACGTCATGATTTTTTTTTTAATCCAAAAATTAGTTGTTTAAAAAAAAAATGAGCATTCAAAACATTGTTCACAGAAATAACACAGCTCATTGTCGAAACGAAGCATACGCATTCAGGCTATTCACAATAAAACATCATACTCTTGAATAGGTGTAGATGACTACTGTAACGGTAAAATATAAATTAGACTCTTTTAGGCGTCAGAAGTGAATGAAATATCCAAAATATTAAAAAGAAAACTGCCGAAAAAACGCTGGGCGATTTCATGGTCCGTTGCAGACTACTCGACCGACCGTCCATGCACATGTTGTCACTGTACATCCGTCATGTTGAATCGCAGGAGATCGGCAAAATCTTCATTACAACTAACAGTTTAATGCTCACAACATAAAAAATACGATTATAATCATAGGCAACCTACTATTATATAATGAACAAGTCATTGTCAATGACACGTCCTCCGTTCCGTTCATATTTGAGTGACATATACATTCAAAGCAGATCATGACCGAAATGCACCTGCATATGTACAACACATTGTGCTAAATCTGAACAAAATCCATCCATGCATGACTGAGATCAAGTTCTGGAATTGTGAAAATACGTGATTTTGATGCATTTTCGGCCTTAAAATGGCCATCATTCCACTATTGTTAAGCATGAAACAAATGCACATACATATTTGTGACATGATGTACCTTGTGTGTGTGAAGTTTGAACTCGATCAATCCAAGCATGTCTCAGATACGGATCCAGGACTGAATTCTTTAAAACAAAATGGCCGCCAGTCGGCCATTTCGAACCCGATCCAAAAAAAAAATGACGTGCATCAAGGTCCTATTATGTTTAATGTATGTACCAAATTTGAACAAAATCCGTCCATGCATGACTGAGATCCGGGTCGGGAATGGTGAAAATGTGCGATTTTGATGCATTTTCGGCCTTAAAATGGCCGCTATTCGGCTATCGTTAATCAGATCATGAAAAAAATGCATGTGCATATGTCCCATATAATGTGTGATGTATGAGTGAAGTTTGAACTTAATCGGTCCATGCATGTTCGAGATACAGGTGATCACGGACGAACGGACGCACGGACGGACAGACGGACGCACACAGGGCAAAACATAAGTCCCCGTTTTCGGACTGCGTCCGAACGGGGACTAATAAATTGATCGATATAGGGACACCCCCCCTCCGAGTTGTGGATATTTCGGAAATCGCGACACAAAAGACCGGATATCGATTTAGTTGAAAGCTATGTCCCCATGTACAATAATTTGACAGTTTACGAACTAGTTTCGTAGATTCGAGACATCTGTTTGCTTTTTTGGCTTTTCACAAGAATATAAAGCTGGCAATCATCATAATATTGACGTCCGTACGTCACGGAACGTACACCAATCGTACCCCAATAAACATTCAATTTTGCTGTAACTGTAGAACTTACCTTTGCAAACACGTTTCTTATGCCGCCGCCTTCTTGAAGTTTTTGAAATCAAATAAAGTTAGTAGTTCTTCTAGTAACTAGTGAATGAGACCACTGAGCCGAACAGAATACATGTATAAACAGTACTATAATAAATTGCACGCAATGGAGAAATCATGTGCCGTAATAACAGCAGTGTTACTCACAGATCTAATCTACTGTAAAATATTTTATTTCAGCTGGAATTACAGTAATTAATTTATTCTGAGCATGCGCAGACGTTCTGTCAATGTTGCCGGGAGAGGTAATTTTTGATAAGAATTGTGAAAAAGACCCACTTGGGATTTTCAGATCTGGAAAAAAAATTACGTGCATACTCAGCAGACACTTGTTCATCAACCTGCCAAGTTTCACTGATATCTCCTGTAGAATTTCTGAGAAAATGTTGGAGACGAAAAAATGGACATAACCTGAATTATAAAGTCCCCTTTTCAGGCTGCGCCTGAACGGGGACTAACAATTTTTTGTACATGCAAATGTGGAAAGTACATTTGAATCATAGAAGAAGATGACCTAAATAAATATTTAACTGACATATTCCACTGGGAGATGAAATATTAAATGTGATATCACTAGTAATACTGACATGTAAAGCATGCAATGGCAGCTACATTTTCACTAACATGATGTGTGAACAATCAAATATTGGCTTTTATGAGGGTGAACATTAAAAGATACTGCATTTATATCTCAAAAAAGTTTAGGCTTTATTTTATTTTCATATACATGTATGTATAGAATATATCTCCAAGAATCTGTGTAAAATAATAGAAACAGTTCATATCATGACATGACAAAATCACAATTATAGTAAACCAAATTAATTGGATGTTGAGATTTGTCTGAATTTTCTTAAAAACAAAATGGCCATGTAGTTGGCTTTACAAAACGAAGAGATGTGCATTAACTACAATGGCCACTAGTTGGCCATATTTGAGGTAATCACCAAATTATCACACATGCATATGGTACACACTTAGTGTTAAGTATGTGCAAGGCTTGAAGTGAATTGGTCAAGGTATACCAACATGTACATGTACATACTGACACATTCACTGAGATTAAGCTAAAAGTCCTCTTTCAGACTTTGTCCCAATTTAGAATTAAAATGAAGTGCATTATGGTTTTATTATGTCAAATATGTACCAAGTTTAAACCAAATTTCTGCACACACGAAACGAAAACTGACTTTTGGCAAATTATTCGACTAAGCACTCGCCTCCCCCCCCCCCAAAAAAAGTACCCTGGGCGAGTAGGGTATATACTCACAGGCATAATATATACTCAATGGTTTATATGTACATGTATATACTCACAGGCATAATATATACTCAATGGTTTATATGTATATGTATATACTCACAGGCATAATATATACTCAATGGTTTATATGTATATGTATATACTCACAGGCATAATATATACTCAATTGTTTATATGTACATGTATATATTCACAGGCATAATATCTACTCAATGGTTTATATGTATATGTATATACTCACAGGCATAATATCTACTCAATGGTTTATATGTATATGTATATACTCAGAGGCATAATATCTACTCAATGGTTTATATGTACATGTATATACTCACAGGCATAATATATACTCAATGGTTTATATGTACATGTATATACTCACAGGCATAATATATACTTAATGGTTTATATGTACATGTATATACTCACAGGCATAATATATACTCAATGGTTTATATGTATATGTATATACTCACAGGCATAATATCTACTCAATGGTTTATATGTATATGTATATGTATATACTCACAGGCATAATATCTACTCAATGGTTTATATGTATATGTATATACTCACAGGCATAATATCTACTCAATGGTTTATATGTACATGTATATACTCACAGGCATAATATATACTCAATGGTTTATATGTACATGTATATACTCACAGGCATAATATCTACTCAATGGTTTATATGTACATGTACTTGTATATACTCACAGGCATAATATCTACTCAATGGTTTATATGTATATGTATATACTCACAGGCATAATATCTACTCAATGGTTTATATGTATATGTATATACTCAGAGGCACAATATCTACTCAATGGTTTATATGTACATGTATATACTCACAGGCATAATATATACTCAATGGTTTATATGTACATGTATATACTCACAGGCATAATATATACTTAATGGTTTATATGTACATGTATATACTCACAGGCATAATATCTACTCAATGGTTTATATGTATATGTATATACTCACAGGCATAATATCTACTCAATGGTTTATATGTACATGTACTTGTATATACTCACAGGCATAATATCTACTCAATGGTTTATATGTACATGTATATACTCACAGGCATAATATATACTCAATGGTTTATATGTACATGTATATACTCACAGGCATAATATCTACTCAATGGTTTATATGTACATGTACTTGTATATACTCACAGGCATAATATCTACTCAATGGTTTATATGTACATGTATATACTCACAGGCATAATATCTACTCAATGGTTTATATGTACTTGTATATACTCACAGGCATAATATCTACTCAATGGTTTATATGTACATGTATATACTCACAGGCATAATATCTACTCAATGGTTTATATGTACATGTATATACTCACAGGCATAATATCTACTCAATGGTTTATATGTACATGTACTTGTATATACTCACAGGCATAATATCTACTCAATGGTTTATATGTACATGTATATACTCACAGGCATAATATATACTCAATGGTTTATATGTACATGTATATACTCACAGGCATAATATATACTCAATGGTTTATATGTACATGTATATACTCACAGGCATAATATCTACTCAATGGTTTATACGTAAATGTATATACTCACAGGCATAATATCTACTCAATGGTTTATATGTATATACTCACAGGCATAATATCTACTCAATGGTTTATATGTATATGTATATACTCACATGCATAATATATACTCAATGGTTTATATGTACATGTATATACTCACATGCATAATATCTTCTCAATGGTTTATATGTAAATGTATATACTCACATGCATAATATATACTCAATGGTTTATATGTACATGTATATACTCACATGCATAATATCTTCTCAATGGTTTATATGTAAATGTATATACTCACAGGCATAATATATACTCAATGGTTTATATGTACATGTATATACTCACATGCATAATATCTACTCAATGGTTTATATGTACATGTATATACTCACAGGCATAATATATACTCAATGGTTTATATGTACATGTATATACTCACAGGCATAATATATACTCAATGGTTTATATGTACATGTATATACTCACAGGCATAATATCTACTCAATGGTTTATATGTACATGTACGTGTATATACTCACAGGCATAATATCTACTCAATGGTTTATATGTACATGTATATACTCACAGGCATAATATATACTCAATGGTTTATATGTACATGTATATACTCACAGGCATAATATATACTCAATAGTTTATATGTACATGTATATACTCACAGGCATAATATCTACTCAATGGTTTATATGTAAATGTATATACTCACAGGCATAATATCTACTCAATGGTTTATATGTATATACTCACATGCATAATATCTACTCAATGGTTTATATGTAAATGTATATACTCACAGGCATAATATATACTCAATGGTTTATATGTATATGTATATACTCACATACATAATATCTACTCAATGGTTTATATGTACATGTATATACTCACAGGCATAATATCCTATATCATTATTTGGATTCACCATACATACATCTCGACCTTCTATCATACTTTTATCCCATAGCTTTCTGAAATGTGGATCGTGAAGTACATCATACATTGTTTCTGCTTTGACATCAGGGAAATTCCTGTAAACCTGGAAAGGTAGAAAACATACAAGCATGTATTATTGAGGGAAAAGAGACGATATTGTTTTTAGTGATTAACAATGCAAGAAAATTAAATGTTGAAAGAGTATCTAACTACTATGGTGTAACCTCAAATGCCACCATACATGTATCTAGGTCTTGTTCAGACAAAGTGGCACCAGGTTGATACACGAAACATCATCTTTGCGCAAAATTGGCCCATGACTGTGTTCAATTTCACCCAAACTGCACAAAAGTTGAGCAGAATTAAAATTTGTCATTTGAATCAAACCATGAAAATACATAAATCAAAAACCACTTTCCTTGAACAAAATCAGGGATAGCATACAATGTATCTGAGAATGAACAGATGAAAATAGAACCAAAATACCTTAAAAATTATCAATTCACGTACATATACATAATTCATTTAAAGTGCGTGTAAAATGGCTGCTATTTTCACGCCTAAAATTATCCATTGATACATAAATATTATTTATTTTTATGTTTTTAAGCATAAATTTTTTTTTTCAATGAAAAAATGTGTCTTAAACTCAGTCTACAGCAACTTTATTTTTGTGTATTTTAAAACAAGGCTCCCATTAGCTTCTCATTTGCATACAGAAATTCCCCTTGTGACGTCAGAAGGAGAACTCGCTGGGCAGCTTGCATTGCCAATACGTGTAAATAAGGCAAATTTCTTGTGCTGTTTTCTCGTCTTTGACTAAATTTCAATTTGTGTACTTGTTCGTCGAGGAAGAATGGACCATAATGAACACATAGTATCAAGTTTGTTTTATGGGATTGAGTTAGATGCGAAATATGTCCATTCTTGTGTAGCTGGTCACTGTCACGGCACACGTTTGTACATTGCCGCTGGACCCCAGCACTAGACAAAATCGAATTTGACGCTTGAATTGCCTCGTTTTTAGCAGGTTACTACTAGGCACGTCACTACACTGTTTTATTTCGTTGATTGAATATTCAACTCCAATCACCGAACAATTCAGAAATTTGTAGCCTGCGAAAATGAGGACAATTAGCAGTGTGTAATGGTTGCGTAATTTTCTGTTTGTCAGACGCTTCGTTTTTGTGTCACTGTCAAAATTATTGCTAAATTTCACATAACACGGACTAAATAGTCTCTATAAAACAATAATCAGGATCGCAAAAATGTCAAATCATTTGAAAATCTCTCTCTCTCTCTGATTATGGACTGGTTCGGAATTTATTTTTTCCAAAAGTGTTGCGCCAGGTTTAAGCTGTCGGCATTTCTCTTTAAAACCTAGTTGTTTTTTAATGCACAAGGACAGTTTTTCGAAAATGAATCTAAGGTGAAGTCAACACTATATATGATACTGTAAGGAGAAGGTCCACCCCAACCTTTTCTCATTATTTTCATGGCTTTTGTCCACTGATGTCGCACCTTCAGGTTGATTCAAAACGTGTGAATGCTTACACTATGACTATACATATTACTGCAACCGCCCACAACACAACGTTTAACCACCATAAACAACTTCTAAAAACTCTCTCTCAAAAAAAAAAAAAATATACGAAAAGCCGACCAAAAAATGTATATTGTTTAAAAGTATATTGAATGACCAGTGTTATGACGGCTCGGAGTACGACTTCCTCTCATATTTTGACATTTGGTGGTGCACTTTCGGCGAGAGTTGGAAATCCGGAAACAATCAATCGTTCCAGGATAGGTGGGCGTAGCTACAGCACGAGAAATATTTCAAATTTACTTGGATACGAGTAATCATTTTCAGCCAAAAAAACAATAGCTGCCCATTTCAGTGGGACATAGATCTAAAATGAGAAACGTGTGGGTGGGCATTGCACAGGCACTTTAAACATAGTTGAACTCTGGTGACCTTGCCCTTTGTTATATAATATTATTCCCTTTATCATAGTTTGTTTCAATATGAATATGATTGTCATAATTAATTTTTAATACTAGTTTTGGGGTTGAAACAACAGTGGGAAAGCAGTTTACCGAATGTCCTTGATAGATGTAAATATCTTACAAAAACATTGGCGCCTAATTTGTTTAATTATTTTAAGGGACATAATTTCAAGCTTTATTCAAAGTAATTCAGTTTTTTTATTATAAAAACAAATGCTGCATCTCAGACAAAAGTGCTGTATTTAGACGCGAATAGATTCATAAATCATGCAACATACCAGAAAATCTTTTGCCCAAGTATTTTGTACAGGTGTCTGTCAAAAATTAATGAGACAAATATAAACTGCCTTTGAAAAGTAAAAAAAAAAATGCCCTCTATGAATACCTATCATGTTGCAAGCTCTGCTTTGTAATGCAAAAATGTTTTAGTCTAAAACTCTTTTTCTTAAGTTGAGGCATTCTAAATAATGATAATATTGGAAAGACACTTATATAATTGTGCAAAGTTAACTCAATAGTCTGGATATTAGCAAATACTGCTCAGTTAACAACTACTATATATGCTAACTTATAGTATAATTATCTTATGTGACTTAATAGGATATAACTGATTGTACAGTAATAACTTTAGAAAACTGATTGCACTGAAGAATACTGAATATGCTTTACAGCAACTTATAGTATAATTATTGTATGTGAACTCTCGGATATAACTTATTGGACATGTACAGTAGCAACTTTACAAAACTTATTGCACTTAGTTTGTAACTCACTGAACAATGAGGACTGCTTACTGTAGAATACTATCTTATAATGTTTAACTCCAGTGGTCTTGAATATTTCACTGAACAATAAGGACCAGTACCGAGTACAACTGTTTACTGTAGAATACTATCTTATAATGTTTAACCACAGTGGTCTTGAATATTTCACTGAACAATAAGGACCAGTACCGAGTACAACTGCTTACTGTAGAATACTATCTTATAATGTTTAACTACAGTGGTCTTGAATATTTCACTGAACAATAAGGACCAGTACCGAGTACAACTGCTTACTGTAGAATACTATCTTATAATGTTTAACTACAGTGGTCTTGAATATTAACCTTGACCAGATCTAATTACCATACAATGACTTCTCACAAAGATCAAATGTTAACTAATGTATAAATAGAAGGCATTTTCTAATAATGAACTCCAGAAGGCCCTGATTATAATAACATGGAAAAACATACTCAAGTCACACAATGGAAATGAAATGACACACATAGCCATGTATGTAACAGGATCTAAAAACTAACTCTGCGACGCGATTGTGCGACTCGTTGAATGTCAATTATTGCACTCTGCTACAGGATCGCAGTGTCACTCTGCGAAGAGCATGATTCCCATTGGCTGGTTGGTTTGTCGAACAGCGCGAATCCCAATGAATCACTGTATGCCTTTTAAAAAATTAAGTTTTAAATGGTAAAAATGGTACGGTAAAAAATGTGTGTAAACACTATGTACCGGTGTCATGCACATGGAAGACAAATTGTGGGACCAAACAAATGACACATGATTTACGGTGATTAGACACATCACACCGCTGGCTAGAAAAGTTAAATATTGTAACATGCACGTTGGTGTTGACTGCCTATTTACGGTGTAACGTTATCGCCATCTTGAAGTTGTAAGACTTCGTCCCAAAGACTATGCTCATTAGCATAGGCGGCAGCTTCAAAGCGAGAGGAACGCGAAGTACTTTTCACGGGTTCTGCAACGAATGTTGTACGTCTGCTTTGACTTTGTTGAGTGCATCAAGGAAAATAATTTGCACGCAGTGAAATGACAATCATTCACGATGTGCACCGTTTTGCCATGACAGCAGTTGTTTGCAATCGTCTGCCTTCGTTTAGATCATAAACAGACTCCAAACTTGTGGTCTACGATCGATCAGCTGGTATTTTATCCACCAGAAATGAAATACTTTGTAACAGTTGTGAAACGTAAACAAAAATGGCGTTGGTTTGTGGTATGAATGTAATTATTTTTGTATCATAATTTTCGAAGTCAGTATTACTGAAAATTATGGTTTATTTTTTTAAATGAAAGCCAAATTTCGGTGGTCCAATTTCTTTTTTTTCTTGATTTTTCAATAATTGATAAAAACGGTTACTTTGTACCTTGATTCGTCATCCCAGCTTTTCCAAATTTCAGAAAGACCAGTGCTCAAACGCTAACGCTACTACATTTCGTTAATATTTGCATAATGTTTATAACAAGTATATGTATACTACCGGTAATACTCTGTTGTTGGCGATTCTGATAGAACGGGTGACAAGCTTCCTGTCGCAAACAATGCATATTAATCTAACGTCCATTGTCAGCATTATTATCAGTCAAGACTTTGTCCGAGAAATCGTTTTATTTTCTAAGTCTATATTCTATTTTAATAACATCTTACTAACACAATGACAATGAAAAGAAAGAAAGCAAATACACCAATGACAGACAAGGCAAAGAAAAATCTGCAACTCAGGGTCATATTTACTAATTTAGACTTGCCTGGAGCCTGTTGTGATTCCGATGAAAAATTACAGGACTTTCGCGTTCATCCCTTGTTTACACTATTTATATTGATTTTTCAAAAATGTTTCATCGGAATCGCAACAGATTGCAAGCACATCTGGGTCATATTATGACCATCGCGAGTGGGACGATTAGGCTGAAATATTCGCATCAATGCGAAAGAGTTTCAACTACTTAACCGATGACGACACTGATACGCGAGACCGTTGAGGGCAGGTGATCAGGCGAGGAAGTGAGTACAGGAAATCTGTTGCTCGTCGACATCAGCCAAATAAACAAAGCCATCGTTTTCGTTTATGCAGAGAGCGTGCACCCATCTAATTTTCCGTTGACACTGCCGTTTTAGTTTTCTATCTTCAGCAGTAGTTTCAATCCATTCACACAGCTTTACGTTTTTTCCTAATAAAACGATATTGATTGCCTAGAAACAGTTTGACCCGCTACACGCTTTATTTGGAAGTTCAAAGTGATGAATATAGTCATAACAAATAATACTTGCTAATGACAAAAAGGAACGTAACATCGTGTAAAACGTACTTCACACTCTACTCGCTTTAAAGCTGCCGCCTATGCTAATGAGCATAGTTGCGGACGAAGCCTTGCAACTTCAAGATGGCGTTAATGTTACCAGCTCCTTGATGTTGCACCGTAATTAGGCAGCCAACACCAACGTGCATGTGTTTTGTAACCCCTTTCATCCCCTCCGGGGGATGTTATATATGCTAATAAATCAATGTTAAATACTTGCTGATTAACGAACCGTGCGGTAAATACTTGTTTACCGTAGTTCGCGAGCAGTCCGCGAAATAACCATTTAAAACATTTCATTAAGGAATGCGGTGTACCCTTACATCGGCCGACCATTGAGATTCACTCTTTTCAACCAACCAACCAGAGTATCAGAGTATCAATATTCAACATTCAGCGAGTGGCACAATCGCGTCGCAGAGTTAGTTTTTAGACCCCCTTACATACCTAACATAGCTGTACAAAATTAACCCAATGCAGCTATTTGAGAAGATAACTGCTCACAGTAAAAACTCACAAATGTGTTTGAAAATAAACTTTGAACAGATCTAATTACCATACAGTGACTTCACACAAAGGTCAAATATTAACTAGAGTAAAAACAAAGGCATTTTTCTATAATAAACTTAAGATGGCACTGGTTTCAATAAAATGTATACATGTTTGTTTATACCATATATCAATTTCTAATCGATCATGTAAAATTTACCTGAGTTATCGCGCACACAAGTGAAAACCAATCAGGAGCCATCTCTCATTAATTATGCAAGCAAAATACACCAACATCGAACTTGGCTATCTTTGCATGTTTGTTTATAACATATATAAATTTCAAACCGATCGGGTTACTTGAGTTATCACACCCATAAGTCACGCCAACACAATGCCAAAATCTTCCCCTTACTATACCTTCCCCTTGGTTTACACTACACTACGTGCAAGGCAAAAACTGATATGCTTACCAATGTTATTTATGACTGTCACTGGAATCGTAAAAAGGAAGATCTGCACGTATGTATGTACCAATGTATGTATGTATTAAATTTGAACAAAAACCAACAAAGCGTGTCCAAGAAACCACACTTTCAAAAGACAAGATGACTGTCAGTCGGCCATCTTGGATAAAATCACTAAACCATGTGCATATGTCCCACATAAAGTACTAACAAATGCAAATGAACTGATTATGTTCAGAGGGTTCTGAAATATGACAGATGAATGGAGACCAAATTCAAATAAGAACTAAAAATGTGTTGTAAAATGTGAATCTCTTACATTACAGTGATCCCTACCAGAGATTGTAACATGTCGTACCAGTGCTGATCTCAGCAAAACATCTACCTTTGGGACATAACTATAAATATAGACAAATATAGGCAAAAACAAAAGCGCTTCAGTACCAGATCTCCAGATTGACGAAGCTCTCAGGTACATAATTTTGAATTTCTGATTGTGTCAAAATTAATTAAACTTGCATTATATATTTTTTGATAACAGGAGTACCTAATTTATGTTTATCCTGGGCATAATTAGTCACAGCATTATTTGTTAGCAGACTTGCATACTTTTTATCAAGCTCCATCAGAAAAATATTTGTTGCATGAAATTTTCACTAAACCTGCCGATGCTAGATTTTATCATGCTGAATGCTGACTGTATCTAATTTCACCTGAAAAAATTAAATTACTATTTATTAAATCAACCAAAAATTATTGTTAGTACTAAATCCCATACAAGAAAAAATAATTTCCATTTGTATCCTATAATTCATGCTCTTGGAAAAAACAATTAATTTTCCTACAGAGAATTAATTGTTTTTACAGCAGTAACCTATCAAGTTTGAATAAATAGAGTAGATTTTATATTTTGGATGAAAATGACTTCAAATTTGGCTAAATTACATATAAGCACAAAAATACCCCAATACAACATTCAACCCATCATGTCTTGCCTTTGTACCAAATATAAATAAATTTGTAAAAATATTCTCAGAGATGGACAGAACAATAGTCACTAGTCAGTCTTTTTGAATTAAATTGTGAAAAAAATGACATACATACATGTACATTAGTAACCAACTTTCACATTTACAAAGTTTGATTGAAATCCGAAAAGGCATGCCTGAAAATGGCTGATTACATATTACAATTTTGGTGAAAGGTCATTTAAACAAAAATAGAATCAAACTTATTAGTACGTCAGAGAAATGATGTTGAACGAAACCCGATTTCTGACAATGAGAACCCACATAAATGCATTGATACTATATGACACTACAAACACTTTACAGGAAACCACACAATAATGAGTTAATTTTGGAATTGAAATGGCATGAAATTTTGAACTACTGTAGCTTTTTTCTGCCCACATCAAATAACTAGGTAATAATAAATCAATACAAGAAATGTACATAGAAAATAACCTTGAATGAAAGACGACTTAAAACTACTTCCTGTCAAAATGACGTCAAGAATGCATTTCCTTTTCTATTATTAGATTAAAATAATTTGACATGACATGACATGCCATCGCAATCACTGTACACCTAGTTTAAAATTCACTGTTTGCAAAGAAAGCAACACATTTACATTTGAAACATTGAACATTTGCATAGTTAATTTAGCGTATTACACAGTTAGCAAAATAAGTGAAAATAAAATATAGCGAATAATTAAAACAGTACATATACTATAAATAGTTCAAGTTTCACTGCTAAGAATTATTCATTCAATAGCATTAATGAGGACAACAAATATTCATAAAAGTCACTTTAACTCTGAGTGAAATTTTCTCACTCCTGAACTGTTGAAATTAAAGTGCTTTACATTGAACTCTCCTTATCTCATCATAACAATCAACTTTAACCTAAATTTTAACATTTTTTTAAGTAATGACATACATGTAGATTGATAATTAATTTCTACACATGTAAATAGCATATACTGAAAATCATTATGAATTTTAAAACTGTTTTTTCAAAAATATTAATTTGGTTATAACAGCTAATTTCATGCTGTGTAAATAATTAATGCAATTTGTTGAGTTCATTGTAAAGAAGCAAATTGATTCTATTTCCACAGTACATGGTGGGGTCACTTCATTTATCAGAATGTACGAGATGTGATATAGAGAAATGTATATAAAGGAAAAGTCAAAGCAAACATGAAAGATGAAAGAGCTCCACAAATGTAGAAGAATGTAATTTACAGATTTGTTTAAATAAATTTCTCACAACAGTGGATATGATGTCATACATAATCCTTTGCTGAAAATTAAGAAGGTGGACTACATAAATTGATGTAAAGTTGAATATCTGGAGAATGAAAAGTGACCTTGTGGTCAGTAGAGCTCCACTATAATTGACAAGAGCACAGGGCAGTGGCAGTTACTACAGTAGGTGGATAGGAGAAGTGGTATCTATGACAGTTTAGTAATTGTGACAATGGTCACTGGAAGGGCATATCCCATAAGAGTAAATGAACAAACTTGAGAGAGAACCAGTCCATGTGTATACATTATGAATTTCAAAGCAATGTGGCAGGTGGTTTCTGAGAAGAAGTGGAAAATGTGCAAAATTATTAACAAAAAATTAAACACTGGCATATGGTGCCATGAAAATAATAAGTCTGAGTGTAATTCATGTCAACAACATTCTTGCAAAGCAATCTGACAATGGGCTGTGGACAAAATCATTTTTACCATAAATGATAAAAAATATTCCCAAAAAACAGAGGTTTGCATGTGACGTGATATAACAAATTTGACAGAGGAGCATCCCAGGTATGTGCGGTATGAATAGCAAGGAATCTAGCTGACGGTTTTGGAGAAGAAGTTGTTTGAATGAAAATGTTGACGGACGATATACTAGGGGTTTTTCTAGAAAAAATGAACAAGGGAGGGAGAGGAGCTAGCACAGAAACAATATGGCGGATTGATCTGGAAACGCCATTGAAACATTTTTCGAGTAATTTTAGTGTATTTGGTGTTCAGACACATTGTCAGCTGGTGTTGCTGGGAAGTTTTCATGGAGAAAAATATGATTGAAAAAGATTTCATGTTGTACGACAGCACGGAAGTGCGCAGCTCAAAAAATATACCGGGTATATACGAGTTTAAAGTTCAATCGGCAATTCGGTAAGAGGGCGCCATTCTCAATCAAAGAAAGCTTAGAAAGAACTCCCATGTGCTGAGAGTATTGGAGACACATTAAATATAATTTGAAATTACTTAGCTGAAAACTAATTATGCAAATCAGAAAATTAACATGAACAGATTTGATTGTAAAACTAATGAGGTCTGCGCAATGTAACAAAAACTCTATGTACCAAGTTTAATTGAAATGTGATTAGAACCAAAAAATTATGAATTATTATGCTAATTAGGGAAATAATATGAACAGAGTTTTACCCCAAACTAATTACCGGTAGGTTTGTACATTGTCCTAGAGCATCTTTGTACTAAGTTTCATTAAAATGGAAATTAGTACTTTAGATATCAGTGTGAAAGCTTAAAATTGGTTAATTATGCAAATTGGGTAATTAATATGTACAGATTTTAACCCACAATTATCCAGGTCTGTCCATTGTCCTACAGCATCCATGTATAAACATTCATTGATGTGATCATTAGTACCTGAGATATCAGTGTGAAAGTTGGAAATTGGTTAATTATGCAAATTAGGTGATTAATATGCACAAATATTTACCAAAAACTAATTGGGTCTCTGCATAATTCTAGATTCATTGAAATGTGATGATTAGTACTTTAGATATCAGTAGAAAAGCTGAAAATTAATTATGCAAATTAGGTAATTAATATGCACAATTATTTACCCTGAAACTAATCAGGTCTCTGCATAGTCCTAAAGGATCTATGTACCAAGTTTCATTGAAATGCGATGATTAGTACTTGAGATACCCGTGGAAAAGCTGAAAATTAACTAATTATGCAAATTAGGTGATTAATATGCACAAATATTTATCGGAAACAATCAATCTCTGCATAGTCCTTGAGTATGTAAGTACCAAGTTTCATTGAAATGTAATGCTCACTACTTATATCAAAAGCTGAAAATTAATTAATTATGCAAATTAGGTAATTATATGTACTGATATTACCATAAAAACTATCAGGTCTGTGCAGTGTCATATGACATCTATGTACCAAGTTTCATTGAAATGTGATGATTAGTACTTGAGATATCAGTGGAAAAATCGAAAATTGACTAATCATTATGCAAATTAGGTAATTAGTATCCACGGATTATTACCAAAAACTAATCAAAACATAGCATTAGTTCAGAGCATCTATGTACCAAGTTTCATCAAAATCCAATGAGTGGTTGTTTAGATATCAGTGGAACAGCCATGGAATCACTAAAAAATAGCTAATTATCATGCAAATTAGGTAACACACGCACGCACACGCATGCGCGCACACACACACACACACGCGCACACGCGCACACACACACACAGGTGTCCCATGAATTGTGGAGCCACCATTGAATTAACTTTTAATATAGTTGAATTAACTTTTAATATAGTTGCGATATGAACTCGATTAAAACGCGTTCCTATATAGGGTTGCGTTTTAATTGGAGTTTAATTAAACTCAATTACAATGCAATACAATGGAGAATTGCACTTTAATTAAGTTTAATTAAACTAGAGTTGAATATCCCGTGACTAAACATAGAAATGTTTGCGAAGCTTAGGTTTAGTATCGGGGTAAGGTATGGTATAATTATATTAATATTAATATAACATGAACCATACCTTCCCTGATACTAAACCTAAGCTTCGCAAACCTGACTTAAATTCGATTAAATATTAATATAAATTATGAAACATTGTGGAGCCACCAATTTGGGGCTCCACTTGTACAAAGGGCTCCACTTTGTTTGCGTATGCCTGGTCTACTGGCTCCACACACACACACACACACACACACACACACACACCGACACTGACATACACCGGACAGGCGACGACAGGTTGGTCAACCCATAATCTCTGCTCGGTCATCTTCGATGACACTGAAGCTAAAAAAAACTGTAAATTGCATTTTTTTACATTTAGGGAGCTCTTTTATCTGGGAGCATTATGTTGTTAGCCTTGACTTTTCCTTCAACAATTCTGTATTATTCGACACTGATAATCATAATCAAATACTTTAAATAAGTAATTCACAATAAATTATATTATTTTTTAATTTATTAGGTTGTTATACAAATGTATTTACCTGTCGAATCAGTTTGAGATTATTCTTCACAGCTAACACTCAGCATAACAGTGCTTGTAATTTTGTTTTTGTATTTTGCTCAGAAATTGGCATTACTGTTTTATAGTAGCACAATAGTTGTCTTACTTATTATTGTACTTACTTGAAGACCAATAGATAGTTGTGATATTTTTCAAATAATGTATTAGTAAGTGTAGACACCAATCTGATTAAAATAAGATCCTGGTTGGCTTAATTTTTATTTTTACATAATTACTATAATTATTATTTATTTTAATTATTTACTAGTAGCTTCACGGTGAGTGGCTTTCGCGGTAATTGGGTTTCGTATCTGTAGGGTTTTGCGGGGAGTAGGGCTTTGTCCCTGTAACTAGTCCTTTCATCCTTGTTGAGAATTTAAGTTTTATGTTTCTTTAACAACTGGCACTATTCTGGGAATACCATCCTGGAAGGAGTTCCAAAATAAAACCCATGCTCTGATAATGCCTCTAATTTCAAAGACCAATAAACATTATCATTATGATCTTATTGGTGTTGCAAAGGATAGTTGAATATTGTTTATTGAAATTAATGATAATCTCCATAACCGTTTTCCAATATAGATAAACTGTAGTACGTAACAAACTGTATAACTCAGTCTCAACAATGAAATAAAGGAATGTATACATTTACACTATTTATACTTATTTATTATACTTTTATTGCTACTGTACTGACAGAAATACTGTATTTCTAAAGATGCAATAAATATTATTATTATTACTAATGCATTGCAATACAACTAATTCAAATTGAAAGAAATTACAATATAAAGTATTCATCAGTAATACTTCCCAAAGGCGTATTTCGTGGTCAGTGTTATTTATGAAAATATTTGTTTATAATTTTATAAACTTGCTTGGCAATACCCACCCCAAGTAGATATAATGTGTACAAATTTTAATAAATAAAGATATACTAACAAAAAATGAAATATTAATTATTTCATATTTTATTATATAACCTGCACAACAGTAATCAATATTTTTCCTTGCTAGAATGATGTGTAACTTTATATGGGAATCCTGATAAAGTTCACAACTGGCGATTTAGCAGTATTAGGGATTGTCAACTTCCCGTGAATTTGATTACCTAACATGTTTAGGTTCATGTGCTGCAAGTTGCAGAGCACGTACCTAAGCGGACGTGCTCTCCCCCAGCAAATAATTAAGCCAAGGTGGTTTCGATATCGAAATCAAAAAACTCTCCGATTTGACACAATATGGGAAGTTCAAATTACTAAATGAAGTACAGGACGACGAAGCTGAAATATCCAAGAACCAACACATACCAAAAATCTCAAAAGTGAATATTTGTGTTGTATTTTAATTCAAATCGGAATGAAAGTGAGAATCTGTTAAATAACATATTGGCGATCCGCTCTGCTAGAATTGCCCTTAAAATTTGTTTGTGTGATTTTCAGTGTTTTTACGTATTATTTCTTCTGTGATTTTTTGGCTTGGCCGATTCCGCGCACCCTAGTTATTGGAAAAAATTTGGCCCACCGTTGCCATAGCGACAGCCAAAAAAATGATTTTTCATTAGCTTTGCCCCAAATGTATCTCCTACAAATTCAGGATAAAACACCTCAGACATAGCTCATTCTACTCTGCTTGAGTGTGGGCACAAAATTACTATTTGAATTTTTGGTATCTTTTTTCATTGCTGAGAAATTTGACCCCAAAGTTGGGGTTACAGTTCACCAAGAATTGATTTTTTTTGGCTTGGCTGATGTTGTTCATACTTGACAGGCAGGTCGTACCGCCACTAATTGGAATACTTTCGCCCCAAATTTATTACCTACTGCCAGTCTTGTAATAGCAGGTCATACTTTTTATTTTGGCTACATTGCCTGCACATCGGTAAGAGATCATCGGCGTCGGCATTGTTACACTGTATCAACGTAATCCCAACGCAACTTTGAACTTTGAATGAACTGTTAATGCTGCCTTCAATCTAGAAAATACTATTGCAAAACAGTTGGAAATAACAGATTTAACAACAGAATACATCCTAGCAATAAAATAAAGTGACTACTAAAGACTGAGTGTTTTTTTGGCGAACTTCGTATATAGTGCCCGGTGCCTTCCGTGGCAACAACCGAAAACATGTTGCTTGTTGTTTTTAGGGGAGCCGATCGCCAACCAGCCAACCGGCTTGTTGGCGATCCGCTTCGCTGGGATTGCCCTTATAATCACTTTTGTCGTTTTGTGTGTGTCTGTGTATGTGATTTTCAATGTTTTCACGTATGATTTCTTTTGTGACTTTTTTGGCTTGGCCGATTTCTCTTAAACTTGGCAGGTAGGTCACACCTTCACCCCAGTTATTAGGAAAAATCTGAAAAAAATGTTTGGCCTACCGTTGCCATAGCAACAGCCGAAAAACTGATTTTTGGATAGCTTCACGCCAAATGTATCTCCTCCTACAAATTTCGGATAAAACACTTCAGACATAGCTCATTCTACTCAGCTTGAGTGTGGGCACAAAGTTACTATTTGAATTTTTGATATCTTTTTTCATTATCGAGAAATTTTACCTCAAAGTTGGGGTAACTTTTCACCAGCAACGGCTTTTAACTCCTCTGTGATTTTTTCGGTTTGGCTGATTTTGTTCATACTTCACAGGTAGGTCCTAATCCTGGCCCACCACTGCCATTGCAACATCCAAAAACTGATACTTTCGCCCCAAATGTATTACCTCCTACCAGTTTTGTAATAGCAATGTTGACCATGCTTTTTATTTTGGCTACGTTGCGCACTGGTAGGAGATCTCCGGCACCGACATTGTTACACTGTATCAACGTAATTCCAACGCAACTTTGAATTTTGAATGAACTGTAAATGCTGCCTTCATTCTAGAAAATACTATCGCAAAACGGTTGGAAATAACACAGTCCCGGATAGAGCGACTGTGGAAATAATAAATGTAACAGCAGAATAGGTCCTACCGGATTCTGTCGTAAATTCGCCCATCCGAAAAATCGCCCTGGGCGGTTGCACGGCTGGTGGGACCTTATTTTGGGTTCAAATTTTCAAAAAAAATATCATCAAATATTTTTAGGGGGCTTATATTTTCATTGAAAAATCCACCTACACCGTCTTTCAACACCGGCAGTTGGATAACCCAAAACAAAAGAAACTAAAATTGTATACATTTTTTTTAGCTGGATTAATAAGTAGACAGCACATCTTACTCCAAAAAAATCACATTAACAAACATCGTGTGCCAAATACAATTATTTTGTTACATTTTATTAGTAACGAAAGTATATTCTAAAAGAAGTTTCAAATAACAACGAACACAACTGCATTGCTTAGTAGCGAATGATCTCGGTAGCGCAATCCGGTCATGCTGCGTTGTACATTAGTTGATTATTACCTAGTAATGATTATAATAACGTGCAAAAAATAAATTCGTTGAATTGTTATGAAATGCAAATAAATTTCAACTTATTTCATCGTAAGCGAATGATTCCGATCACATTTTCAACGCTCGATGCTGTCGAAATGAATATGCGCCATGTTTTGACCTGACCTGACAGGTCAAATCGATAATTTACCAATGAAAACGATGGATGATGCCAACGTGTTCTAATTACCATAAACATTTAAATATGTTATTGAATCCAGCATGGAAGAGATTTGCCGATGTTGTTGTACGATCTTTTGGCTTGGATTTTGATGGGAAAGCGGCATGATTTGTTTTTAAATAAAAAAATTACTGTAGAATACTTTATTTTCGCTTGGAATTTATTTTCGCTATTTTCGCTGAAGGGATGATTCCGTGAAAATAAAATCCAGTGAATATACTTTTTTTCCTATATTTCACATTAAACTCATGAAAAATCAGCGAAAATAAATTCCAAGCAAAACGCCTGAAAAGCCTTTTCAGCGAAAATTAATTCCAGCGAAAATAAAGTATTCCACAGTAGTTGTTTTCAAAAGATAAACTGAGCATTTGAAGAATAATTTAACATTATTTACAGCGATAACAACTCATTGTCGAAACGAAGCTAACCCCATTCACCGTTAGTCGCAATAAACATCAATACTCTCAAATAGGCGTCAATGACCACAGTGACACTTTTAGGCATCAGAAAAGATTAAAATAACACTTTAAACAAGCAGCCTGTCGGCTGAGATAGCTCCGCTGTTAGCAATGCACATCGCAATTAAAGAACTGAAGACATCATTAGAAAATGAAAAGTATGTACAGTATCAAAGCAACAGGACTTGCTGTTTTCAACAAGAATTCAAAAATATCACTTTTTACCAAAAATAATCATCAAAATTAGATAATTGAAGATATCACCACAAAATTAACAAATCTGAAAGAGGTCCACATGTAGTACCTATATATGTAATATAAAAGTAATCAGACTTGCGGTTTTTAACAAGAAGTCGAAAATATCACTTTTTACCAAAAATTAAAAAAATATTCACTAAAATTAGAGAATTAAAGATATCATCATAAAATGAACAAACCTGAGAAAGGACCACATGTTGTACCTATATATGTAATATCAAAGCAATTGGACTTGCATTTTTTAACAAGAAGTCGAAAATATCACTTTTTACCAAAAATGACAATCAAAGAAAAGCTTAGAAAGATTTCCCGTGTGCTGAGAGTATTGGAGACACATTAAAAATTAATTCAAAATTACTTGAACTTGAGGTGTTGATGGAAACGCAGAAAACTAATTAATTATGCAAATAAGGTAACTAATATGAACAGATTTAAGTGTAAAACTAATAAGGTCTGCACAATGTACCAAGTTTCATTGAAATGTGATTAGAACCAAACAAATATTAATTATTATGCTAATTAGAGAGTTAATATGAACAGATTTTAACCCAAAATTAATCAGGCTGTCTATTGTCCTAGAGCATTTATGTACCAAGTTTTATTCAAATGCGATGATCAATACTTGAGATATCAGTATTAATTAATTATGTTAATTAGGTGATTAAGAAGCATAAATATTTACCAAAAACTAATATGGTGTATAGTCCTAGGTTCATTGAAATGTGATGGGTACTCTTTAAAAGTTTCATTGAAATCCAATGAGTAGTTTTTAGACATCATAGAACAGCAAAAAATTAACTAATTATGCAAATTAGATAATTAATAGGCACAATTATTTATCCCAAAATTAATCAGGTCTCTGCATAGTCCTAGAATATCTATGTCGCAAGTCTCATTGAAATGTGATGATCAGTACTTGAGATATCAGGTGAAAAGCTGAAAATTAACTAATTATGCTAATAAGGTGATTAATATGCACAAATATTTACCCAAAGACTAATTAGGTCTCTGCACAGTCCTCAAGTAACAGGATCATTACTACTCGAAATATCAAAAGCTGAAAATTAATTAATTATGCAAATTAGGTAATTAATATGTACTGATATTACCCTAAAAACTATCAGGTCTGTGCAGTGTCATATGACATCTATGTACCAAGTTTTATTGAAATGTTATGATTACCGTTAAAGTCCTAATATAAACCGCATAAGTAATAGTAACCGCACCCCCAATTCCGGCTTCGGGGTTAAAGAGTTCTTAACAAAAATTGAAAACTTGAAAAGTACCTATTACTAACCGCACCCCCAATTCAACAAGACCGTGACTGTCTTCATTGTTTCAACCAGCTGTTCCAAAACGGCATTGTTCCTAATCCTATTCTTTGTTTCGACAACATGCCTAAAAATATTCACACCTATTTATTGTTCAGCGGTGATAAGATGTCAGACAGGCAATGAAACTGCTTTTGTTCTGGCGGCGACCTCTGTCAATACTCTTTCTGAATACGTCTGTGTTTCGTAAGTTTTAGACAATGAGCTTTTATCACCGTAAAAGTGTTAAACTGAGCATTGAAGAATAATTTATCTTTCGAAAACAAATAATTTCTTGATTTAAAAAAAAATCATGCCGTTTTCCCATGGAAATCAAAGGAAAAAGATCGCACTACATTATCGGTAAATCTCTTCCGTGTTGCGTTCACCATGAGGTCGCTGAACTGTCATTAACATATTTAAATGAGCTATGTAATTTAGACACGTGGGCACCATCCAGCATTTTGATTGGTTAATTAGCGACTTGACCTATCCGGTCAATAATACGTCACGTGAGCATTCAAAAGCATGGCGGATATCGTATCGGCTGTTTACATGTGACTGAAATCATTCGCTTACGGGGAAACTAAGTTGAATTTTACTTGCATTTTATAACAATTCAACGAATTTATTTTTCGTGCGTTATTGTAATCACTACTAAATAATAATCACCAATATCAACACTTCGAAAACAAGTAAGTTATTCACTTGAGACCAGCAGCATGGCCGGATCGAGCTACCGTTATGTGATCATTTGCTACTAAGCAGTGCATTCGTGTTTTTATTTGAAACTTCTGTTAGAATATACTTTTCGTTACCAAGGAAATTAAAAAAAATAAATGCATATTACATTAAAAATACTGAGTATTTTTTGTATCATGTAGATTTTTTTTTTTTATTGTAATTTTTCAACATTTCGTAACGCCTATTTTAGAACCAAAATAAGGCCTTTCACTCTTCCCCGACGCCTATTCAAGAGATTGTACGGTGTATTGTTTGTTTTGTGCATGTGTTGTGGACAAAAAATGACCACGCCCATTTAGTGATTGCAATATGTACGTAATAGAAACCGCACCCCGAACTTGAGCTTTTGATCCCAATTTTTAAATTGATACATTGTAATATAAACCGCGGTTTATAATAGGACTTTAACGGTAGTACTTGAGATATCAGTGGAAAAGCCAAAAATTGATTAATCATTATTGTATATTAGGTAATTAATAATATTAACAGATTTTTACCCAAAACTAATCAAATCTGCGCATTAGTTCAGAGCATCCATGTGCCAAGGTTCATTGAAATCCAATGAGTAGTTCTTCAAATATCAGTGGAACAGTCATGGAACAGCTTGAAATCAGTTAATTATCATGCAAAATAGGTAATTAATATTCATAGATTTTAACCCAAAACTAATCAAATCTGCGCACTAGTTCAGAGCATCCATGTGCCAAGTTTCATCGAAATCCAGTGAGTGGTTCTTCAGATATCAGTGGAACAGTCTTGGAACAGTCTTGGAACAGTCTTGGAACAGCTAATTATCATGCAAATTAGGTAATTAATATTCATAGATTGTTACCAAAACCTAATCAAGTCTGCGCATTATCCCAGAGCATCTATGTACCAAGTTTCACCAAAATTTGATTAGTGGTTCTTGAGATAACGGTGGAACAAAAAAGTGACATACATACATACATACATACATACAGACATGCATACAGGGTAACTTGCAAAGACTCCCTTTTGTGCTTCGCACACGGGAGTCAAAAATATTCACCAAAATTAGAAAATTGAAGATATCATTACAAAACGAACAAATCTAAGAGGTCTACATTTTGTACTTATATATATCAAAGCAATTGGACTTGCGGTTTTTAACACGAAGTCGAAAATATCACTTTTTAAAAACAAGCAGCCTCTCAGCTGAGACAGCTCCGCTGTTAGCAATGCACATTTCAATTAAAGAACTGAAGATATCATTAGAAAATGAACAATATGCATAGTATCAATGCTATGGGACTTGCTGTTTTCAACAAGAATTCAAAAATATAATTTTTCACCATAAATGATTGTAGTTTTTAACAAGAAGTCGAAAATATCACTTTTTACCAAAAATGACAAAAATATTCATCAAAATTAGAGAATTGAAGATATCATCATGAAATGAACAAATTTGAGAGAGGTCCACATGTAGTACCTATATATGTAATATCAAAGCAATTGGACTTGCGGTTTTTAACAAGAAGTCGAAAATATGATTTTTTACCAAAAATGACAAAAATATTCACCAAAATTAGAGAATTGAAGATATGATCATGAAATGAACAAATCTGAGAGAGGTCTACCCAAGGTACATATACACCAAGTATTAAAGCATTCAGGCTTGTAGTTTTCAAGAAGAAGTCGAAAAGTAAAACATGAACACAAACGACGACGGACAATCACTCATATGATAAGCTCCGCTCGACAAAGTCGACAGCGGAGCTAAAAAAGTCAGCTAATGTCAGTTGCCCGTGCCATGAGAGCCGGCCACAGAACCAAAACAATCTGTCAGCCTTCGCCGCCCACTGCATCGATATGATTTTATATTGCATAGAAATGAACACTAAATGCTATCGAACCTGAAACAAAAGTAACCGTCCGATCTAAACGACCTGAGTCTATGAAAATCGAGTCTTATCTCCCTTGCGTTCCCGATCGACAGAAAGTCGGGGCCAATCTAACATGATTGTTTGCTTATCATCAATTCACAAAAGTCAAAAACGTTTTTAAACGTGAATTTAACGACGAATGTTTTTGAAACGAATCAATGTTCTGGTTATCTCTGGTGCGACTGCAGTCTTTGGAACAAACTTGAGGGACTGTAAAACGCAATTTATGGTACGCGACTTAAAAACGCAATTTACAAGTGAATTTCCCAACAAAGGTTTAAATGTTTTAGTTGTATGTTGTGTGGCACGAGTGTGGAAAGCTGTCGAATAAAATGGCAACAACCTTCAAACGCATTGTTATGTTAATTTGATTTCCGGCATGTTAGTTGACAAAGAAATGAAAGATTTCTTGAATTTTCGGCAATAGCTAGGTGGATTTGAACCGAAATGTTATCGGCAAGACTCAGAATGCGACAGTGACAGCCACTGAAACATAATTGAAGGCAAATGAAAACGTCAAGCAAAAAGACTTTTTCCAGTCATAGTGTAAAATGGAGGCACATACCATTTTGACTTTTGAGGGGAATGGAAATCAGTTGATTTGAGGGTGTCACAGTTAGCGAGGGAGTAAATCGTTTTTATGCTACAAAAAAAATGAAGACCTTGAACGTATTTTTTGGACTTTAGTACAACGTCATTTTTGTTTGATTACCTAACGTTTTTAGGTATATGTGCTGTAAGTTGCAGAGCACATACCTAAGCGGCCGTCCCTCAGCAAATAATGAAGCAAAGGCATTTTCGATGTCAAAATCGCGAAACTCTCCCTTTTTACGCAAACTGGGAAGTTAGAATTACTAAGCGAAGTACAGAACGAAGAAGCTTAGGTATCCAGGAACCAACACATACCAAAAATTATATCTCAAAAGTGAATATTCGTGGTGTATTTTAAGTCTAACTGGACCATAAGTTGGAATTCATTAGTACTCTAAATATCCAAATATATTTTAGTATAAGGTAGTAACTATAATTATTATTTATTTTAATTATTTTTTGAAGTTACAATTATTTTGCTGCAAGAATGGTTTATGTTTAAATTTTATTTTTCTTGTGTTTTTTGGGGACAAAAAATCTAAACATAACAATTACATGGCAGCCAGTCTGACATTTTGAATCAGATAAACTGACATATATTAGTAACCAATCATATGTGATGTTCATACCAAGTTTGAAGAAGCCATGCATGGCACAGTCCCCGTTAGTTATCGAATTTAAGATATATAGTTTTGTTTATAGTAATATAGCTGGAATATAAACATGTCAGGAATATGATTATGATGATTGTTTAACATTTGAATGATTGACATTTGTATCTGATCGTCAAATGAGTAATGAGAGATATTGCTCTGGAACAACATTAATTAAAAACAAAATCAGCCATTTTTAATACATGTATAATGAATATATATATATATAAACTTTGAACATAGTCAGTCAAAGCATGTCAGAGATATGGCTCTAGAAGCCCATTCATTAAAACAAAATGGCCACCAGTCAGCCATTCTGAATACACTCTAAAAAATAAAATAACGTGCATCAGGAACCCGTAATGTCTAATGTATGTACCAAGTTTGAACAAAATCCATCTATAAATGCCAGAAATGCTTTATATTTGATGATTTTTAGCACAAAAATGTCCACCATTCGGCCATTTTTAATAGGATCGTCAAACCAATATATCTGTACAGTAAGCAAATAACACAGAATAAACGGCAAGGTAAAGACTATGTCTAATTATAGTAAACACGTACTGCGTGCGTGACTCGAACCGGCGCTCGCACGCAGTACGTGTTTACTATAATTAGACATAGTCTTTACCTTGCCGTTTATTCGGTGTTATTTGCTTACTTTACTTCCTATGTCGACAGCAACTATGAGTTTAGAATTATATCTGTACAGTACTCATTTCGCCCAACCTCTCGCCCGCTTCCGAATTTCGATCGTTTTTTTTTCGCTTGCTTTGTTCAGTTTGACCGGACAATTTCAGCTTTTTTTTCGACCGTGCAAATCCAGTAGTATCCGCTTGCGTGTGCGCGCTTGCTTGCCTGACAGCGCAATCGCCCGCATTTACAGTTTAAATTGTATCATGTACAAGTGTATCATTTTTGATTTATGATGTTAAAAGAAGAATAAATACAATCAGAAATTTATATAACGACCGTTGAAAAAATACGGTGGATCACACTGCCATATAAAATTGGTAATAATACATACGCGTAGAAATAATGTCCACCATAAACAAAATCGAACCAAACATGTGAAATAAAACTATTTTTGGTGGAGAACGAAAAATGTCTACTGTAGAGTACGGTATTCGACGAGTGACCGTGTGTAGAATGACGATTGCCTTGCACGCATGGTTTGGGTTTAACGCGGGTCAAGTTGTAGTTCTGTAAATCCATCATGGCACCTATAACAATATTGAAGAATATCTGCAGGAACAGTAAGTCTGGAAAAAGACGACCAATCGATTGTTATAGAATGACTGTACTGTACAATTTGTCAAACAAATACAATAATTGCAAATGTAATGTCAGCGGGCGCCCATCTTACTTGTCCGTCAAGTGTCAAGTGATTTGAAGGCGTCTTTGTTCCCCTTCCCAATACAGAGAAACAATACGCGTTGTATTTTGAATCGTCATTAAAACCTAAATTTATTACGAATAATATGTTGTTGTTTTTGTCTTTCTAAAGATCAATTTTATTTATATGATTGAAATTCAACGAGATCGTTTGAATTTTGAATTTGATGAAGATTCGAATTTATCCACTTTTACAGTGATCAATATTGCGTTCGAGTTGAGTTACTAGTAATTACAAGCCTGATTTACATTTTTCTTGCGGTGTTTTTCGTCAATGTATTAAATATAAGTGCTTTGGGAAATAGCATAATTATATTGCGTAAGTGAAAGAGTCTGATGGGGCTGCCAGTGTGTCACAACACGTTTTATTTATTTACAACAGGCGTGGTCGGCTCCTCTGATTGAGTTTATTTTGTATTTTTATTTTCGAAATGTATCACTGGCTGCGTTTGTTTTGTTTTATGTTTGCCTCTCTTTCATTTTTTGTCCGGCTGCTGCCAACCCAATAATTTGTCGCCGTATGTACTCAGACAAGAGATTAATCGTCACAGTCATTATACTAGTAGTTTAAGTCCAATTGATTTGCAGAAATTCAGCTATGCGATGAGTATAAGTGCAGATTTGTTTTGCGCACCCAGACACGAGCAAAAGTTAACCCGATAGATTTTCTGAACTACAGCATTCGTATTACTTATGCAAATTGAGTAAGGGTCATAGTGTGAGTTGAGTTCGCAAATAACAAAGTGTCAAATTATTTTGAGTGCAGTTCGGAATAAATTTAGGCAAAATCACACACAGAAACACACACACAACACACAAATACTAGTACTTAATGCATATCACGATTGATTGACCAGTTATATAGCTGCTTGAACTACGCACACAAGGACATAAATATGTAAATACAGGTCACAGTTCGACTTGCGTAGCAAACATTACAATGTGTAAAGTGATTTGAAGGCGTCTTTGTTCCCCTTCCCAATACAGAGAAGCAATACGCGTTGTATTTTGAATCATCATTAAAACCTAAATTTATTTCGAATAATAACATAAGTTTATAGATACAATGTACGATCTTCGTTACTCTAGCGGTTAGTTGGCAAGCGGACCATGTTTCTGAAGCCAGCCATAGCAAGAGCGAGCAAACAAATGCGAGCGAACAAAAGCGAGCGAGTGAGCGAAAAAAAAGCGGTCGGTTTCCGGTCGGAAAGCAGCGAGCGGTCGGAAATTAAGCGATAAGCAGTCGGGAAAAAAAGCGATAAAAGCTGGAGGTTGGGCAGAATGAGTACTGTATATCTATGACATGATGTACAATGAATATTTAAAATTTGAACATAATCAGTCAAAGCAAGTCAGAGATATGGCACGAGAACCACATTCATTAAAACAAAATGGCCACCAGTCGGCCATTTTGAATCTTATATGAAAACAAAATGATGTGCATCAAGGTCCTATAGGGCTCATACCACTAATTGAATTTCCATAGACGACAATGTTAACATATGACGAGATTGCTATATGAAAATGACAAAGAAAGTTGAAAACATGGCTCAAAAATGGGAAATCAACATGCCAGTAATCAACCATATGAAAAAATCTAACATGTTGGCCAGCTCAAACTCTTGCAAATCTCAGGTAAACAAGACACACCTACTGTATTTGGATTGCACCAAGAGAAATCACTGGAAAAACACCAAGATTAGAACATCCAAATACACACAGAATAAACCCACACAGCCGTTAAGTAGTAAACAAAAGACCATATGTTGGTCTCACCTTTGACCCAGGTGATTACGCCCTCAAACAGGGAGCACCTGAGAAAAAAAATATTTAACAAATTTCATTGGTTCTTACAAGGCATTTAAATTGAGGGCTACCAGCAGCCATTGGTTAATTAGTGGCATGAGACCTATAATGTACAACGTATATCCCAAGTTTGAACAAAATCCATCTGTAAACAGCCGAGAAATGCTTGATTTTGATGATTTTTAGAACAAAAATAGCCGCCATTCGGCCATCTTTAATCAGATCATGAAACAAATTGATGTGCATATGTATAATATCATGTATGATCATGATGTATGTGTGAAGTTTGATTGTGATTGGTTCAGGCATTTCTAAGATACAGGTCAGGACACGTGCACGGAAACACCAGACGCATGGAGGTCAAAACATAAGTCATAAGTCATAAACATAAGCTGCGGCGGAACGTGGAATAATAAAATAGCACAGCTTGTCATGTTCAAATTTTGTAATTTCACTGCCATGTTTCTGACATGTTTAAAAGTTGATTTCTGGTCAAGGTCAACTTATAATATACCATGTAAATTTATTTTGTTGTCCAGACTGAATTTCTCATATCACATTAATAACAAGACATGAAATGTCACAGTCCCTGTTATTTGATTATAAAGTAGTACAAGGAACATCTGCAAACAAGGCGAATGAATATGTAATCTATGTGGGTATAACTTATCATATTAAAAGAGATTTCCAATAATCTAGTTTTGTACTGACAACTAAAAACTTCCACTGACCCATGTTCAGTATCTCAGAGTACACAAGTGCAACAAAACTATTTGTCATACATGTATACTTGCTCAAGAAACTGCATTCATAAATCTGAGTGAACCTTGATGTACATGACTTCTTTGTTAATTCAAATACAATTTGTTATTAACACAGTAAGGTTTATTATTTAAAATGTATTTATTGTACATAGAACAACATCTGTTAATTTTTAAACAATTGCAGAAGCTATGTTTTCAGGGCAAGTACATGTAACATGGGGAGCGTGGTCATTATTGCCAAATAAACATCTACTTATTTCAAGGTGTGATCCTACCACATATGAATTAAATTGGCCCAATGGTTGCTGGGATAAGAGCAAATAGCTGCATTGATCAAATTTGCATATTTTTGGGAGGGTGTGGTCATTATTGCCAAAAGCAGATCTACTCGTGCCCAGGTATTATCATACCAAATATGAATAAAATCGACACGGTGGTGGTAGAGGTAGCAGCAAATAACTGCATTGATCTAATTTGCATATTTTTGGGAGGGTGTTGTCATTACTGTCAAAAGCACATCTACTTGTGTCAAGGTGTAATCCTACCAAATATGAACTAAATTGGCTCAATGGTTGCTGGGATAAGAGCAAATAGCTGCATTGATCTAATATTGCATATTTTTGGGAGGGTGTGGTCATTACTGTAAAAATCATATTTGAGGCTACAGCTTTAATAGAAGCTGCACCCCTAACTTGAGACATTGTTTCATGTTGAAATTGACAAGTTTTGATCCCAGAAAAAAGCCTCCAATATAAGCCGCACCCCAAACTTTCACAAACAAACAGCCACCACATATTTCAGAAAACGATATAACATTTAATTTTACATTAAGGCATAATTTTTCAAACATTTCAATGATTAGAGTCTAATTTAGGTTTTCCGTAGTCATTGACGCTTATTCCAGAGTACAGGTTTATTGTGGGTAGCGTGAATGGGTAAACTGCGTTTTGACAATGAGCTGTTATTATCGTCAAAAGTGTTAAATTCTTCTTCAATGCTCAGCTTATCTTTTGAAAACAACTAATTTCTTGATTTAAAAGAAAATCATGCCGTTTTCCCATCAAAATCAAAGCCAAACAATCGCACTACAACAACAGTAAATCTCTTCTGTGTTTTGTTTACCATGAGGTCGTTGAACTACATTAACATATTTAATCATGTTGGCACCATCCAGCGTTTCGATTGGTTAATTAGCAACTTGACCTATCAGGTCAAAAAACAGTTTCAAGTCACTAAAGATGTTTGAACAAACATGGAGGATTTCGTATCAGATAAAGTCTATATGTGACCGAAATCATTCGCTTGCGGCGAAACTAAGTTGAATTTTCACAACAATTCAACGAATTTATTTTCTGTACGTTATTGTAATCACTACTGAGTAATAATCAGCAATTGTAACACTTCGAATACAAGTAAGTTATTCACTTGTGTGAAACGCAGCATGACTGTTACCGTGATCATTTACTACTAAGAATGCATTCGTTTTTGTTTTTACTTCTTTTAGAATATACTTTTCGTTATAAAAAAAAAAAAAAATATATATATATTACATTAAATAATATACTGAGTTTTTTTTCTTTTTGTCATGCGAACATTTTTTTGATTGACTTTTTTTATTTTTTTATTTTAATTTCCCTGATGTCTAAATTAAACATGGAATGTACAGTCACTATGCGCCGGAAGTCGAACATGCCAGTAGTCGAACGCAATCGACTGTGTCAGACGGCTGTCTCTCAAGTGTTACCTATACCAGTGCTACCGAATTAGTCTATTCAAGAGATTGTAGTATACAGTACCGTAATCTGCAAATGCATACAAATCTATTTGTAGATATTATTTGTTGTGCAGTATGTTATACAGTGTGAAATTTTGTTTGTGTACAAGTTTGTCTGTGTGTAAAAATCCTAAAGTGCATTTAGAATTGCAACAAAGTTGCAATCAAGTGTCGTGCATCTCATTAGTATATCATTATCCCTTCTGGCCTTGTTTTTTGAAAAAATTCCCACTGTTACCGAAGTGAATGCTCTAATTAAAGGCTGCAGCAAGACTTCACGCATCTGAATATGTCCATTGAAAAAATGAATTTTAATTAAAGCCGCGGCCTCAATTAGGAATTTTACTGTACTCAAGGTGTCAAGGTGTAATCCTACCAAACATGAACAAAATCAGCTCAATAGTTGCTGAGATCAAAGGAAACAACTGGATTTAGCTAACTTGAATAATTTTTGGGTAGGGTGAGGTCATATTAATAATAACCTAAGAGATGACTATTTTGAAATTGGGTTCTGAAAATTGGTTCTGAGTTCTGAAAAAAATACACTATCGATCGAATACATTTGGTAAAACTTGTGAATCTGAAATCAGGAATTCATGAATCTGAATTTAACAGAATCAATTATTCTGAGCATGCTCAGTGGCTCTGTCAGTGTAGTAGAGAGAGGTAATTTGGGATGAAAATTTTAAAAAGGACCCACTAAGGATTTTCAGATCTGGAAAAAAAAAATTATGTGCACATGTAACACAGACTTGTTCATCAACCTGCCAAGTTTCATTGACATCTGCTGCAGAGTCCTTGAGAAAATGTGAGAGATAACTTGTAGCAATTTGGAAATGAACAGGGACTAAAAATGGTAACGTTGCAAAATTTGGTTTTCTCCTCATACTGTTTGAAAATACAAAAAATGGATGATTGCATATCATTTAGTGATATTTCACACTGATTGTCACATTAATTCTGTGGGTGATATGGACATGTGATAATACACCATACAATGTATATACAATTATAATACTGTGCACGGCCCAATACACACCACCACTTTGTCATTGGTCTATTGGTACCACCTACAGACTTATTATCAACAATGATAACTTTACAGAACATACATACAAGCTTCTTTTTTCTTCTCAAACTATTATAATAATTGTATTATAATTGTAACAAGACATGAATGTCACAGTCCGCCTAATTTAATTATAAAATACTCATGTTAAAATAATACATGGAACATCTGCAAACAATTGAATTAATATGTACTCTATGTGGGTACAACTCATCATAAAGTGATTTCCCTTAATCTGATAACTGAAAACTTTCATTGACCTGGGTCCAAAATCTCAGAGTACACAAGTGCAACCAAACTATATCTCATACATGCTCAAGAAACTGCATTCATAAATCTGAGTAAACCTTGATGTACCTTTAAAAGTTTAATAACAACTTGACTTTTTTGTATATAACCAGGACCTGGGTTTGTTTCATTATCACCACTATAATTCTCATCAAAATGTAGCCTTGACACCCCTCTACATTTTTCCACTGAGATTGGTAATGGTACGACCCATCTTTCACTGATTCAGATCAAGGTCACGACATCACTAAAAACCCTAGCAATCTAAGCTAATTATTTATTCTGAGCATTCTCAGTTGTTCTGTCAGTGTTGTTGGGAGAGGTAGTTTTGGATGAAAATCATGGAAAAGACCCATTAGGTAATCAGATCTGGAAAAAAAAAATTATGTGCATAATTGGCAGAGACTTGTTCATCAACCTGCCAAGTTTCATCGATATCTGCTGCAGAATTTCTGAGAAAATGTTAGAGACGTCACAGACGGAAAATTGAAATAAGAATTATTAGTCCGCCATGTACACATTTCAAACTATGCATGTTCACATTTCAAACTGCATAACACATTTCAAACTATGCATTGTATACATTTCAAACTATGCATGTATACATTTCAAGCTATGCATGTATACATTTCAAACTATGCATGTATACATTTCAAACTATGCATGTATACATTTCAAACTATACATACATACATTTCAAACTATGCATGTATACATTTCAAACTAAGCATATACATCTTTCAAACTTTGCATGTATACATTTCAAACTATGCATGTACACATTTCAAACTATGCATGTATACATTTCAAACTATGCATATATACATTTCAAACTATGCATTGTATACATTTCAACTATGCATGCATACATTTCAACTATGCATGAACACATTTCAAACTTTGCATGTATACATTTCAAACTATTCATGTATACATTTCAAACTATTCATGTATACATTTCAAACTATGCATTTATACATTTCAAACTATGCATGTATACATTTCAACTATGCATGTACACATTTCAAACTATGCATGTACACATTTCAAACTTTGCATGTATACATTTCAAACTATTCATGTATACATTTCAAACTATGCATGTATACATTTCAAACTATGCATGTATACATTTCAAACTTTGCATGTATACATTTCAAACTATGCATGTACACATTTCAAACTATGCATGTATACATCTCAAACTGCATAAACACATTTCAAACTATGCATGTATACATTTCAAACTATGCATGTATACATTTCAAACTATGCATGCATACATTTCAAACTATGCATGTATACATTTCAAACTAAGCATATACATCTTTCAAACTATACATTGTATACATTTCAACTATGCATGTATACATTTCAACTATGAATGTACACATTTCAAACTATGCATGTACACATTTCAAATTTTGCATGTATACATTTCAAACTATGCATGTATACATTTCAAACTATTCATGTATACATTTCAAACTATTCATGTATACATTTAAAACTATGCATGTATACATTTAAAACTATGCATGTATACATTTCAACTATGCATGTACACATTTCAAACTATGCATGTACACATTTCAAACTATGCATGTACACATTTCAAACTATGCATGTATACATTTCAAACTACGGTATGCATGTATACATTTCAAACTATGCATGTACACATTTCAACTATGCATGTACACATTTCAAACTATGCATGTACACATTTCAAACTTTGCATGTATACATTTCAAACTTTGCATGTATACATTTCAAACTATGCATGTATACATTTCAAACTAAGCATATACATCTTTCAAACTATACATTGTATACATTTCAACTATGCATGTATACATTTCAACTATGAATGTACACATTTCAAACTATGCATGTACACATTTCAAATTTTGCATGTATACATTTCAAACTATGCATGTATACATTTCAAACTATTCATGTATACATTTAAAACTATGCATGTATACATTTAAAACTATGCATGTATACATTTCAACTATGCATGTACACATTTCAAACTATGCATGTACACATTTCAAACTATGCATGTACACATTTCAAACTATGCATGTATACATTTCAAACTACGGTATGCATGTATACATTTCAAACTATGCATGTACACATTTCAACTATGCATGTACACATTTCAAACTATGCATGTACACATTTCAAACTATGCATGTACACATTTCAAACTTTGCATGTATACATTTCAAACTTTGCATGTATACATTTCAAACTATGCATGTACACATTTCAAACTATGCATGTACACATTTCAAACTATGCATGTATACATTTCAAACTATGCATATATACATTTCAAACTATGCATTGTATACATTTCAACTATGCATGTACACATTTCAAACTATGCATGTACACATTTCAAACTGCATAACACATTTCAAACTATGCATTGTATACATTTCAAACTATGCATGTATACATTTCAAGCTATGCATGTATACATTTCAAACTATGCATGTATACATTTCAAACTATGCATGTATACATTTCAAACTATACATACATACATTTCAAACTATGCATGTATACATTTCAAACTAAGCATATACATCTTTCAAACTTTGCATGTATACATTTCAAACTATGCATGTACACATTTCAAACTATGCATGTATACATTTCAAACTATGCATATATACATTTCAAACTATGCATTGTATACATTTCAACTATGCATGCATACATTTCAACTATGCATGAACACATTTCAAACTTTGCATGTATACATTTCAAACTATTCATGTATACATTTCAAACTATTCATGTATACATTTCAAACTATGCATTTATACATTTCAAACTATGCATGTATACATTTCAACTATGCATGTACACATTTCAAACTATGCATGTACACATTTCAAACTTTGCATGTATACATTTCAAACTATTCATGTATACATTTCAAACTATGCATGTATACATTTCAAACTATGCATGTATACATTTCAAACTTTGCATGTATACATTTCAAACTATGCATGTACACATTTCAAACTATGCATGTATACATCTCAAACTGCATAAACACATTTCAAACTATGCATGTATACATTTCAAACTATGCATGTATACATTTCAAACTATGCATGCATACATTTCAAACTATGCATGTATACATTTCAAACTAAGCATATACATCTTTCAAACTATACATTGTATACATTTCAACTATGCATGTATACATTTCAACTATGAATGTACACATTTCAAACTATGCATGTACACATTTCAAATTTTGCATGTATACATTTCAAACTATGCATGTATACATTTCAAACTATTCATGTATACATTTCAAACTATTCATGTATACATTTAAAACTATGCATGTATACATTTAAAACTATGCATGTATACATTTCAACTATGCATGTACACATTTCAAACTATGCATGTACACATTTCAAACTATGCATGTACACATTTCAAACTATGCATGTATACATTTCAAACTACGGTATGCATGTATACATTTCAAACTATGCATGTACACATTTCAACTATGCATGTACACATTTCAAACTATGCATGTACACATTTCAAAGTTTGCATGTATACATTTCAAACTTTGCATGTATACATTTCAAACTATGCATGTATACATTTCAAACTAAGCATATACATCTTTCAAACTATACATTGTATACATTTCAACTATGCATGTATACATTTCAACTATGAATGTACACATTTCAAACTATGCATGTACACATTTCAAATTTTGCATGTATACATTTCAAACTATGCATGTATACATTTCAAACTATTCATGTATACATTTCAAACTATTCATGTATACATTTAAAACTATGCATGTATACATTTAAAACTATGCATGTATACATTTCAACTATGCATGTACACATTTCAAACTATGCATGTACACATTTCAAACTATGCATGTACACATTTCAAACTATGCATGTATACATTTCAAACTACGGTATGCATGTATACATTTCAAACTATGCATGTACACATTTCAACTATGCATGTACACATTTCAAACTATGCATGTACACATTTCAAACTATGCATGTACACATTTCAAACTTTGCATGTATACATTTCAAACTTTGCATGTATACATTTCAAACTATGCATGTACACATTTCAAACTATGCATGTACACATTTCAAACTATGCATGTATACATTTCAAACTATGCATATATACATTTCAAACTATGCATTGTATACATTTCAACTATGCATGTACACATTTCAAACTATGCATGTACACATTTCAAACTATGCATGTACACATTTCAAACTATGCATGTACACATTTCAAACTATGCATGTACACATTTCAAACTACGGTATGCATGTACACATTTCAAACTATGCATGTATACATTTCAACTATGCATGTACACATTTCAAACTATGCATGTACACATTTCAAACTTTGCATGTATACATTTCAAACTTTGCATGTATACATTTCCAACTATGCATGTACACATTTCAAACTATGCATGTATACATTTCAAACTATGCATGTATACATTTCAACTATGCATGTATACATTTCAACTATGCATGTACACATTTCAAACTATGCATGTATACATTTCAAACTATTCATGTATACATTTCAAACTATACATGTACACATTTCAAACTATGCATGTATACATCTCAAACTGCATAAACACATCTCAAACTATGCATGTATACATTTAAAACTATGCATATATACATTTCAAACTATGCATTGTATACATTTCAAACTATGCATGTATACATTTCAAACTATGCATGTACACATTTCAAACTATGCATGTTTACATTTCAAACTATGCATGTACACATTTCAAACTATTCATGTATACATTTCAACTATGTATGTATGCATTTCAACTATGCATGTACACATTTCAAACTGCATGTACACATTTCAACTATGCATGTATACATTTCAAACTATGCATGTATACATTTCAAACTATGCATATATACATTTCAACTATGCATGTACACATTTCAAACTATGCATGTACACATTTCAAACTTTGCATGTATACATTTCAAACTATTCATGTATACATTTCAAACTATTCATGTATACATTTCAACTATGCATGTATGCATTTCAACTATGCATGTACACATTTCAAACTGCATGTACACATTTCAAATTTTGCATGTATACATTTCAAACTATTCATGTATACATTTCAAACTATGCATGTATACATTTCAAACTATTCATGTATACATTTCAAACTATGCATGTACACATTTCAAACTATGTATGTACACATGTCAAACTATGCATGTACACATTTCAAACTTTGCATGTATGCATTTCAAACTATGCATGTATACATTTCAAACTATGCATATATACATTTCAAACTATGCATTGTATACATTTCAACTATGCATGTATACATTTCAACTATGCATGTACACATTTCAAACTTTGCATGTATACATTTCAAACTATTCATGTATACATTTCAAACTATGCATGTATACATTTCAAACTATGCATGTATACATTTCAACTATGCATGTACACATTTCAAACTATGCATGTACACATTTCAAACTTTGCATGTATACATTTCAAACTATTCATGTATACATTTCAAACTATGCATGTACACATTTCAAACTATGCATGTATACATTTCAAACTATGCATGTATACATTGCAAACTATGCATGTATACATTTCAAACTATGCATGTACACATTTCAAACTATGCATGTTTACATTTCAAACTGCATAAAAACATTTCAAACTAAGCATTGTATACATTTCAAACTATGCATGTATACATTTCAAACTATGCATTGTATACATTTCAAACTATGCATGTATACATTTCAACTATGCATGTACACATTTCAAACTATGCATGTATACATTTCAGGGTTCGAAATTATTTTTTTTTTGGTAGTCCACCATCTGGGCTAGCACTTTTCAAATCTAGTAGCCCAAGATCAATCACTGGTAGCCCAATTGAGGTCAGTCATTTTTCACACACTCAGAACTAACTCTACGGTAACGTAATCCTGTCTGACATTTAAATCATTCCGGACGCCTAATATAGTCTAATTTGAATTTTAACGTAGTCATTGAGTATGAATTTTATCTAGACTAGCATGAGTGGGTAAGCTTCGTTTTGACAATGAGTTGTTATCGCTGTAAACAATGTTAAATTATTCTTCAAATGTTTTTAAAAAAAAATCATGCCGTTTTCCCATATAATCCAAGCCAAACCGTACTACAATATCAGCGAATCTCTTCCGTGTTGTGTTCAATAACATTAACATATTTAAATGAGCTATGGTAATTTGAGCACGTTGGCATCATCCACCATTTTGATTGGTTAATTTGCGATTATCAGGTCAAAGAACTCTGTCCCAGGTCAAAGCATGGTGGATATTTTCCACCATTGAGTGTTTAATATGCGTCCGGAATCATTCGCATACAATGAAACTAAGTTGCATTTCATAACAATTCAACAAATTTATTTTTCTATACGTTAATATAATCACTACTGAGTAATAATAAGAAATTGGACGCGTGAAATAATTAATTAAATCCCGCAACAAGTGAGAAGGACAATTCATTGTTGCCTCGACAAGTTGCTTAACGCGTCACCCTGCCACACACATACTCCAGAAACTCAGTGCGGGCTATTCCAACTTATGTACACATACCCGAAGAAGGTAATGTTTTTTAAATATAAGGAAGCACAATTTTAAATGAAATATATGGGAGGGTGATTGTTATTTGTATCAGCAAGCTAGTTGGCGTGTCATAGTCAAATACATGCACAGGCCATCATTAAAAGGATTCAATGGGCAGTGAGGAAGAGGGGCGATTTTCGCCCTTGGAGTATTTTTTTAAGGGCGCGTGTAGTAGGCAGGCAATCACGTGTCCTTGAGTAAACACTGTCTCATCCTGGATTTTTGGGAGCCCACTTGGGCTATCGAATTTGAAAAGTGGTAGCCCCAAGAAAGAAACTGGTAGTCTGTGGACACGGGGCTGCCGCTAATTTCGAGCCATGCATTTCAAACTATGCATGTACACATTTCAAACTATGCATGTACACATTTCAAACTTTGCATGTATACATTTCAAACTATGCATGTATACATTTCAAACTATGCATGTATACATTTCAAACTATGCATGTACACATTTCAACTATGCATGTACAAATTTCAAACTATGCATGTATACATTTCAAACTATGCATGTACACATTTCAAACTATGCATGTACACATTTCAAACTATGCATGTACACATTTCAAACTATGCATGTATACATTTCAAGCTATGCATGTATACATTTCAAACTATGCATGTATACATTTCAAACTATGCATGTATACATTTCAAACTATGCATGTATACATTTCAAACTATGCATTTATACATTTCAAACTATGCATGTATACATTTCAACTATGCATGTACACATTTCAAACTATGCATGTACACAATTCAAACTTTGCATGTATACATTTCAAACTATTCATGTATACATTTCAAACTATGCATTTATACATTTCAAACTATGCATGTATACATTTCAACTATGCATGTACACATTTCAAACTATGCATGTACACAATTCAAACTTTGCATGTATACATTTCAAACTATTCATGTATACATTTCAAACTATGCATGTATACATTTCAAACTATGCATGTATACATTTCAAACTTTGCATGTATACATTTCAAACTATGCATGTACACATTTCAAACTATGCATGTATACATCTCAAACTGCATAAACACATTTCAAACTATGCATGTATACATTTCAAACTATGCATGTATACATTTCAAACTATGCATGTATACATTTCAAACTATGCATGCATACATTTCAAACTATGCATGTATACATTTCAAACTAAGCATATACATCTTTCAAACTATGCATTGTATACATTTCAACTATGCATGTATACATTTCAAACTATGCATGTATACATTTCAAACTATGCATGTATACATTTCAAACTATGCATGCATACATTTCAAACTATGCATGTATACATTTCAAACTAAGCATATACATCTTTCAAACTATGCATTGTATACATTTCAACTATGCATGTATACATTTCAACTATGAATGTACACATTTCAAACTATGCATGTACACATTTCAAACTATGCATGTACACATTTCAAATTTTGCATGTATACATTTCAAACTATGCATGTATACATTTCAAACTATTCATGTATACATTTCAAACTATTCATGTATACATTTAAAACTATGCATGTATACATTTAAAACTATGCATGTATACATTTCAACTATGCATGTACACATTTCAAACTATGCATGTACACATTTCAAACTATGCATGTACACATTTCAAACTATGCATGTATACATTTCAAACTACGGTATGCATGTATACATTTCAAACTATGCATGTACACATTTCAACTATGCATGTACACATTTCAAACTATGCATGTACACATTTCAAACTTTGCATGTATACATTTCAAACTTTGCATGTATACATTTCAAACTATGCATGTACACATTTCAAACTATGCATGTACACATTTCAAACTATGCATGTATACATTTCAAACTATGCATATATACATTTCAAACTATGCATTGTATACATTTCAACTATGCATGTATACATTTCAACTATGCATGTACACATTTCAAACTATGCATGTACACATTTCAAACTATGCATGTACACATTTCAAACTATGCATGTACACATTTCAAACTATGCATGTACACATTTCAAACTATGCATGTACACATTTCAAACTATTCATGTATACATTTCAAACTATGCATGTATACATTTCAAACTATGCATATATACATTTCAAACTATGCATTGTATACATTTCAACTATGCATGTATACATTTCAACTATGCATGTACACATTTCAAACTTTGCATGTATACATTTCAAACTATTTATGTATATATTTCAAACTATGCATGTACACATTTCAAACTATGCATGTATACATTTCAAACTATGCATGTACACATTTCAAACTTTGTATGTATACATTTCAAACTATTCATGTATACATTTCAAACTATGCATGTATACATTTCAAACTATGCATGTACACATTTCAAACTTTGCATGTATACATTTCAAACTATGCATGTACACATTTCAAACTATGCATGTATACATTTCAAACTATGCATGTACACATTTCAAACTTTGCATGTATACATTTCAAACTATTCATGTATACATTTCAAACTATGCATGTACACATTTCAAACTATGCATGTACACATTTCAAACTATGCATGTACACATTTCAAACTATGCATGTACACATTTCAAACTTTGCATGTACACATTTCAAACTTTGCATGTATACATTTCAAACTATTCATGTATACATTTCAAACTATGCATGTATACATTTCAAACTATGCATGTATACATTTCAAACTAGACATGTACACATTTTAAACTATGCATGTATACATTTCGAACTATGCATGTATACATTTCAAACTATGCATGTACACATTTCAAACTATACATGCATGGACATTGTAGTCATCTTATTGTACTAGGCATTGTGGTACAATGGCTATGCCTCTCTCTCTCAATCAGAGGGTTTGAATCTTGCCAGTTCATAATGTTGTGTCTTTGGGCAAGACACTTTATGTTTGTGTTTCTTTCTATGCAGGAGTAACTGCCTACCCTGTAGAACAGTAATTGCTATGTGTGTGCTTATCTCTGATGTGTCTTGAGCAGCTGAGACTGTATGCTCCCCAGGGAGTTAAGGATGGTTTACGAATTGATTCATACAATGCAGTAACCAGGGATAATAATATTTAGTGATCATTTATCTGGATATATGCATTGTTATTATTTTCCTTGACTTGTGAATTCAGTCACTTATTAGCCGTAGACCTTGCAATGTCTTTCACAAAATAAATTGACATGTATCTTTCAAATATTTTTTTTCAAGTTACATTAGAACCAGCAGTCTAATGTACATTTGGGTCAAAATTAACCAACAAATTATAGAAAAATACATAAAAAATTTGGGCAGGGAAAAAACATGGTATTAATATTTATATGTTTCTGTGATGGTTATGACAACAGCGCTACTTCACTGGGAAATATATGTAATGTCATCACTTTCTATATACATACATGTACCTATATGTACTTTTACTAATTATATTTGTCTTTATTAACCAATTTAAGCAATGGTAGATAAGTGCATGTATGAAGTTAACATTTTTATAATATAGCGTGGTTGGTATTTTTTTATATAAATGTAACCCCCCTCAAAGTAGTAAGTATAATGGACGACTAGTTATCAGTGGCAATAAAATATAACAATCTGCTGTTTTATATTATAACAAATTAATAATGCATGGTATACTAGGATACATGGTATACTGAGATACTATCTCAAATCAAGCATGACAAATTACAATGACATGACCTGAACCATTACCTCACAGTACAGACATATACAAGTTACTTCATAAATAACACTAGTTAGGTTAGAAACCTATCATAATGGGACAATAATTTCTATTTTTTTTTATTTCATCCTACTAGTAAGATTCAAGTTTAGAAGATGACAATCATAATTTCTAATCCAAGTTTGATGAGTAGACAAATTACATGAATACAGTGTTAGTATATTTGCATACAGTAGGGCAAACTAAATACAATAAGTATCCTCATAACCACAAGTCATTCTCTGCCAGTTGTAAAATTTTACTAGTGAATTTGTGAATCTGGACTTACATTGGTCTAAGCATTTACATTCCCTCATACATCTGAGTTGCAAATTATTCACCATGTAAAAAATGAATACCGCCACTTCATACAAATTAATTATTAATAAACCTTATCATATGCATAACGTGTATCTCCACAGTGTGACTACACTAGAGTGCAGATCAAAATTGGATGCCCCATACTGCCAACACGCTACCAGAAGGTTGGTTGAAGCTAACTGGTTTATATACACTGTACAGTCATCATAATCCTTTGGATTATGGTACAAATGGTGGATCTCTCACATGTTTTTTGTCAGAATAAATTGAAATCCTCATAATGTAGAAGTAGAATAAAACATTATCAAGCATTATGCATCTCCAGTAGTAGCACATGATGAAGATAAATTCTACACTATTTATTTTATTTATTCTACACTAGATAATTAAAATATTACTTATTTTGACAAACCTCTGACATACACTTCTAAATAAAGCAGCAACAGGTATGTATACATTGTTTAAGACTTAGGTCATATCATCATCCAGATCTAATCAAAGTAAACATGGTTATCAATACATACAAATGTACCAGGCACGTACCAACCACGTACCAACCACACCTATACAATACCTGAACATTGCACTGTATTGTGTCCGAATATGTCTGATCCAAGTGAAAACAACTACACAATAATAAACTAGAATAAAAATTATCAAATAAGGAAAATAAAATTTATTAAATAAAACAGATTTAGGTAACTAGGTAGGTAGGTAACTAGGTAGGTAGGTAGGTAGGTAGGTACATTTTAGGTCGGTCGGGTAAGATATTTATTTTATAAAAAAACTTGCAAGTCATTCACTGCATAGGAGGAAGTACATGAAATTAAAAAATACAATATAAATAAATAAACAATTTTAGAAATAAATAATTTTGAGCTCATTTGCATAAAATAAACTATTTTTATCTCTCTACACAATTGGCTACATGTAGGTAGGGGGGTTACCAGAAATAATTTTATTTGATCTTATTGAATATTTTTGCAATTTTATAGTTAGAGGAAGTTCCTCAAAAGAATTGAACATGACACAAATGCCAGTAGAAATGAACCCACTAAAGTATTCACAACTAAAACCATGAACATTTATATTATTCTGTATTTACCATTGTTGCTGAATAAAGAATCAGGATTTTATTTTATATATGTTAAATACTATTCACTTTAATCACTCATTAAGAACAGCTTCAGAAATGTAGAAATGTTCAACATATAATTAATATTATACTCAAATGAAAGAAATTAAAAAACACACTATAAAATATGACAAGAATCTTTTACAGCTGCTTTCAGTTCATCTCTAATACCAGTGATTCATGTAATTACTGAACACCTGACACCAAATATAGAAATCACACTTTACGAATAAAGACTGAATCAACAACAAAAAACATAAGGTTTAACTCTTTGTGAAATCTATTGTATTATATGTAAAAAGATTGCTACAATTATAAATTATAATTAGATATGCATGTATCATAGATCAGTATTTTATGACCACGTGTCAATTCATGTACATAACCCTTTTTTTGTTTTTTTGCCTAAGTTATGCATCTTTTTAATCAATTTTAATGTTTATGAATAATATTTAAACCAGCAATAATAATAAACATAAGCCTGCCAGCAAACATTTATAATTTATGCAAAACTAAAACAGTTGCTGATATTAGGAATTTTATTGTGTGCATATTGCCATTCAAACAGCTGCGAGTAATTCAGAAAACTCATTACAATGCATTCTACTTTCACTGGTATGACGTACATTATGACACTGTGGACTCATCTAAATAACAATGATGATCCCACACATAGTTCTTTTCACGATTCTGTGATACTCCATACAGGTAATAAAAAATAGTTCTTTAGTGACTTACATTCTCAAAACAGGAACAAAATAAATAGTGGTTAAATTACAATATTAAATGTGATTTTCACAATTTATTTTAACATTTTACTATAACTCATGATTTTATTCAAATGAGATGAAATACTAAAGGACACTTTATTTTTAATTAATATTAATTAATTATAAGACTGTAAAGAAGAATACTAGCATCAAAACTGTCATTGCAATGATACCCAGACGACAACACTCATAATACACAACACCATCTGACACCAGTATTGTGCATATTGTACACAAAACACTCAATTTAACATCAATAATAACCTTCTGCTTTTGATCAAATTATTTTTTTTAGTTCTTATAAAATTTGGATGGGATACAGTTTATGAAACTTGATGTGTTAAATTAATAATATTGTTTAATAATTATAAACAATTAAGAAAATAATGCAGGTTCGGTCATAAACAGGTTTATACACGAGGACTGTGTACACCATTTCCAATATTTCTTCTCAAATTAATCACACAACAGCCAAAGTGAGTACTATGTATGTGGTATATGGTACATAGAGGTGCATGTAGCTGCAAATATCAGCCTGTCCCAAGTTGCAATATGGTATACAAATTGGCTTTTCGGTTTAATTAATGTTGCAGATTATGGGATACAATTTGAATCTCATAGAGATAACTAAAATGAACAATTCCACATTGATAAACCAGTTTATATTGAAGTGAAAATTAGCACATTGTATTGTATTGGCTAGCTCTTGTGGTGGAGACGTCATATTCATACAATCGAATACACTGGTTGTGACGTGAGGATTCTGGAAGGTTGCAATTCTAAAAGTCGCACGACACCGGACATTTTGGAAAAACGTATTGTAATGTTACGGTCGCAGCGAACTTACCTTAAACATTTTTATACATGATTCTGACTCTCCGCCGTCTTTAGTCCAGACACAGACAGCACCGTTATTTTTACTATATTGTATGGTCCATCCACTGTGATCTTCTGCTAAGTTTTTTAAGTCTTGGAAATCATCATCATCGGGGACGCTGACTTTCCCGCGTTCAATAGGCATTGCATTAATTGCTTAATATACAATTCTCAGATTCAGATGAAATTAAAAGTGACAACAAAAAACTCGAAGAGCTTCTGCTGTGGACGAGTATACCGAGCAACCTGACAACTTGGCAATGTAAATTTCGAATTACTCACTGTTTTGCGGTAAGGCCGCAAAATAAAATCTTACTGACGTCACGATGTCGCAAAACCATCAAAACAAAATTTTGAAAACGTCATGCCGTAAAATATGTCGTAAGGGAGAAGTTTGCGACATTGTGGCGCTCGTCCTGTTGGTTTGTGACGATATATTGTGACAACACACGTTAGGATCACGCCTGCGCATCTAAGCGACGAGCTCAGCCTTTCGAACTGTTATTTACCGTGTATTTACCATAGCTAACGAACAGAAGCAGGATGCTGGAAATGACGCATGACGTGGTCACCGACACCAGCACTGGTTGTCCAAAGTTGGACAAGAAAGTTAAGCAGTGGCTGTCGTGGGATAAGGTAAGCTTTCCTGCTATGCATAAAACAGAATTCCATCTCTCATCAGACTGCAAATTAAGCATTTTGCTATATATTCACTATCGTTAATTAATATTAATTTGTAATAATAAAGTTTCAATATTGCATGTAGCTTACAATAATTATAATTGAAATATAATGGTTCAACACAATGCCCCATTGTTTAGGGGAGTAACCAAATCACTTATTATCATGTATGTTTTTATTGTGTTACTAAATTGTTGCCAAAATAATTAAAATATTTTCTTTTGGCATTGAATTGAACTTGATTAAATTTGTATATTTAATCATTAAATTCTTGTATTTTATATTTTATATTTATTATTAAAATTATGAAACACAGCTAGAAATTCGCTAGAAATTCAGGGGGCTTCAAATTTGTAATAAAACATGGCGAGCGGAACCAAAACCCTTGATTCCATTTCTCAAGAAGTAAAGGAGATCCACACCTCCAGGCAATATATGTAAAGTAAATCTGCTTTCTACCATTTCACCTGAAATCATTGTATGAGAAATCAGGAAAAAGTGACTACATTCATTTACTCTTGAGAGTTCTAGGTAGCTATTACACCCCACCAATCAGATGCTCATTACCTGTTAGAAAACTATATTTTGCACCAATTACAATTCTTGATAAGGTGACTTTGACATTAAGTCAACAACACTTTCCAGTTTTTGACTCCCATGTGCGAAGCACATAATGGTAGTCTTTGCAGTTAGTGTGTCTGTATGTGTGTGTGCGTGTGTGTGTGTGTGTGTGTGTGTGTGTGTGTGTGTGTGTGTGTGTGTGTGTGTCCGACTGTTCCACTGCTATCTCAAGAACCATACATTGGTTTGCGATGAAACTTGGTGTATAGATGCTCTGGGCCAATGCGCAGATTTGATTAGGTTTTAGTAAAAATCCATGCTCGTTAATTACCTAATTTGCATGATAATTAGCTAATTTTTAGCTGTTCTATGACTGTTCCACTGATATCTAAAGAACCACTCATTGGATTTCGATGAAACTTGATACATAGATGCTCTGAACTAATGCTAGGTTTTGATTAGTTTTTGGTAATAATCCGTGGATACTAATTACCTAATTTGCATAATGATTAGTCAATTTTTGGTTTTTCCACTGATATTTCAAGTAGTAATCATCACTTTTCAATAAAACTTGGTACATAGATATCATATGACACTGCACAGACCTGATAGTTTTATGGTAATATCAGTACATATAATTACCTAATTTGCATAATTAATTAATTTTCAGGTTTTGATATAAGTAGTGAGCATTACATTTCAATGAAACTTGGTACTTACATACTCAAGGACTATGCAGAGATTGATTGTTACGGATAAATATTTGTGCATATTAATCACCTAATTTGCATAATTAGTTAATTTTCAGCTTTTCCACGGGTATCTCAAGTACTAATCATCGCATTTCAATAAAACTTGGTACATAGATTCTTTGGGACTATGCAGAGACCTGATTAGTTTTAGGCTGAATAATTGTGCATATTAATTACCTAATTTGCATAACTAATTTTCAGCTTTTCTACTGATATCTAAAGTACTAATCATCACATTTCAATGAATCTAGAATTATGCAGAGACCCAATTAGTTTTCGGTAAATATTTGTGCATATTAATCACCTAATTTGCATAATTAACCAATTTCCAACTTTCACACTGATATCTCAGATACTAATCATCACATATCAATGAATGTTTGTACATGGATGCTGTAGGACAATAGACAGACCTCTATAATTGTGGGTTAAAATCTGTACATATTAATTACCTAATTTGCATAATTAACCAATTTTAAGCTTTCACACTGATATCTGAAGTACTAATTATTCCATTTCAATGAAACTTCGTACAAAGATGCTCTAGGACAATGTACAAACCTAATTAGTTTGGGGTAAAAATCTGTTCATATTAATTCCCTAATTAGCGTAATAATTCATAATTTTTTGGTTCTAATCACATTTCAATTAAACTTGGTACATAGATTTTACATTGCGCAGACCTCATTAGTTTTACACTAAAATCTGTTCATATTAATTTTCTGATTTGCATAATTAGTTTTCAGCTAAGTAATTCTGAATTATATTTAATGTGTTACAATACTCTCAGCACATGGGAGTTCTTTCTAAGCTTTCTTTGATTGTAATTGCAGTTGCAGGTGTCAGGAATGACTGAAAAATTCCAAAAGTGACCGACTCCTCAGGTCATTTACAAGATCAGTTGATTTACCTCATTATGTTTTATGACTATTAATGTAAATCAATGCAGTTTCATCAATGTATTAGCAATTTTCAGGAATTTAATGAGAAAAGATTGGTCGTTGTTTTGTCGTATTTGCCAAATAAAAAAATTATAGTTATGGTTAAGTTAATTTAAATTGCTGTGGTGCCACTTGAGTTGTCCAGTAGCCTCAACCAGCAAACAACAACTAGCAAATGTTATTATCACAAAAAGACACATGTGTTCCATTGATTGTGGATCTTTTAAATAAAAACATATCATATCATTTATTAGGAAACACCCTCTGAAGGGCAATCCACAATGGTAATGGGTGGTTACTAATTCAATTACACATACATACATCACAGGGAGGCTCCCATGGTACTAGCATACCCTCATGGTTGTCATAGCATTCTCTATAAATAAACTTGGCCTTTCTCGTAAATATTCTCATAATCTCACTGTGCATGAATAGGGCACTATAGTTCTAATGTGTTCTGTTCATTTTGATTCAGACACCAGTACTACACAAATTACCCAGCAAAACTGTTAACTTAATTAGATGATCTTTATTGGCACACTTCCTTTCAGCACACCGCTTGCATTAATCAACTTAAACTAAATAAAGCATCAGGCACAGTCCCTCTATCATAGTGGGACTGTGCATCAGGGGAGGACGAGCTCTGTAATGAAATGTTTAAATATGGAGAATTCTACATTCTTGAAGTGCTTCAACAATTGTTTAGTCATATATATAATTCAGGTATTTTTCCAGCCAGTTGGAACACGAGCTTAATCGTTTCTATTCACAAGTCAGGGTCCAAGACAATTTCTAATAACTACAGAGGGATTGCAGTATCTAGCTGCTTAGGAAAACTGTTTACCAGTATCCTGAACACTTGGCTAATAGCATACTTGGATAAAAAAATATTATTTCAAAGCATCAATTTGGTTTTAGGAAAAACTGCAGGACCACAGACAATCTCTTTATATTAAAAACAATTGTACAAAAATATCTCTATAATAATAGCCATTCAAAAGATATCACAACCTCAAAGTCTAACAAAATCTATGCTTGCTTCATAGATTTTAGAAAGGCGTTTGACAGTGTGTGGCATAATGGTCTCTATTTCAAACTTCATAAAAATGGCATATCAGGTAAAATGTTTGATATAAAAAAGACATGTATGAAAACAACAGATACAGAATTAAAACAAAAGAGGGTTTAACTGAGAGCTTTAAATCAACAGCTGGAGTCAGACAAGGGTGCAATCTTAGCCCTACTCTTTTTAACATTTTCTTAAATGATCTACCTGACTGTTTCAACTCTGAAAACTGTGACTCCCCGGATCTTGATAATTTAAAAGTAAGTTGTCTCCTATATGCAGATGATGTTGTCATTTTATCTAAATCTGCTAGGGGGCTACAAAACTGTTTAGACAACTTAAAAATACAGGCTGGCTGTTAATACAGAGAAAACAAAGGTTATTGTATTCAATAAATCAAACAGAGCCCTGAGCAATAATATATTCTTCTTCGCTGAATAAGAAATTGCCATTGTTCAGCAAATTAATTACCTGGGTATAACTATAAGTGCTAATGGCAAACATAAAGAGGGTATCAATAATTTAAAAAATAAAGGGATGAAAGCTTTCTTTGCTTTGAAATGCAAACTCGGTTATGACAACTCACTAAACATACCCCTCTAACTATCTTTATTTGACAAACTGATAAGACCCATTATTGTATATGGTAGTGATGTTTGGGGTGATGAAAGCACAACTAAGTTTGCAATTGAGGATGTCCATCTTTCATTTTGTTGGTTCATTCTTGGTCTCTCCAAATTCACACCAAAAATGGCTGTTTATGGTGAGCTAGGAAGGTACCCCATTGACTGTTTTATCAAGAAACAACGACTTAAGTATTTCAACCGGGTAACAAACTCTGATAACACATTATTAAGAGAAGCCTACTTAGTAAATAAGAATATAAAAAGTAAATGGTTTACAAGTGTAGAAACCCTCATGAAGATATTGATGTTGTCACCATTGTAAACTCAAGTGAAATAATGAATAAGAAAAATTTAGACTTTATTCATAAAAAAATAAACAAATCATTTGAGAACCAATGGATCTTAGACATGCATAATGATAATAGAAAACAAACCTTGGCTAACATACAGACTTTTCAAACAAGATTTAAAAATTGAAAATTACCTAATTACTATGCAGAACCATGCTCTTAGAAGGTTAATTGCAAAATTCAGGACAAGTTACCATGACCTTAAAATTGAGAAAGGCAGACATAATAATGTGCCACTGGATAAAAGAACATGTGATATGTGCAGCCAAAATATAATTGAGGATGAGCAACATTTTGTAATGAAATGTCCAGCTTACAGTCACCATAGGGACAAATTATTCCTGACTGCACAAAATAAAGTTCCAAATTTTGATATAGAAAATAGCCAGAATAAATTCATTTTGATTATGGGAAACCATACTCTAGCACCAGCCTTAGCTTTCTTCTTAAAAAACAGCTATGGAACAAAACAGCAACAACTATCAGTGTATTAGGCTACATTTTGTGTTCATTCTATATTCTGTATTCACCATTGGCTGCAACTTGTCTTTATTGTTTTTAATTTGTTTTATATTTTTAGAAAAGTTTTTATTTTTTGTTTTTCCTTTTTAGATTGTAGTTTTTTAATTTCTTTCTGTAAGACCCTTTTTATCCTTTCCTAAGGATTTTATGCGTCTAATAAAAAAAAAAAAAATATAAAAATATGGGGGTCTCATGGTATAACATGGTTGCATTATTTTTTTTAATATGATTGACGGTTGTCTGTTTGCTGTGGCTTGTGTTAATATGTTCACAGATGTTACAGATGTTTTAAAAATGCATGCTGGATTATGGAATGCCTGTATCTGGTAACTCTCTCTGTATTTTTTCGAGCAGTCATTTGTTTTATTTATAGCAAGTGTCACTATAATGAGGCTCACTAGCCTAGAAAAGTAAGGCATCTTTTTCAGAGACTTTATTGAATCTACAGTTGCATATTACTCATTATAAATGTCATTATACTAAATTGTCATGTACAAAAAGAATGACAGTGTCAAGATAGAATAAGCAGTATAATTATCCACTCTTGCCGATATATACATTAATTGATTATGTCAAGATGATCTGATCTTCTATAATTAATGAAAACTCTGATAGAACAGGAGACCCAACAAAAATTGCAATCTCATTTTCAGTATACTGACAGATTTTCTATTGTGCTGCAATGATCCATTTCATAGTTGAAATATAGCATACATAAACTGAACAGCTAGCAATTATCAAAGTGAACAAGAACTTATTTCGTGCAAGAACAAGTATCGAATGTAAGAATTCTGCTCCCTGGACGTTTCATACTGGTGTTCTATGTCTTGATACACTGTCTCAGCTCCAAGTTAATCACCTGAAAAAGATTTACTTGGTGCTTTTGTGTAATCAGATCTGAAATCCATGTATATTAATTACCCACGTTGTATAAAAGTGTTCATTAATATGCATAAGTGTAATATCTCAAGCACTGTTGCAATTAAGTATATGTAACTGGTGCTGTAATGGAGGAATTTGACAAGAGATATCAAATGACCATATATGGTCATGTGATCTCATTTATATGTGTAACTGTAATATCAATGATTCTGCAACACATTTTTGCTTTATGATGTGCTTATAATGTAGTAAATACAGTTTTCCTTATTTGTATTTCATATCCTTTCTAAGCTTTCTTTGATTATGACTCACACAAGTGGAGTTGAGTTGATTCTCTTCTTTTGATAATAGTCTTCTAATCAATGTTGTTTGGAATCTTGAACGGCATCTTTAATGAGAAAAACAACATGGTATTTTCTGAGCTGAAATGTGAGCTAATTTGCAGTACTGCATGATGTCTCATCCCCATGGGCACTGAGTAATTATTTATTGGGTTTCATTTTACCCATATTCTGCTGGTAGTCTGGTACTTCATGTTGTGTGGAATCAGGCTTTCATCTTATGATAGTAGAGCATTTGAGAGTTTTAATAAATTGTCTTCTAACCCATCCAATTGACAGCTGAAGTAATGGTTTGAATCAAGTTACATGTATGCGATTATATTCTCTCCACTATGAATAACAGGGAAATGACAGGTGTGACCTATATAAGACCTTTGATACAGTCAATCGTATACTGCTAGTAGTTAGGAATAAAAAGCAAACATTGATACAACATATGCACTACAGTATTTGCCTTTCAGATGATGCGTGGGTTGTTGCAATAGCATGCTTAGTAACTTTTAGAGAATCACAGATCAATTTTTATCTTGTTTTCATCCTGTTTTACCGTAATTTTGTTAAATAAGAGTGAAACAAATTATCAGAAAAGAAGAACTGTCTTTAACATGCAAAAATGTAAATTTTAACTATTTGCATAGAAATGTTATTTCCTATTTTCTTACCATATATACCATATACCTAAAGGAAGTTGTTATCATAAAACTAATGGTAAATGTTTGACACAAAGCAAACATGCCTGGACAGATCATGCATCATAACAGACATGTGCACATGCATTTCATGATCTGAATCTAGATATGTGAATGGCAAAATCACACATTTAACTGCAACCAGATTTTAGTCATACATGAATGGATTAAGTTCAAACTTGGTGCAAACATTGATCGTAATGGGACTACATGTATAATACAATTCATTTTATTACCTTGCTCGTACCATCAAAGATGGAAGGGAAAGGTATATTAAGGGAAAAATTGTGTCCGGCGTTGTCGTCGTCGTTGGCGTCGTCGTCAATAATTGTTATTGTGTGCATAATAACTTTACTAATTCTATTCCAAACTTTATCAAACTTGGTCACCTTATTCATCAGTATAAAGTCTTCCCTGAGTTTGAACAACAGATGTCCTGTATGAAAATATCATGCAAAAATTGAGAAAATCTGATAAAATATTTTGACTGTTTCTACTTGACTGATCACTGGTGATACACATCAAAGGTCACTGATCTCAGTGGAAATATGCATTGTTGTACGTGTTCAATGAAGCAAATGATTTATCTTGTAATAATATCCTTGGTAATGTATCTCAGAATCCCATACTGGGTTTCAAAACCAACTCATGGAGAGATTGCACAGTCTGATACACATTTGCAAACCTACCAATAAAATCTTTACAGAAAACAAGATGTCAGAAAATCATATAAGCACTCCTATGAACTGGGTGCCTAACTTTGATCAAGATCTGAAGCTAATAGAAAATCTGTTTAGTTCAAAGTTATCAAATCAAAAACAATGTACATAAAAAATACATTAAAAGCAAAACATTTCATCCACATTTTAAAAAGAAAATTATTCTAAAATATATGTATTCTGTTTTTGACAAACAGTTCATTCGACAAATGAAAACTCACAGGAATATGTTTCAGCTATTAGAACAGAATGATAGAGTTTTTATAATACTAGTTTAAAAACGCACTTTAAAGATAGCAGTGTTTGAAGATGTAGAATCACAGGAGGCAACAATACTGTTGACTTCTCCCTCCACTGGACACCAACTATTTAAGTTGATTTGCATACAAAGCAGAGCTTGCAACATGATAGCTATTCATAAAGGGTGTTTTTTTTTACTTTTCATATAATACAGTAGTCACACAATGAGGCAGTTCATATTTGTCTCAGTGAATCATTCATTTTTGGCAGACACCTGTACAAAATACTTGGACTAAAGCCAGCTAAATTTTTTTGTTATCTTGCACGTTTTATGAATCTATTCACATCTAAATGCAGCACTTTTTTTTTTGCAATGAGACATTTGTTTTTATTCTAAAATATCTGAATTACTTTGAATAAAGCTGGAAATTATGTTCCTTAAAATAATTAAACAAATAAGGCACCAATGTTTTTGTAAGATATTTACATCTTTTAAGGACATTTGGTAGACTGATTTCCCACTGTTGGTTCAACCCCAAAACTTGTTTGTATTCAAAATTAATTATGACAATGCATATTTATATTGAAACAAACTATGATAAAGGGCAAGGTCACCAGAGTTTAACTATGTTTTTCTGATTGGGTTTACTCATACCACATCTGATATGCCTGAACTGATTAAGTTCAAACTTCACACATGCATCATGCATCTTATTGGACAAACGCACATGCATTTTTGTTACCATTTTTGACTCCTGTGTGCAAAGCGCACAATGGGAGTCTTTGCGGTTAGTAAGTCTGTGTCTGTGTATGTGTCTGTGTGTTTGACCAACTGATATCTCAAGAACCAATTATCAGATTTTAATGAAACATGGTACATAGATGCTCTAGGATAATACTCAAACCTGATAACATTCTGGTTTAAATTCTGTGCATATTAATTGCCTAATTTGAATATTAATTAACCAAATTTAAGCATTTGTACTTGTTTCTCATGTAATATTAAACAGATTTCAATGAAACTTGGTACATAGATGCTCTAGGATAATGCGCAGACCTGATTAGTTTTAGGTTGAAATCTATGCATAATGATTACCTAATTTGCATATCAATTTTATATTTAAGCATTTTCTCAAGTACTGTTCAACAGGTTTTAATGACACATGATACATAGATGCTCTAGGTAAAACTCAATATCTCAGCCACTCATCAGATACAATGAAACTTGGTACATACACATTTAGATGCTTAAGGATAAAGCCATATACATGTTCACTTTAGGGTTGGATTTTGTGCTAACTAATTACCTAATTTGCATAAATTAATCAATTTACAGGTGCTCCACAGATATCTTGAGTACCACTGATCAAATTTTAGTAAAACTAGGTACATAGGTGCTTTTAGATAATCCACAGTGTGAAAATCCATGTATTGGCGATCCGCTCCGCTAGGATTGCCCTTATAATCACTTTTGTCGTTTTGTGTGTGTGTGTGTCTGTGTGTGTACATTTCCAGTGTTCACTATTATTTCTTCTGTGATTTTTTTGGCTTGGCCGATTTCGTTCAAACTTGGCAGGTAGGTCACACCTTAACCCTAGTTATAAGGAAAAATCTGAAAAATTTTTTTGGCCCACCGTTGCCATAGCAACAGCAAAAAAACTGATTTTTGGATAGCTTCACGCCAAATGTATCTCCTCCTACAAATTTGGGATAAAACACTTCAGACATAGCTCATTCTACTCAGCTTGAGTGTGGGCACAAAGTTACCATTTGAATTTTTGATATCTGTTTTCATTACCGAGAAATTTGACCCTAAAGTTGGGGTAACTTTTCACCAGCAACGGCTTTTAACTCCTGTGATTGTTCATACTTCACAGGTAGGTCGTGCCGTCACTAATTGGAAAACAATCCTGGCCCACCATTGCCATTGCAACATCCAAAAACTGATTTTTGAATACTTTCGCCCCAAATGTATTACCTCCTACCAGTTTTATCGGTGTCGCTGGGTGTATATGATAAAGGGAAGTTGTGCAACCAAATTTGCCGAGTTCGCAGTTTTTCGCCAATAAAAAAATAACTAAGGCAACAACTCACGATTTTTCAGCATTTTTGTAATAAAGACATTATTCTCCATCAATAATCCGCCCCAAACAGGAACATTTCTACTAATTCTTGTGTTTTTTCGACGTTTTTCGAAAAACCTGCGATTAGGCTGTCAAAGTAGAACATTCCGGAGGGGGCGAAATGGAAGAGCCATATTTAACGCGTAAAAATAGAACGCGTATTTTGACCTCTATGCGGTCGTCGCCAAAGAGCCCCGCGTCCATCGCCTGGCAATGCTCTTCCGTTTCACCAGTTGCGTTTTTTTGGCTAAAATTTGGGCAGTACTGTCAGTCACGAAAATTGATGAATAAATTAATACACATAAAATATGAATCACGGGCTAATTCAATGGTCACCGAACACTCCACTGTGGCAAGATAGTAGCGTACTGTATATTTGACCCAGATTTGACAAGCGTGGTACAGTTTTTTGCGCGTGTCCGTAATAACGCGCACAAAGGATTGTGGGACAGAGTCCTTTATTTGCTGGCATTCTTGACTTTTGACTGCAGTTCTTTTTTATATTTTAGAGTAAATGCTTTTGATATGCTCTTAGGTTTCTTAATATCCGTCTGAAATTCTGGACTGTGGTCATATTTTTCGATTAGGAGTCGTATATTTAAATAACTCACCGTGACTAATGTTTTGCATTATGAAGTATATTTTTATGAAGGTCAACACACTGTACTTTAGGTAAATATTTACCATCTCGTTATTTCATTATTTCGCTTTCCAGCATTTACAGGAAACGCTTCATTCTAGAAAATGTTATCGCAAAACTGTTGGAAATAATAAATGTAACAGCAGAATACGTCCTAGCACAGTCACTCGACTAGGAGAGTGATTGTGGTCCTAGTAATAAACTAAGTGACTAAAAATGGAATGGTGTTTGCGAACTTCGTATTAGTTATAAACCGACGTTAGCTTCACGTTTATGTCACACCATGGAAACAGCCAAAAACATGGTGCTTGTTTTTGAGCGGAGCGGATCGCCAACCAGCCTACCGGCTTGTATTAATTACCTGTTTGTAGTTTCATGTGTTTTTTAATATTCATATTAAAATTTAACTGTAACGTGCTAAGTTATCGTTGCAGATAGGGACATGTAACCGGTAATATAATTTTATGGTTAAGTCTTCATATGCATGTATTTCATTATGTCATTAGGGGTCCAAGCCCTTTCAGGGCTGGAGCCCTATTGTTATCGCTGGGATTTTTCTTTTCATTCATCTACTTCTTTCCGTCGCTTTTTTTTCGTCAGCTCGTTTGAGAAAATGGCTGAACTGAATGTTTGCTGTGCTGATTGGTGGTGATGTGAACTTGTGCTCTGAATTTTCTAAATTTGTATTGGTTAACTGTCATGGCCACTATCGAGGATCAACATTTGAACCAGATGGGGGTGTGTGTAATCACCCCCTTCTGACAGTCTAGGGCTTTCAATTTTTTAGCTCCGCTGTCGACTTTGTCAAGTGTAGCTTATCATAAGAGTGATTGTCCGTCCTCGTCTGCCGTCCTCGTCCGCCGTTGTCCATGTCAATGTTTTTTACTTTTTCGACTTCTTCTTGAAAACTACAAGCCTGTATGCTTTGATATATGGTGAATATGTACCTTGGGTAGACCTCTCTCAGATTTGTTCATTTCATGATGATATCTTCAATTCTCTAATTTTGGTGAATATTTTTGTCATTTTTCGTAAAAAGTGATATTTTCGACTTCTTGTTAAAAACCGCAAGTCCAATTGCTTTGTTATTATATATATTGGTACTACATGTGGACCTCTCTCAGGTTTGTTCATTTCATGATGATATCTTTAATTCTCTAATTTTAGTGAATATTTTTTTAATTTTTGGTAAAAAGTGATATTTTGACTTCTTGTTGAAAACCGCAAGTCTGATTGTTTTTATATTACATATATAGGTACCACATGTGGACCTCTCTCAGATTTGTTAATTTTGTGGTGATATCTTCAATTATCTAATTTTGATGATTATTTTTGGTGAAATGTGATATTTTTGAATTTTTGAAGCAAGTCCTGTTGCTTTGATACTATACATATTGTTTATTTTCTAATGATATCTTCTGTTCTTTAATTGCAATGTGCATTGCTAACAGCGAAGTTATCTCAGCCGACAGGCTACTTGTTTACTGTATATAGTATTGCCTAGGTGCAATAAATATCGCCAATAAAAACTTTAGCGGTTACGTGACTTTTTCTGTCATTTAAAGAAAATGCTGACTGAGCATTTTTTTCATTAAAATCTCTTCTTCTCCTGAACAACATGGTCGGTCGCTATGAAACTTCTAGCTTCTACTAACCTATATCTAAATTTGATTGGTCCATTAATCGCCATCTTAGATTTAGTGAAAACTGAAAGGAGCCATTTTGACCACTTTCTGACGGTCTAGAAGTCCCAATTTTTGTTGTGTTGCATCTGTAGCCCATGCCTATCTTTAATGAGGTAAAAGAACATTATAGGTCACGTGACTTTGGTCGCTATTTTGTTTTTTCCAAAACGAGGCTAAATCTCCTAAAAATCTTCTTCTCATAAAGTTGCAGACAGATTGACATGAAATTTGGCATAATCCATTTACATGCATAGCTCTTTCTTCCCCAGGCACTGGAGGTTGTAAGGTTCTGCTCGCCCGGTAGGATAATGCTGCACAAACAACACTCCAGTTTGACTGCTATCGGAACTGAGTGCGCCGTTCATAAAATAGATGTAGCGCTAATTGGGTGACGCGAGTGTCAATCAAGTGCCCACTCTATTTATAGCAAATGTCGTAAACAAAATCACGTGACTGGCGCCATTTTCATTTCTCGGTGTCAGCGTGCGCCTCGGTTTCGACTGTTTTGTTTTGTGTTCATTATGTGAAAATTTGACCATGATTGCTAGGGAAAAGCTGAAATTAGCCTTAAAGACTATTTTAGAAGACATTCTTGGTGTACCATCTCTCACAGATGAACAGTTAACAGCAATTGAAGGGATTGTAAACCGCCGTGACACTGTTACCTTTTTTGCCAACTGGTTACGGCAAATCTCTTATTTTTCAAGTCATCCTGCTCGTCATTAAAGAACTAGGCTTGGATCAAAACCCAATTGTGATTGTCATTTCACCTCTTGTCACACTCATTGAAGACCAAGTAGAGCAGAGAAGAGGTGCGATTTGATGTAATCATGTTTATTCTGTTTTGCAACATCTTGTCAATTTCCTTTGACAAAATCACCGACAATCTGCCGAAACTGTGATTTTGTGTTTCTTCAAGATTATCACAAGAGCACACTAATAATGATAAAAGCAAAATAATATCCAATGCACGTGATTAATTACGCTAGTCCATAAAATAACTCTGACACAAGAAACTTCGAACACGTTTGTTTGAACTAAATCCAGATCAGGGTAGAAAACCGTACGACACAAACTTCGACAAAAATAACTCTCAAATGAACTACATTATACATTATGTAATTTATTTCATGTTCTGTTTCAAAATGGCTGACTCATTTCAGAGACTATTTTAGTGTGTATTATGTTATTGAAATGTTTATTTTCTATTTTAATTAAAATTACACATGAAAACTGTATTGTCAGGAGTTTCTTTTAGATTGCAGCAAGCTTGATATATTATGTATAAAATTACAGTATTTTTTAGGGTGATTTTTGCCTGATATTTTTAATTTACTTTTTCTGCATATGAAAGTACATAAAACAAAATTTCCATCAAAATCTTAGTCCAAATAAAATTCTTCCTCTGCCTTATTCCTTATTCATGTCTCTGTAGCCAAGCTCTTTGACAATAGAATATAACCAACAACCAGATTCTAGTATGCTTTAGAGAGACAAAACATATTTTACTCTTTACAGAAAAAAATAGAGAGATTAGGAGATAATAAAAATAATGAAAATAAGTAATGTTGCTGTGGGATTAGTATAAATTATGATTTTGTACTTTATATGTTGTGCAGAATGAAACCACCAGAAATGAGATGTTTAGTTTGATTGCCAAGAAAGACAAGGAAGAATTGAAGAAAAGATTGAATACAAGACTTCAATTTGGTACAGCAGGTATGTACATTACCAAACATTGAGATTGGTATTGATTTTCAGACAGTGAAGTCAACCACTTTTAAGACCAGCACTTGCTTTGTATGTATACTCAGGTAGGACATCTAAAACAATGACCTGTATGTATAGTCAGGTAGGACATCTAAAACAATGACCTGTATGTATAGTCAGGTAGGACATCTAAAACAATGACCTGTATGCATAGTCAGGTAGGACATCTAAAACAATGACATGTATGCATAGTCAGGTAGGACATCTAAAACAATGACATGTATGTATAGTCAGGTAGAACATCTAAAACAATGACCTGTATGTATAGTCAGGTAGGACATCTAAAACAATGACATGTATGTATAGTCAGGTAGGACATCTAAAACAATGACATGTATGTATAGTGAGGTAGAACATCTAAAACAATGACATGTATGCATAGTCAGGTAGTACATCTAAAACAATGACATGTATGTATAGTCAGGTAGAACATCTAAAACAATGACATGTATGTATAGTCAGGTAGGACATCTAAAACAATGACCTGTATGTATAGTCAGGTAGGACATCTAAAACAATGACCTGTATGTATAGTTAGGTAGTACATCTAAAACAATGTTCTGTATGCATAGTCAGGTAGGACATCTAAAACAATGACATGTATGTATAGTCAGGTAGGACATCTAAAACAATGTTCTGTATGTATAGTCAGGTAGGACATCTAAAACAATGACATGTATGTATAGTCAGGTAGGACATCTAAAACAATGACATGTATGTATAGTGAGGTAGAACATCTAAAACAATGACATGTATGTATAGTCAGGTAGAACATCAAAAACAATGACCTGTATGTATAGTCAGGTAGGACATCTAAAACAATGTTCTGTATGTATAGTCAGGTAGGACATCTAAAACAATGACATGTATGTATAGTCAGGTAGGACATCTAAAACAATGACATGTATGTATAGTCAGGTAGGACATCTAAAACAATGACACATGTATGTATAGTCAGGTAGGACATCTAAAACAATGACCTGTATGTATAGTCAGGTAGGACATCTAAAACAATGACATGTATGTATAATCAGGTAGGACATCTAAAACAATGACATGTATGTATAGTCAGGTAGGACATCTAAAACAATGACCTGTATGTATAGTCAGGTAGTACATCTAAAACAATGACATGTATGCATAGTCAGGTAGTACATCTAAAACAATGTTCTGTATGTATAGTCAGGTAGGACATCTAAAACAATGACATGTATGTATAGTCAGGTAGGACATCTAAAACAATGACATGTATGTATAGTCAGGTAGGACATCTAAAACAATGTTCTGTATGTATAGTCAGGTAGGACATCTAAAACAATGACATGTATGTATAGTCAGGTAGGACATCTAAAACAATGACATGTATGTATAGTCAGGTAGGACATCTAAAACAATGACCTGTATGTATAGTCAGGTAGTACATCTAAAACAATGACATGTATGCATAGTCAGGTAGTACATCTAAAACAATGTTCTGTATGTATAGTCAGGTAGGACATCTAAAACAATGACATGTATGTATAGTCAGGTAGGACATCTAAAACAATGACATGTATGTATAGTCAGGTAGGACATCTAAAACAATGACCTGTATGTATAGTCAGGTAGTACATCTAAAACAATGACATGTATGCATAGTCAGGTAGTACATCTAAAACAATGACATGTATGTATAGTCAGGTAGAACATCTAAAACAATGATCTGTATGTATAGTCAGGTAGGACATCTAAAACAATGACATGTATGTATAGTCAGGTAGTACATCTAAAACAATGACATGTATGTATAGTCAGGTAGAACATCTAAAACAATGATCTGTATGTATAGTCAGGTAGGACATCTAAAACAATGACATGTATGTATAGTCAGGTAGGACATCTAAAACAATGACATGTATGTATAGTCAGGTAGTACATCTAAAACAATGACATGTATGCATAGTCAGGTAGTACATCTAAAACAATGACATGTATGTATAATCAGGTAGGACATCTAAAACAATGACCTGTATGTATAGTCTGGTAGGACATCTAAAACAATGACATGTATGTATAGTCAGGTAGGACATCTAAAACAATGACCTGTATGTATAGTCAGGTAGTACATCTAAAACAATGACATGTATGCATAGTCAGGTAGTACATCTAAAACAATGACATGTATGTATAATCAGGTAGGACATCTAAAACAATGACCTGTATGTATAGTCTGGTAGGACATCTAAAACAATGACATGTATGTATAGTCAGGTAGGACATCTAAAACAATGACATGTATGTGTAGACTGATTTGTGTATAGAATAGATGCCTTGTTTGTGTACAATGTACATATACCAGTATGTAATAAACTCGTATGGTTGTCATTGACAGGTCTACGAGCTCCAATGGGTGTTGGCTTCTCACGGATGAATGACCTAACGGTGATACAGAGTACTCAGGTAATGAATGACCTACCGTTAAAATCCTATTATTAACCGCATACCTAATAGTAACCGCACCCCCGATTTCGGCTTCAGTGTTAAAGAGTTCTCAACAAAAATTGAAAACATGAAAAGTACCTATTACTAACCGCACCCCCAATTCAACAAGACCGTGACCGACTTTGTTTCAACGAGCTGGTACATTGTTCCTAATCCTATTCATTTGTTTCGACAACGTGCCTACAAATATTCACACCTCTTAATTATTCAGTAGTGTTACGATGTCAAACACGCAGTGAAACTGCTTTTGTCTTGTGACAACTTTTGTCAATACTCCTTATGAATACGTCCGTGTGTTGCAAGTTTTCGACAATGAGCTGTTCTCACCGAAAAACTGTTAAATTCTTTTTCAATGCTCAGTTTATCTTTCGAAAACAACTAATTTCTTGATTTAAAAAAAAAGTCATGTCGTTTTACCATGGAAATCAAAGCCAAAAGATCGCACTACATTATCGGTAAATCGCTTCCGGGTTTCGTTCACCATGAAGTCGGTGACCTGTCATTAACATATTTAAATGACTAAGGTAATTTGAACACGTGGGCACCATCCAGCATTTTGATTGATTAATTGGCGACTTGACCAACTCGGTCAAGTAATGTCTCGTGTGCATTCAAACTATATGGCGGATGTCGCATCGATCGCTTACATGTGACCGAAATAATTCGTTTACAGTGAAACTAAGTTGAATTTTACTTGCATTTGATAACAATTCAACGAATTTATTTTTCGTGCATTGTTATAATCACTACTGAGTAATAATCAACAATTTCAACAGTTCGAAAACAAGTAAGTTATTCACTTGTGAGCCGAAGCATGGCCGGATTGCGTTACCGTACCCGCGGTACCGTACTTTTTTAGTGCCGTATCATGATCATTTTCTACTAAGCAATGCATTAATGTTTGTTTTTATTTGAAACTCCTGTCAGAATATACTTTCCGTTACGAAGAAAATAAAAAAAAATACATATTACATTAAATATATCGAGTATTTTTTTTCATGTGAACAGTGACGTGAGGCTTATCACTCTTCCCTGACATCTAAATTGCAGTTACGCTTATATTCAAAAGATTGTACGGTGTATTGTTTGTTTTGTGCGAGTGATGTGGAAAAAAAATGACCACGCCCATTTAGTGATTGCAATATGTCCCTAATATAAACCGAACTTGAGCTGTTGATCCCAATTTTTTATTTGATACATTGTAATATAAACCGCGGTTTATAATGGGATTTTAAAGGTAATAGTGATACAGAGTACTCAGGTAATCAATGACCTAACAGTGATACAGAGTACTCAGGTAATCAATGACCTAACAGTGATACAGAGTACTCAGGTAATCAATGACCTAACAGTGATACAGAGTACTCAGTTAATGAATGACCTAATAGTGATACAGAGTACTCAGTTAATGAATGACTTAACAGTGATACAGAGTACTCAGTTAATGAATGACTTAACAGTGATACAGAGTACTCAGGTAATGAATGACTTAACAGTGATACAGAGTACTCAGTTAATGAATGACCTAACAGTGATACAGAGTACTCAGTTAATGAATGACTTAACAGTGATACAGAGTACTCAGTTAATGAATGACCTAACAGTGATACAGAGTACTCAGGTAATGAATGACCTAACAGTGATACAGAGTACTCAGGTAATGAATGACTTAACAGTGATACAGAGTACTCAGGTAATGAATGACCTAACAGTGATACAGAGTACTCAGTTAATGAATGACCTAACAGTGATACAGAGTACTCAGTTAATGAATGACTTAACAGTGATACAGAGTACTCAGTTAATGAATGACCTAACAGTGATACAGAGTACTCAGGTAATGAATGACCTAACAGTGATACAGAGTACTCAGGTAATGAATGACTTAACAGTGATACAGAGTACTCAGGTAATGAATGACTTAACAGTGATACAAAGTACTCAGTTAATGAATGACCTAACAGTGATACAGAGTACTCAGTTAATGAATGACCTAACAGTGATACAGAGTACTCAGTTAATGAATGACCTAACAGTGATACAGAGTACTCAGGTTATGAATGACTTAACAGTGATACAGAGTACTCAGGTAATGAATGACTTAACAGTGATACAGAGTACTCAGGTAATGAATGACTTAACAGTGATACAGAGTACTCAGGTAATGAATGACCTAACAGTGATACAGAGTACTCAGTTAATGAATGACCTAACAGTGATACAGAGTACTCGGGTAATGAATGACTTAACAGTGATACAGAGTACTCGGGTAATGAATGACCTAACAGTGATACAGAGTACTCAGGTAATGAATGACTTAACAGTGATACAGAGTACTCAGGTAATGAATGACTTAACAGTGATACAGAGTACTCAGTTAATGAATGACCTAACAGTGATACAGAGTACTCAGTTAATGAATGACCTAACAGTGATACAGTGTACTCAGGTTATGAATGACCTAACAGTGATACAGAGTACTCAGTTAATGAATGACTTAACAGTGATACAGAGGACTCGAGTGAAATGACTTAACAGTGATACAGAGGACTCGAGTGAAATGACTTGTGCTATGCACTAAGCTTACCATAATCAGTATAAATCTGTGAGAATCTGTGACTTGTTTATAATGTAATTGGAGTTCACAAAAATACTGTAGGAGAATTCAAATGTTGTTTGCAGCATTGTGAATCTAAGTTCTAATAATTGTAGCCATTTCAGTTGGAGTTTTTCACAGGATTAGAAAAAAAATAAAATGATAACTTTGCATTTATGTAACCTTGTATGGTTGATTGCAGGGAGTTCTTCGACATCTGCAATCAACGTGTACAGCACTCACTTCTAAAGGTGTGGTTATAAGCTATGATCACAGATATAATAGTAAAAGGTAAAATGACTTATATCATGCAGCATCCGTTATCTTCACCATTGTAAATAGATTATTGGCTTTGCCGAGTATGGCCACATCCCAGACATACATGAACTGGTTCCATTCAAAATTGGTACACATGCGATGTACTCAGTATTACTCAGGCATTTTTTACTTGCGTATGCAAAGCACTGAATGGGCATGTATATCTGTGTGTGTCTTTCCTGTTGATATCTCTATTAATCAATGCAAACTCTGTACATAGGTGCTCTGGGACAATGCCCAGACCTGAATAGATTTGATATTTGACATATTCGATATTCCACACAAGATGAGTGTGGTGGGGGATGTGGACGGGTGGCATACCATGCTAGATGAGTGTGGTGGGGGATGTAGACGGGTGGCATACCATACTAGATGACAGTGTGGTGTGGGATGTAGAAGGGTGGCATACCACACTAGATGAGCTTGGTGTGGGATGTAGAAGGGTGGCATACCATGCTAGATGACAGTGTGGTGTGGGATGTAGACATGTGGCATAGCATACAAGATGAGTGTGGTGTGGGATGTAGACAGGTGGCACACCATGCTAGATGACAGTGTGGTGTGGGATGTAGAAGGGTGGCATACCATACTAGATGACAGTGCGGTGTGGGATGTAGAAGGGTGGCACACCATGCTAGATGACAGTGTGGTGTGGGATGTAGAAGGGTGGCATACCATACTAGATGACAGTGCGGTGTGGGATGTAGAAGGGTGGCATACCATACTAGATGACAGTGTGGTGTGGGATGTAGAAGGGTGACATACCATACTAGATGACAGTGCGGTGTGGGATGTAGAAGGGTGGCATACCATACTAGATGAGTGTGGTGTGGAATGTAGAAGGGTGGCATACCATACTAGATGAGTGTGGTGTGGGATGTAGACAGGTGACATACCAAACTAGATGACAGTGTGGTGTGGGATGTATACAAGTGGCATACCATACTAGATGAGTGTGGTGTAGGATGTAGACATGTGGCATATCATACTAGATGAGTGTGGTGTGGGATGTAGAAGGGTGGCATACCATACTAGATGACAGTGTGGTGTGGGATGTAGAAGGGTGGCATACCATACTAGATGACAGTGCGGTGTGGGATGTAGAAGGGTGGCATACCATACTAGATGTGTGGTGTGGAATGTAGAAGGGTGGCATACCATACTAGATGAGTGTGGTGTGGGATGTAGACAGGTGGCATACCAAACTAGATGACAGTGTGGTGTGGGATGTATACAAGTGGTATACCATACTAGATGAGTGTGGTGTAGGATGTAGACATGTGACATAGCATACTAGATGAGTGTGGTGTGGGATGTAGAAGGGTGGCATACCATACTAGATGAGTGTGGTGTGGGATGTAGAAGGGTGGCATACCATACTAGATGAGTGTGGTGTGGGATGTAGAAGGGTGGCATACCATACTAGATGAGTGTGGTGTGGAATGTAGAAGAGTGGCATACCAAACTAGATGAGTGTGGTGTGGAATGTAGAAGGGTGGCATACCATACTAGATGAGTGTGGTGTGGGATGTAGAAGGGTGGCATACCATACTAGATGAGTGTGGTGTGGAATGTAGAAGGGTGGCATACCATACTAGATGACTGTGGTGTGGGATGTAGAAGGGTGGCATACCATACTAGATGAGTGTGGTGTAGGATGTAGACATGTGACATAGCATACTAGATGAGTGTGGTGTGGGATGTAGAAGGGTGGCATACCATACTAGATGAGTGTGGTGTGGGATGTAGAAGGGTGGCATACCATACTAGATGAGTGTGGTGTGGGATGTAGAAGGGTGGCATACCATACTAGATGAGTGTGGTGTGGAATGTAGAAGAGTGGCATACCAAACTAGATGAGTGTGGTGTGGAATGTAGAAGGGTGGCATACCATACTAGATGAGTGTGGTGTGGGATGTAGAAGGGTGGCATACCATACTAGATGAGTGTGGTGTGGAATGTAGAAGGGTGGCATACCATACTAGATGACTGTGGTGTGGGATGTAGAAGGGTGGCATACCATACTAGATGACAGTGCGGTGTGGGATGTAGAAGGGTGGCATACCATACTAGATGAGTGTGGCGTGGGATGTAGACAGGTGGCACACCATGCTAGATGACAGTGTGGTGTGGGATGTATTTAGATGGCATACCATACTATACTAGATGAGTGTGGTGTAGGATGTAGACATGTGACATAGCATACTAGATGAGTGTGGTGTGGAATGTAGAAGGGTGGCATACCATACTAGATGAGTGTGATGTGGAATGTAGAAGGGTGGCATACCATACTAGATGAGTGTGGTGTGGGATGTAGACAGGTGGCATACCAAACTAGATGACAGTGTGGTGTGGGATGTATACAAGTGGTATACCATACTAGATGAGTGTGATGTAGGATGTAGACATGTGACAGCATACTAGATGAGTGTGGTGTGGGATGTAGAAGGGAGGCATACCATACTAGATGAGTGTGGTGTGGAATGTAGAAGGGTGGCATACCATACTAGATGAGTGTGGTGTGGAATGTAGAAGGGTGGCATACCATACTAGATGAGTGTGGTGTGGAATGTAGAAGGGTGGCATACCATACTAGATGAGTGTGGTGTAGGATGTAGACATGTGACATGTGACATAGCATACTAGATGAGTGTGGTGTGGGATATAGAAGGGTGGCATACCATACTAGATGAGTGTGGTGTGGAATGTAGAAGGGTGGCATACCATACTAGATGAGTGTGGTGTGGAATGTAGAAGGGTGGCATACCATACTAGAGGAGTGTGGTGTGGGATGTAGAAGGGTGGCATACCATACTAGATGAGTGTGGTGTGGGATGTAGACAGGTGGCACACCATGCTAGATGACAGTGTGGTGTGGGATGTATTTAGATGGCATACCATACTAGATGAGTGTGGTGTAGGATGTAGACATGTGACATAGCATACTAGATGAGTGTGGTGTGGAATGTAGAAGGGTGGCATACCATACTAGATGAGTGTGGTGTGGGATGTAGAAGGGTGGCATACCATACTAGATGAGTGTGGTGTGGAATGTAGAAGGGTGGCATACCATACTAGATGAGTGTGGTGTGGAATGTAGAAGGGTGGCATACCATACTAGATGAGTGTGGTGTGGAATGTAGAAGGGTGGCATACCATACTAGATGAGTGTGGTGTGGAATGTAGAAGGGTGGCATACCATACTTGATGAGTGTGGTGTGGGATGTAGAAGGGTGGCATACCATACTAGATGACAGTGCGGTGTGGGATGTAGACAGGTGGCATACCATACTAGATGAGTGTGGTGTGGAATGTAGAAGGGTGGCATACCATACTAGATGAGTGTGGTGTGGAATGTAGAAGGGTGGCATACCATACTAGATGAGTGTGGTGTGGGATGTAGACAGGTGGCATACCAAACTAGATGACAGTGTGGTGTGGGATGTATACAAGTGGTATACCATACCAGATGAGTGTGGTGTGGAATGTAGAAGGGTGGCATACCATACTAGATGACAGTGCGGTGTGGGATGTAGACAGGTGGCATACCATACTAGATGAGTGTGGTGTGGAATGTAGAAGGGTGGCATACCATACTAGATGAGTGTGGTGTGGAATGTAGAAGGGTGGCATACCATACTTGATGAGTGTGTTGTGGGATGTAGAAGGGTGGCATACCATACTAGATGAGTGTGGTGTGGAATGTAGAAGGGTGGCATACCATACTAGATGAGTGTGGTGTGGAATGTAGAAGGGTGGCATACCATACTAGATGAGTGTGGTGTGGAATGTAGAAGGGTGGCATACCATACTAGATGAGTGTGGTGTGGAATGTAGAAGGGTGGCATACCATACTAGATGAGTGTGGTGTGGGATGTAGAAGGGTGGCATACCATACTAGATGACAGTGCGGTGTGGGATGTAGACAGGTGGCATACCATACTATATGAATGTGGTGTGGAATGTAGAAGGGTGGCATACCATACTAGATGAGTATGGTGTGGAATGTAGAAGGGTGGCATACCATACTAGATGAGTGTGGTGTGGGATGTAGACACGTGGCATACCAAACTAGATGACAGTGTGGTGTGGGATGTATACAAGTGGTATACCATACTAGATGAGTGTGGTGTAGGATGTAGACATGTGACATAGCATACTAGATGACAGTGTGGTGTGGGATGTTGAAGGGTGGCATACCATACTAGATGAGTGTGGTGTGGAATGTAGAAGGGTGGCATACCAAACTAGATGAGTGTGGTGTGGGATGTAGACAGGTGGCATACCATACTAGATGAGTGTGGTGTGGGATGTAGACAGGTGGCATACCAAACTAGATGAGTGTGGTGTGGGATGTATACAAGTGGTATACCATACTAGATGAGTGTGGTGTAGGATGTAGACATGTGACTTAGCATACTAGATGAGTGTGGTGTGGGATGTAGAAGGGTGGCATACCGTACTAGATGAGTGTGGTGTGGAATGTAGAAGGGTGGCATACCATACTAGATGAGTGTGGTGTGGAATGTAGAAGGGTGGCATACCATACTAGATGAGTGTGGTGTAGAATGTAGAAGGGTGGCATACCATACTAGATGAGTGTGGTGTGGGATGTAGACAGGTGGCATACCAAACTAGATGAGTGTGGTGTGGGATGTATACAAGTGGTATACCATACTAGATGAGTGTGGTGTAGGATGTAGACATGTGACTTAGCATACTAGATGAGTGTGGTGTGGGATGTAGAAGGGTGGCATACCGTACTAGATGAGTGTGGTGTGGAATGTAGAAGGGTGGCATACCATACTAGATGAGTGTGGTGTGGAATGTAGAAGGGTGGCATACCATACTAGATGAGTGTGGTGTGGAATGTAGAAGGGTGGCATACCATACTAGATGAGTGTGGTGTGGGATGTAGACAGGTGACATACCAAACTAGATGACAGTGTGGTGTGGGATGTATACAAGTGGCATACCATACTAGATGAGTGTGGTGTAGGATGTAGACATGTGGCATATCATACTAGATGAGTGTGGTGTGGGATGTAGAAGGGTGGCATACCATACTAGATGACAGTGTGGTGTGGGATGTAGAAGGGTGGCATACCATACTAGATGACAGTGCGGTGTGGGATGTAGAAGGGTGGCATACCATACTAGATGTGTGGTGTGGAATGTAGAAGGGTGGCATACCATACTAGATGAGTGTGGTGTGGGATGTAGACAGGTGGCATACCAAACTAGATGACAGTGTGGTGTGGGATGTATACAAGTGGTATACCATACTAGATGAGTGTGGTGTAGGATGTAGACATGTGACATAGCATACTAGATGAGTGTGGTGTGGGATGTAGAAGGGTGGCATACCATACTAGATGAGTGTGGTGTGGGATGTAGAAGGGTGGCATACCATACTAGATGAGTGTGGTGTGGGATGTAGAAGGGTGGCATACCATACTAGATGAGTGTGGTGTGGAATGTAGAAGAGTGGCATACCAAACTAGATGAGTGTGGTGTGGAATGTAGAAGGGTGGCATACCATACTAGATGAGTGTGGTGTGGGATGTAGAAGGGTGGCATACCATACTAGATGAGTGTGGTGTGGAATGTAGAAGGGTGGCATACCATACTAGATGACTGTGGTGTGGGATGTAGAAGGGTGGCATACCATACTAGATGAGTGTGGTGTAGGATGTAGACATGTGACATAGCATACTAGATGAGTGTGGTGTGGGATGTAGAAGGGTGGCATACCATACTAGATGAGTGTGGTGTGGGATGTAGAAGGGTGGCATACCATACTAGATGAGTGTGGTGTGGGATGTAGAAGGGTGGCATACCATACTAGATGAGTGTGGTGTGGAATGTAGAAGAGTGGCATACCAAACTAGATGAGTGTGGTGTGGAATGTAGAAGGGTGGCATACCATACTAGATGAGTGTGGTGTGGGATGTAGAAGGGTGGCATACCATACTAGATGAGTGTGGTGTGGAATGTAGAAGGGTGGCATACCATACTAGATGACTGTGGTGTGGGATGTAGAAGGGTGGCATACCATACTAGATGACAGTGCGGTGTGGGATGTAGAAGGGTGGCATACCATACTAGATGAGTGTGGCGTGGGATGTAGACAGGTGGCACACCATGCTAGATGACAGTGTGGTGTGGGATGTATTTAGATGGCATACCATACTATACTAGATGAGTGTGGTGTAGGATGTAGACATGTGACATAGCATACTAGATGAGTGTGGTGTGGAATGTAGAAGGGTGGCATACCATACTAGATGAGTGTGATGTGGAATGTAGAAGGGTGGCATACCATACTAGATGAGTGTGGTGTGGGATGTAGACAGGTGGCATACCAAACTAGATGACAGTGTGGTGTGGGATGTATACAAGTGGTATACCATACTAGATGAGTGTGATGTAGGATGTAGACATGTGACAGCATACTAGATGAGTGTGGTGTGGGATGTAGAAGGGAGGCATACCATACTAGATGAGTGTGGTGTGGAATGTAGAAGGGTGGCATACCATACTAGATGAGTGTGGTGTGGAATGTAGAAGGGTGGCATACCATACTAGATGAGTGTGGTGTGGAATGTAGAAGGGTGGCATACCATACTAGATGAGTGTGGTGTAGGATGTAGACATGTGACATGTGACATAGCATACTAGATGAGTGTGGTGTGGGATATAGAAGGGTGGCATACCATACTAGATGAGTGTGGTGTGGAATGTAGAAGGGTGGCATACCATACTAGATGAGTGTGGTGTGGAATGTAGAAGGGTGGCATACCATACTAGAGGAGTGTGGTGTGGGATGTAGAAGGGTGGCATACCATACTAGATGAATGTGGTGTGGGATGTAGACATGTGACATGTGACATAGCATACTAGATGAGTGTGGTGTGGGATATAGAAGGGTGGCATACCATACTAGATGAGTGTGGTGTGGAATGTAGAAGGGTGGCATACCATACTAGATGAGTGTGGTGTGGAATGTAGAAGGGTGGCATACCATACTAGAGGAGTGTGGTGTGGGATGTAGAAGGGTGGCATACCATACTAGATGAGTGTGGTGTGGGATGTAGACAGGTGGCACACCATGCTAGATGACAGTGTGGTGTGGGATGTATTTAGATGGCATACCATACTAGATGAGTGTGGTGTAGGATGTAGACATGTGACATAGCATACTAGATGAGTGTGGTGTGGAATGTAGAAGGGTGGCATACCATACTAGATGAGTGTGGTGTGGGATGTAGAAGGGTGGCATACCATACTAGATGAGTGTGGTGTGGAATGTAGAAGGGTGGCATACCATACTAGATGAGTGTGGTGTGGAATGTAGAAGGGTGGCATACCATACTAGATGAGTGTGGTGTGGAATGTAGAAGGGTGGCATACCATACTAGATGAGTGTGGTGTGGAATGTAGAAGGGTGGCATACCATACTTGATGAGTGTGGTGTGGGATGTAGAAGGGTGGCATACCATACTAGATGACAGTGCGGTGTGGGATGTAGACAGGTGGCATACCATACTAGATGAGTGTGGTGTGGAATGTAGAAGGGTGGCATACCATACTAGATGAGTGTGGTGTGGAATGTAGAAGGGTGGCATACCATACTAGATGAGTGTGGTGTGGGATGTAGACAGGTGGCATACCAAACTAGATGACAGTGTGGTGTGGGATGTATACAAGTGGTATACCATACCAGATGAGTGTGGTGTGGAATGTAGAAGGGTGGCATACCATACTAGATGACAGTGCGGTGTGGGATGTAGACAGGTGGCATACCATACTAGATGAGTGTGGTGTGGAATGTAGAAGGGTGGCATACCATACTAGATGAGTGTGGTGTGGAATGTAGAAGGGTGGCATACCATACTTGATGAGTGTGGTGTGGGATGTAGAAGGGTGGCATACCATACTAGATGAGTGTGGTGTGGAATGTAGAAGGGTGGCATACCATACTAGATGAGTGTGGTGTGGAATGTAGAAGGGTGGCATACCATACTAGATGAGTGTGGTGTGGAATGTAGAAGGGTGGCATACCATACTAGATGAGTGTGGTGTGGAATGTAGAAGGGTGGCATACCATACTAGATGACAGTGCGGTGTGGGATGTAGACAGGTGGCATACCATACTATATGAATGTGGTGTGGAATGTAGAAGGGTGGCATACCATACTAGATGAGTGTGGTGTGGAATGTAGAAGGGTGGCATACCATACTAGATGAGTGTGGTGTGGAATGTAGAAGGGTGGCATACCATACTTGATGAGTGTGGTGTGGGATGTAGAAGGGTGGCATACCATACTAGATGAGTGTGGTGTGGAATGTAGAAGGGTGGCATACCATACTAGATGAGTGTGGTGTGGAATGTAGAAGGGTGGCATACCATACTAGATGAGTGTGGTGTGGAATGTAGAAGGGTGGCATACCATACTAGATGAGTGTGGTGTGGGATGTAGAAGGGTGGCATACCATACTAGATGACAGTGCGGTGTGGGATGTAGACAGGTGGCATACCATACTATATGAATGTGGTGTGGAATGTAGAAGGGTGGCATACCATACTAGATGAGTGTGGTGTGGAATGTAGAAGGGTGGCATACCATACTAGATGAGTGTGGTGTGGGATGTAGACACGTGGCATACCAAACTAGATGACAGTGTGGTGTGGGATGTATACAAGTGGTATACCATACTAGATGAGTGTGGTGTAGGATGTAGACATGTGACATAGCATACTAGATGACAGTGTGGTGTGGGATGTTGAAGGGTGGCATACCATACTAGATGAGTGTGGTGTGGAATGTAGAAGGGTGGCATACCAAACTAGATGAGTGTGGTGTGGGATGTAGACAGGTGGCATACCATACTAGATGAGTGTGGTGTGGGATGTAGACAGGTGGCATACCAAACTAGATGAGTGTGGTGTGGGATGTATACAAGTGGTATACCATACTAGATGAGTGTGGTGTAGGATGTAGACATGTGACTTAGCATACTAGATGAGTGTGGTGTGGGATGTAGAAGGGTGGCATACCGTACTAGATGAGTGTGGTGTGGAATGTAGAAGGGTGGCATACCATACTAGATGAGTGTGGTGTGGAATGTAGAAGGGTGGCATACCATACTAGATGAGTGTGGTGTAGAATGTAGAAGGGTGGCATACCATACTAGATGAGTGTGGTGTGGGATGTAGACAGGTGGCATACCAAACTAGATGAGTGTGGTGTGGGATGTATACAAGTGGTATACCATACTAGATGAGTGTGGTGTAGGATGTAGACATGTGACTTAGCATACTAGATGAGTGTGGTGTGGGATGTAGAAGGGTGACATACCATACTAGATGAGTGTGGTGTAGGATGTAGACATGTGGCATATCATACTAGATGAGTGTGGTGTGGGATGTAGAAGGGTGGCATACCATACTAGATGACAGTGTGGTGTGGAATGTAGAAGGGTGGCATACCATACTAGATGAGTGTGGTGTGGAATGTAGAAGGGTGGCATACCATACTAGATGAGTGTGGTGTGGGATGTAGACAGGTGGCATACCAAACTAGATGACAGTGTGGTGTGGGATGTATACAAGTGGTATACCATACTAGATGAGTGTGGTGTAGGATGTAGACATGTGGCATATCATACTAGATGAGTGTGGTGTGGGATGTAGAAGGGTGGCATACCATACTAGATGACAGTGTGGTGTGGGATGTATACAAGTGGTATACCATACTAGATGAGTGTGTTGTGGGATGTACAAGGGTGGCATACCATACTAGATGTCAGTGTGGTGTAGGATGTAGACAGGTGGCATACCATTCTAGATGAGTGTGGTGTGGGATGTAGACAGGTGGCACACCATGCTAGATGACAGTATGGTGTGGGATGTAGACAGGTGGCATACCATGCTAGATGACAGTGCGGTGTGGGATGTATTTAGTTGGCATACCATACTAGATGAGTGTGGTATGGGATGTAGAAGGGTGGCATACCATACTAGATGACAGTGTGGTGTGGAATGTAGAAGGGTGGCATACCATACTAGATGAGTGTGGTGTGGGATGTAGACAGGTGGCATACCATGCTAGATGAGTGTGGTGTAGGATGTAGACATGTGACATAGCATACTAGATGACAGTGTGGTGTGGGATGTATTCAGGTGGCATACTATACTAGATAAGTGTGGTGTGGGATGTAGAAGGGTGGCAAACCATCTGTCTTGCGGATTTATGCTTTATTTACTGTTGCCCAATGAGACATTATTACTGAATCTTATTTGTTATTAATTCTGTCATTTTTTAATCTTGTTTTTTAGGTTTGCTGAATTGACAGCCTGTATATTTTTACATGCCACGGTTCCTGTTTATTTATTTTCTTCAATCACACCAACTCCATTTGTGGTACGTTATTAATTGAAAATATTCGTCTGCTCCCATATCCTACTTGCAAGGTCCAAGTGTTACAAGCTCTCCCAATTTTCTGTGCACCTTTCAGTCAATTTGTAACTTTTCTACTACTATCTCAACAATCACTTGTTAGATTTCTATGAAACTTCGAACACAAGTCTCTTTTCAGACACTGTTGGAAAAAGGAGCTTAATTTTCTGGGTTTATGTCCATTGATCCGGAGTCGTTTCTCAGACACTTATTGACCAGTCTGATTCAAACTTTTCACAAAGTATATCTTACTCATAAAGTTACTTAAAACATATACATCTTTCATGGTTTATAATTGACACAGTCTCAAATAACTTGACTTGTATTCATTAGGTTATTTTCTTTTATTTTCTAGACTGCATATGCAGTCCACACCTTGCTCTATCATCATCAGATTAAAGTAAAGGTGTATGTGGGAGAAAATGTTTTTTTTTTTTCTTGTAGTTACAATAAGATGAACAGATTTTTTCCGCGTTAAAATTTTGCTAAAATAAAAACATTTGACATAGAAATGCATGTAAGTGAACAGAATGAGGACATTTATACTGTTCATTTTGTGGTTTAATACAGAATTATAATCAGCATTTTTAGCTCTGCTGTCGATAAAGTTGACGCAGAGGAGCTGTTCATATTACTGATTGTCCGTCGTCGTCCATTGTCGTCGTCAACTTTACAATTTCAACTTCTTTTTCAAAACCGCCAGAATGTTTTCAAATTTGATATGCAAGTACCTTGGATGGTTCTTTCTCAGATTTGTTCATTTCAAGGGCAATTGCTTTGATATTACATATATAGGTACTACATGTGGACCTCTCTCAGATTTGTTCATTTTGTAATGATATCTTTAATTCTCTAATTTTGGTGAATATTTTTGTCATTTTTGGTAAAAAGTGATATTTACGACTTCTTGTTAAAAACCAATAGTTCAATTGCTTTGATATTACATATATAGATACTACATGTAGACCTTTCTCAGATTTGTTCATTTTGTGATGATATCTTCAATTCTCTAATTTTGGTGAATATTTTTGTCATTTTTGGTAAAAAGTGATATTTTCGACTTCTTGTTAAAAACCAAAAATTCAATTGCTTTGATATTACATATATAGATACTACATGTAGACCTTTCACAGATTTGTTCATTTCGTGATGATATCTTTAATTCTCTAATTTTGGTGAATATTTTTGTAATTTTTGGTAAAAAGTGATATTTTCGACTTCTTGTTAAAAACCAAAAATTCAATTGCTTTGATATTACATATATAGATACTACATGTAGACCTTTCTCAGATTTGTTAATTTTGTGATGATATCTTCAATTCTCTAATTTTGGTGAATATTTTTGTAATTTTTGGTAAAAAGTGATATTTTCGACTTCTTGTTAAAAACCAAAAATTCAATTGCTTTGATATTACATATATAGATACTACATGTAGACCTTTCTCAGATTTGTTCATTTTGTGATGATATCTTCAATTCTCTAATTTTGGTGAATATTTTTGTAATTTTTGGTAAAAAGTGATATTTTCGACTTCTTGTTAAAAACCAATAGTTCAATTGCTTTGATATTACATATATAGATACTACATGTAGACCTTTCTCAGATTTGTTCATTTCGTGATGATATCTTTAATTCTCTAATTTTGGTGAATATTTTTGTCATTTTTGTTAAAAAGTAATATTTTCGACTTCTTATTAAAAACTGTAAGTGCGATTGTTTTGATATTACATATATAGGTACTACATGTGGACCTCTCTCAGATTTGTTCATTTTGTGATGATATCTTCAATTCTCTAATTTTGGTGAATATTTTTGTAATTTTTGGTAAAAAGTGATATTTTCGACTTCTTGTTAAAAACCAAAAATTCAATTGCTTTGATATTACATATATAGATACTACATGTAGACCTTTCACAGATTTGTTCATTTCGTGATGATATCTTCAATTCTCTAATTTTGGTGAATATTTTTGTCATTTTTGGTAGAAAGTGATATTTTCGACTTCTTGTTAAAAACTGTAAGTCCGATTGCTTTGATACTATACATATTGTTTATTTTCTAATGATGTCTTCAGTTCTTTAATTAAAATGTGCATTGCTAACAGCGGAGCTATCTCAGCTGATAGGCTGCTTGTTTACTTCTTGTTAAAAACCGCAAGTCCAATTGCTTTGATATTACATATATAGATACTACTTGAGGACTTTTCTCAGATTTGTTCACTTCGTGATGATATCTTCAATTCTCTAATTTTGGTGAATATTTTTGTCATTTTTGGTAAAAAGTGATATTTTCGACTTCTTGTTGAAAACAGTAAGTCTGATTGCTTTGATATTATATATATAGGTACTACAGGTAGACCTCTCTCAGATTTGTTCATTTGATGATGATATCTTCAATTCTCCAATTTTAATGATTATTTTTGACAATTTTGGTAAAAAGTGATATTTTCAATTTCTTGTTGAAAACAGCAAGTCTGATTGCTTTGATACTATACATATTGTTCATTTTCTAATGATATCTTCAGTTCTTTAATTGAAATGTGCATTGCTAACAGCGAAGCTATCTCAGCCGACAGGCTGCTTGTCTATAGTTCACAGTCACTAAACAGATTGGCGACTATGTTATTAACAATGACATGTCTTCTGTTTCATGAATTAGACTGCTTTCAGATAAGTCACTAACAGTGGAGTCCACAGACTGTTTGTCTAACATCTCTTTGATTGTTCAGTTTTTTTGTGCCACAAATTTTTGAGTACAATAAAGACATTCATACTGTACATGTATGTGGTGATTCTTCATCAAATGTAAATAGTTATATTTTCTATTATACACTTTATTAAAATAATTAATGCAGAGAATTTAATGTTTGTCGGTTTCATTTAATTTTTATAGCCATATGCCGTGGTCAAGTATGATTGTGCTTGTGGCATCATGATAACACCATCCCATAATCCCAAAGAAGATAATGGATATAAGGTATTCTGGGAAAATGGAGCCCAGGTTAGTCTTTGAATTACTAGCCCAATTGCTTTGATATTCAATATAGGTTGACCTCTCAGATTTTTTTTAATTTTATGAAGTAAATTACCATATTTAGTTCCACAGCAAAGCTGTTCATATTACTGATATATTACTGATTGTCCGTCGTCGTTGTCTGTCATCGCATGTCAGCGTCCGCTGTTGTCAACTTTTCAATTTCAACGTCTTCTTAAGAAACGCAGGTCAGAATGTTTTCAAATTTGATATGTGTCTAGGATGGTTCTTTCTCAGATTTGTTCATTTCATGTCAAAATCTCAAATTCTCTATTTTTGTTGAATATTTTTGGTAATAACTTATATTTTCGACTCTTGTTTAAAAGCGCCAGTCCGATTGCTTTGATATTGCATATATAGGTACTACATGTGGACCTCTCTCAGATTTGTTCATTTCGTGATGATACCTTCAATTCTCTAATTTTGGTGAATATTTTTGTAATTTTTTGCTCCGCTGTCGACAAAGTCGACACAGCAGAACTGTTCATATTACTGATTGTTTGTCGCCGTCGTCGTCGGCGGCGTCAACTTTCAACTTCTTCTTTGAAACCGCAAGTCAGAATGTTTTCAAATTTGATATGCAAGTACTTTGGATGGTTCTTTCTCAGATTTGTTCATTTCATGTCAAAATCTCAAATTCTCTATTTTTGGTAAAAAGTGATATTTTCAACTTCTTGTAAAAAAAAACCTAAAGTCCGATTACTTTGATATTACATATATAGGTACTACATATGCACCTCTCTCAGATTTGTTCATTTCGTGATGATATCTTTAATTATCTAATTTTGGTGAATATTTTTGGTAAAAAGCGATATTTTTGACTTGTTAAAAACCACAAGTGCAATTGCTTTGATATTACATATATAGGTACATGTACTACATGTGGACCACTCTCAGATTTGTTCATTTCATGATGATTTCTTCAATTCTTTAATTTTGATGAATATTTTTGTCATTTTTAGTAAAAAGTGATATTTTCGACTTCTTGTTAAAAACCACAAGTCCAATTGCTTTGATATTACATATATAGGTACTACATGTGGACCTCTCTCAGATTTTTTTATTTTGTAATGATATCTTCAATTCTCACAGTGCAGTGGTCTGTATCCGGTACTAATGTCACAGTGCATTGGTCTATATACTGATGTCACAGTGCATTGGTCTATGTACTAATGATGTCACACTATGTTGGCCTATATGTTACAGTACATTGGTCTATATACTGATGTCACAGTGCATTGGTCTATATACTAATGATGTCACACTATGTTGGTCTATATGTTACAGTACATTGGTCAATATACTGATGTCACAGTGCATTGGTCTATATACTAATGATGTCACACTATGTTGGTCTATATGTTACAGTACATTGGTCAATATACTGATGTCACAGTGCATTGGTCTATATACTAATGATGTCACACTATGTTGGTCTATATGTTGCAGTACATTGGTCTATATACTGATGTCACTGTGCATTGGTCTATATACTAATGATGTCACACTATGTTGGTCTATATACTAATTATGTCACACTATGTTGGTCTATATACTAATGATGTCACACTATGTTGGTCTATATGTTACAGTACATTGGTCTATATACTGATGTCACAGTGCATTGGTCTATATACTAATGATGTCACACTATGTTGGTCTATACACTAATGATGTCACAGTGCATTGGTCTATATACTAATGATGTCACAGTGCATTGGTCTATATACTAATGATGTCATAGTGCATTGGTCTATATACTAATTATGTCACAGTACATTGGTCTATACACTAATGATGTCACAGTACATTGGTCTATACACTAATGATGTCACAGTACATTGGTCTATACACTAATGATGTCACAGTACATTGGTCTATACACTAATGATGCCACAGTGCAGTGGTCTATACACTAATGATGTCACAGTACATTGGTCTACACACTAATGATGTCACAGTACATTGGTCTATACACTAATGATGTCACAGTGCATTGGTCTATACACTAATGATGTCACAGTGCATTGGTCTATATACTAATGATGTCACAGTGCAGTGGTCTATATCCGGTACTAATGATATCACAGTGCATTGGTCTATATACTGTCACAGTACATTGGTCTATATACTAATGATGTCACAGTGCATTGGTCTATACACTAATGATGTCACACTATGTTATTCTCTATGTTACAGTACATTGGTCTAAATACTGATGTCACAGTACATTGGTCTATATACTGATGTCACAGTACATTGGTCTATACACTAATGATGTCACAGTACATTGGTATATATACTGTCACAGTACATTGGTCTATATACTAATGATGTCACAGTGCATTGGTCTATACACTAATGATATCACAGTGCATTGGTCTATACACTAATGATGTCACAGTACATTGGTCTATACACTAATGATGTCACACTATGTTGGTCTATATGCTACAGTACATTGGTCTGTATACTGATGTCACAGTGCATTGGTCTATATACTAATGATGTCACACTATGTTGGTCTATATGTTACAGTACATTGGTCTATATACTGATGTCACAGTACATTGGTCTATACACTAATGATGTCACACTATGTTGGTCTATATGTTACAGTACATTGGTCTATATACTGATGTCACAGTACATTGGTCTATACACTAATGATGTCACACTATGTTGGTCTATATGCTACAGTACATTGGTCTGTATACTGATGTCACAGTTCATTGATCTATATACTAATGATGTCACACTATGTTGGTCTATATGTTACAGTACATTGGTCTATATACTGATGTCACAGTGCATTGGTCTATACACTAATGATGTCACACTATGTTGGACTATATGTTGCAGTACATTGGTCTATATACTGATGTCACAGTGCATTGGTCTATATACTAATGATGTCACAGTGCAGTGGTCTATATCCGGTACTAATGATATCACAGTGCATTGGTCTATATACTGTCACAGTACATTGGTCTATATACTAATGATGTCACAGTGCATTGGTCTATACACTAATGATGTCACACTATGTTATTCTATATGTTACAGTACATTGGTCTATATACTGATGTCACAGTACATTTGTCTATACATTAATGTCACAGTACATTGGTCTATACATTAATGATGTCACAGTACATTGGTCTATACACTAATGATGTCACAGTACATTGGTCTATACACTAATGATGTCACAGTGCAGTGGTCTATACACTAATGATGTCACAGTACATTGGTCTATACACTAATGATGTCACAATGCATTGGTCTATACACTAATGATGTCACAGTACATTGGTCTATACACTAATGATGTGACAGTACATTGGTCTATACACTAATGATGTCACAGTACGTTGGTCTATACACTAATGATGTCACAGTACATTGGTCTATACACTAATGATGTCACAGTACATTGGTCTATACACTAATGATGTCACAGTACATTGGTCTATACACTAATGATGTCACAGTACATTGGTCTATACACTAATGATGTCACAGTACATTGGTCTATACACTGATGATGTCACAGTACATTGGTCTATACACTAATGATGTCACAGTACATTGGTCTATACACTAATGATGTCACAGTACATTGGTCTATACACTAATGATGTCACAGTACATTGGTCTATACACTAATGATGTCACAGTACATCGGTCTATACACTAATGATGTCACAGTACATTGGTCTATACACTAATGATGTCACAGTACATTGGTCTATACACTAATGATGTCACAGTGCAGTGGTCTATATCCAGTACTAATGATATCACAGTGCATTGGTCTATATACTGTCACAGTACATAGGTCTATATACTAATGATGTCACAGTGCATTGGTCTATACACTAATGATGTCACACTATGTTGGTCTATATGTTACAGTACATTGGTCTATATACTAATGTCACAGTGCATTGGTCTATACACTAATGATGTCACACTATGTTGGACTATATGTTGCAGTACATTGGTCTATATACTGATGTCACAGTGCATTGGTCTATATACTAATGATGTCACAGTGCAGTGGTCTATATCCGGTACTAATGATATCACAGTGCATTTGTCTATATACTGTCACAGTACATTGGTCTATATACTAATGATGTCACAGTGCATTGGTCTATACACTAATGATGTTACACTATGTTGGTCTATATGTTACAGTACATTGGTCTATATACTGATGTCACAGTGCATTGGTCTGTATACTGATGTCACAGTGCATTGGTCTATATACTAATGATGTCACACTATGTTGGTCTATATGTTACAGTACATTGGTCTATATACTGATGTCACAGTGCATTGGTCTGTACACTAATGATGTCACACTATGTTGGACTATTTGTTGCAGTACATTGGTCTATATACTGATGTCACAGTGCATTGGTCTATATACTAATGATGTCACACTATGTTGGTCTATATGTTACAGTACATTGGTCTATATACTGATGTCACAGTGCATTGGTCTGTACACTAATGATGTCACACTATGTTGGACTATATGTTGCAGTACATTGGTCTATATACTGATGTCACAGTGCATTGGTCTATATACTAATGATGCCACACTATGTTGGACTATATGTTGCAGTACATTGGTCTATATACTGATGTCACAGTGCATTGGTCTATACAATGTATACTAATGATGTCACACTATGTTGGTCTATACACTAATGATGTGACAGTACATTGGTCTATACACTAATGATGTCACAGTACGTTGGTCTATACACTAATGATGTCACAGTACATTGGTCTATACACTAATGATGTCACAGTACATTGGTCTATACACTAATGATGTGACAGTACATTGGTCTATACACTAATGATGTCACAGTACATTGGTCTATACACTAATGATGTCACAGTACATTGGTCTATACACTAATGATGTCACAGTACATTGGTCTATACACTAATGATGTCACAGTGCAGTGGTCTATATCCAGTACTAATGATATCACAGTGCATTGGTCTATATACTGTCACAGTACATAGGTCTATATACTAATGATGTCACAGTGCATTGGTCTATACACTAATGATGTCACACTATGTTGGTCTATATGTTACAGTACATTGGTCTATATACTAATGTCACAGTGCATTGGTCTATACACTAATGATGTCACACTATGTTGGACTATATGTTGCAGTACATTGGTCTATATACTGATGTCACAGTGCATTGGTCTATATACTAATGATGTCACAGTGCAGTGGTCTATATCCGGTACTAATGATATCACAGTGCATTTGTCTATATACTGTCACAGTACATTGGTCTATATACTAATGATGTCACAGTGCATTGGTCTATACACTAATGATGTCACACTATGTTGGTCTATATGTTACAGTACATTGGTCTATATACTGATGTCACAGTGCATTGGTCTGTATACTGATGTCACAGTGCATTGGTCTATATACTAATGATGTCACACTATGTTGGTCTATATGTTACAGTACATTGGTCTATATACTGATGTCACAGTGCATTGGTCTATATACTAATGATGTCACACTATGTTGGTCTATATGTTACAGTACATTGGTCTATATACTGATGTCACAGTGCATTGGTCTGTACACTAATGATGCCACACTATGTTGGACTATATGTTGCAGTACATTGGTCTATATACTGATGTCACAGTGCATTGGTCTATACAATGTATACTAATGATGTCACAGTGCATTGGTCTATATACTAATGATGTCACACTATGTTGGTCTATATGTTACAGTACATTGGTCTATATACTGATGTCACAGTACATTGGTCTATATACTGATGTCACAGTACATTGGTATATATACTAATGATGTCACTATGTTGGTCTATATGCTACAGTACATTGTTCTGTATACTGATGTCACAGTTCATTGGTCTATATACTAATGATGTCACACTATGTTGGTCTATATGTTACAGTACATTGGTCAATATACTGATGCCACAGTGCATTGGTCTATATACTAATGATGTCACAGTACATTGGTCTATACACTAATGATGTCACAGTGCATTGCTCTATACACTAATGATGTCACAGTGCATTGGTCTATACACTAATGATGTCACAGTACATTGGTCTATACAATAATGATGTCACAGTGCATTGGTCTATACACTAATGATGTCACAGTGCATTGGTCTATATACTAATGATGTCACAGTACATTGGTCTATACACTAATGATGTCACAGTACATTGGTCTATACACTAATGATGTCACAGTACATTGGTCTATACACTAATGATGTCATAGTACATTGGTCTATGCACTAATGATGTCACAATGCATTGGTATATACACTAATGATGTCACAGTACATTGGTCTATACACTAATGATGTCACAGTACATTGGTCTATACACTAATGATGTCACAGTACATTGGTCTATACACTAATGATGTCACAGTACATTGGTCTATACACTAATGATGTCACAGTACATTGGTCTATATACTGATGTCACAGTACATTGGTCTATACACTAATGATGTCACACTATGTTGGTCTATATGTTACAGTACATTGATCTATATACTGATGTCACAGTGCATTGGTCTATACACTAATGATGTCACACTATGTTGGACTATATGTTGCAGTACATTGGTCTATATACTGATGTCACAGTGCATTGGGTTATACAATGTATACTAATGATGTCACAGTGCATTGGTCTATATACTAATGATGCCACACTATGTTGGTATATATGTTACAGTACATTGGTCTATATACTGATGTCACAGTGCATTGGTCTATATACTAATGATGTCACACTATGTTGGTCTATATGTTACAGTACATTGATCTATATACTGATGTCACAGTGCATTGGTCTATACACTAATGATGTCACACTATGTTGGACTATATGTTGCAGTACATTGGTCTATATACTGATGTCACAGTGCATTGGGTTATACACTAATGATGTCACAATACATTGGTCTATACACTAATGATGTCACAATACATTGGTCTATACACTAATGATGCCACAGTACATTGGTCTATACACTAATGATGCCACAGTACATTGGTCTATACACTAATGATGTCACAGTGCAGTGGTCTATACACTGATGATGTCACAGTTCATTGGTCTATACACTAATGATGTCACAGTGCATTGGAGTATATACTAATGATGTCACACTATGTTGGTCTCTATGTTACAGTACATTGGTCTATATACTGATGTCACAATACCTTGGTCTATACACTAATGATGTCACAGTACATTGGTCTATACACTAATGATGTCACATTACATTGGTCTATACACTAATGATGTCACAGTACATTGGTCTATACACTAATGATGTCACAGTACATTGGTCTATACACTAATGATGTCACAATGCATTGGTCTATACACTAATGATGTCACAGTACATTGGTCTATACACTAATGATGTCACAGTACATTGGTCTATACACTAATGATGTCACAGTGCAGTGGTCTATACACTAATGATGTCACAATACATTGGTCTATACACTAATGATGTCACAGTACATTGGTCTATACACTAATGATGTCACAGTGCAGTGGTCTATACACTGATGATGTCACAGTTCATTGGTCTATACACTAATGATGTCACAATGCATTATTCTATACACTAATGATGTCACAATGCATTGGTCTATACACTAATGATGTCACAGTACATTGGTCTATACACTAATGATGTCACAGTACATTGGTCTATACACTAATGATGTCACAGTACATTGGTCTATACACTAATGATGTCACAATGCATTGGTCTATACACTAATGATGTCACAGTACATTGGTCTATACACTAATGATGTCACAGTACATTGGTCTATATACTAATGATGTCACACTGTGTTGGTCTATATGTTACAGTACATTGGTCTATATACTGATGTCACAGTGCATTGGTCTATATACTAATGATGTCACACTATGTTGGTCTATATGTTGCAGTACATTGGTCTATATACTGATGTCACAGTGCATTGGTCTATATACTAATGATGTCACAGTGCATTGGTCTATATACTAATGATGTTACACTATGTTTTTCTATATGTTACAGTGCATTGGTCTATATACTGATGTCACAGTGCATTGGTCTATATACTAATGATGTCACACTATGTTGGTCTATATGTTACAGTACATTGGTCTATATACTGATGTCACAGTGCATTGGTCTATATACTAATGATGTCACACTATGTTGGTCTATATGTTACAGTACATTGGTCTATACACTAATGATGTCACAGTACATTCGTCTATACACTAATGATGTCACAGTACATTGGGCTATACACTAATGATGTCACAGTACATTGGTCTATACACTAATGATGTCACAGTACATTGGTCTATACACTAATGATGTCACAGTACATTGGTCTATACACTAATGATGTCACAGTACATTGGTCTATACACTAATGATGTCACAGTACATTGGTCTATACACTAATGATGTCACAGTACATTGGTCTATACACTAATGATGTCACAGTACAATGGTCTATACACTAATGATGTCACAGTACATTGGTCTATACACTAATGATGTCACAGTACATTGGTCTATACACTAATGATGTCACAGTACATTGGTCTATACACTAATGATGTAACAGTACATTGGTCTATACACTAATGATGTAACAGTACATTGGTCTATACACTAATAATGTCACAGTACATTGGTCTATACACTAATGATGTCACAGTACATTGGTCTATACACTAATGATGTCACAATGCATTGGTCTATACACTAATGATGTCACAATGCATTGGTCTATACACTAATGATGTCACAGTACATTGGTCTATACACTAATGATGTCACAGTACATTGGTCTATATACTAATGATGTCACACTGTGTTGGTCTATATGTTACAGTACATTGGTCTATATACTGATGTCACAGTGCATTGATCTATATACTAATGATGTCACACTATGTTGGTCTATATGTTGCAGTACATTGGTCTATATACTGATGTCACAGTGCATTGGTCTATATACTAATGATGTCACAGTGCATTGGTCTATATACTAATGATGTCACACTATGTTTTTCTATATGTTACAGTACATTGGTCTATATACTGATGTCACTGTGCATTGGTCTATATACTAATGATGTCACACTATGTTGGTCTATATGTTACAGTACATTGGTCTATATACTGATGTCACAGTGCATTGGTCTATATACTAATGATGTCACACTATGTTGGTCTATAAGTTACAGTACATTGGTCTATACACTAATGATGTCACAGTACATTCGTCTATACACTAATGATGTCACAGTACATTGGGCTATACACTAATGATGTCACAGTACATTGGTCTATACACTAATGATGTCACAGTACATTGGTCTATACACTAATGATGTCACAGTACATTGGTCTATACACTAATGATGTCACAGTACATTGGTCTATACACTAATGATGTCACAGTACATTGGTCTATACACTAATGATGTCACAGTACATTGGTCTGTACACTAATGATGTAACAGTACATTGGTCTATACACTAATAATGTCACAGTACATTGGTCTATACACTAATGATGTCACAGTACATTGGTCTGTACACTAATGATGTAACAGTACATTGGTCTATACACTAATAATGTCACAGTGCATTGGTCTATATACTAATGATGTCACACTATGTTGGTCTATATGTTACAGTACATTGGTCTATATACTGATGTCACAGTGCATTGGTCTATATACTAATGATGTCACACTATGTTGGTCTATATGTTACAGTCCATTGGTCTATATACTGATGTCACAGTGCATTGGTCTATATACTAATGATGTCACACTATGTTGGTCTATATGTTACAGTACATTGGTCTATACACTAATGATGTCACAGTGCATTGGTCTATATACTAATGATGTCACACTATGTTGGTCTCTATGTTACAGTACATTGGTCTATATACTGATGTCACAGTACATTGGTCTATACACTAATGATGTCACAGTGCATTGGTCTATATACTAATGATGTCACAGTGCATTGGTCTATATACTAATGATGTCACAGTGCATTGGTCTATATACTAATGATGTCTCAGTACATTGGTCTATATACTAATGATGTCACACTATGTTGGACTATATGTTGCAGTACATTGGTCTATATACTAATGATGTCACACTATGTTGGACTATATGTTGCAGTACATTGGTCTATATACTGATGTCACAGTGCATTGGTCTATACACTAATGATGTCACACTATGTTGGTCTATATGTTACAGTACACTGGTCTATACACTAATGATGTCACACAATGTTGGTCTATATGTTACAGTACACTGGTCTATATACTAATGATGTCACAGTGCATTGGTCTATATACTAATGATGTCTCAGTACATTGGTCTATATACTAATGATGTCACACTATGTTGGACTATATGTTGCAGTACATTGGTCTATATACTGATGTCACAGTGCATTGGTCTATATACTAATGATGTCACAGTGCATTGGTCTATATACTAATGATGTCACACTATGTTGGTCTATATGTTACAGTACATTGGTCTATATACTGATGTCACAGTGCATTGGTATATATACTAATGATGTCACACTATGTTGGTCTATATGTTACAGTACATTGGTCTATATACTGATGTCACAGTGCATTGGTATATATACTAATGATGTCACACTATGTTGGTCTATATGTTACAGTGCATTGGTCTATACACTAATGATGTCACAGTGCATTGGTCTATATACTAATGATGTCACACTATGTTGGTCTATATGTTACAGTACATTGGTCTATATAATGATGTCACAGTGCATTGGTCTATATACTAATGATGTCACACTATGTTGGTCAATATGTTACAGTACATTGGTCTATATACTGATGTCACAGTGCATTGGTCTATATACTAATGATGTCACACTATGTTGGTCTATATGTTACAGTACATTGGTCTATATACTGATGTCACAGTGCATTGGTCTATATACTAATGATGTCACACTATGTTGGTCTATATGTTACAGTACATTGGTCTATACACTAATGATGTCACAGTGCATTGGTCTATATACTAATGATGTCACAGTGCATTGGTCTATATACTAATGATGTCACAGTGCATTGGTCTATATACTAATGATGTCTCAGTACATTGGTCTATATACTAATGATGTCACACTATGTTGGACTATATGTCTCAGTACATTGGTCTATATACTAATGATGTCACACTATGTTGGACTATATGTTGCAGTACATTGGTCTATATACTGATGTCACAGTGCATTGGTCTATACACTAATGATGTCACACTATGTTGGTCTATATGTTACAGTACACTGGTCTATACACTAATGATGTCACACAATGTTGGTCTATATGTTACAGTACACTGGTCTATATACTAATGATGTCACAGTGCATTGGTCTATATACTAATGATGTCTCAGTACATTGGTCTATATACTAATGATGTCACACTATGTTGGACTATATGTTGCAGTACATTGGTCTATATACTGATGTCACAGTGCATTGGTCTATATACTAATGATGTCACAGTGCATTGGTCTATATACTAATGATGTCACACTATGTTGGTCTATATGTTACAGTACATTGGTCTATATACTGATGTCACAGTGCATTGGTATATATACTAATGATGTCACACTATGTTGGTCTATATGTTACAGTGCATTGGTCTATACACTAATGATGTCACAGTGCATTGGTCTATATACTAATGATGTCACACTATGTTGGTCTATATGTTACAGTACATTGGTCTATATACTGATGTCACAGTGCATTGGTCTATATACTAATGATGTCACACTATGTTGGTCAATATGTTACAGTACATTGGTCTATATACTGATGTCACAGTGCATTGGTCTATATACTAATGATGTCACACTATGTTGGTCTATATGTTACAGTCCATTGGTCTATATACTGATGTCACAGTGCATTGGTCTATATACTAATGATGTCACACTATGTTGGTCTATATGTTACAGTACATTGGTCTATACACTAATGATGTCACAGTGCATTGGTCTATATACTAATGATGTCACACTATGTTGGTGTCTATGTTACAGTACATTGGTCTATATACTGATGTCACAGTACATTGGTCTATACGCTAATCATGTCACAGTACATTGGTCTATACACTAATGATGTCACAGTACATTTGTCTATACACTAATGATGTCACAGTACATTGGGCTATACACTAATGATGTCACAGTACATTGGTCTATACACTAATGATGTCACAGTACATTGGTCTATACACTAATGATGTCACAGTACATTGGTCTATACACTAATGATGTCACAGTACATTGGTCTATACACTAATGATGTCACAGTACATTGGTCTATACACTAATGATGTAACAGTACATTGATCTATACACTAATGATGTAACAGTACATTGGTCTATACACTAATAATGTCACAGTACATTGGTCTATACACTAATGATGTCACAGTACATTGGTCTATACACTAATGATGTCACAGTGCATTGGTCTATATACTAATGATGTCACAGTACATTGGTCTATACACTAATGATGTCACAGTGCATTGCTCTATACACTAATGATGTTACAGTGCATTGGTCTATACACTAATGATGTCACAGTACATTGGTCTATACAATAATGATGTCACAGTGCATTGGTCTATACACTAATGATGTCACAGTGCATTGGTCTATATACTAATGATGTCACAGTACATTGGTCTATACACTAATGATGTCACAGTACATTGGTCTATACACTAATGATGTCACAGTACATTGGTCTATACACTAATGATGTCACAGTACATTGGTCTATACACTAATGATGTCACAGTACATTGGTCTATACACTAATGATGTCACAGTACATTGGTCTATACACTAATGATGTCACAGTACATTGGTCTATACACTAATGATGTCACAGTACATCGGTCTATACACTAATGATGTCACAGTACATTGGTCTATACACTAATTATGTCACAGTACATTGGTCTATACACTAATGATGTCACAGTGCAGTGGTCTATATCCGGTACTAATGATATCACAGTGCATTGGTCTATATACTGTCACAGTACATTGGTCTATATACTAATGATGTCACAGTGCATTGGTCTATACACTAATGATGTCACACTATGTTGGTCTATATGTTACAGTACATTGGTCTATATACTGATGTCACAGTGCATTGGTCTATACACTAATGATGTCACACTATGTTGGTCTATATGTTGCAGTACATTGGTCTATATACTGATGTCACAGTGCATTGGTCTATACACTAATGATGTCACACTATGTTGGACTATATGTTGCAGTACATTGGTCTATATACTGATGTCACTGTACATTGGTCTATATACTAATGATGTCACAGTGCATTGGTCTATATACTAATGATGTCTCAGTACATTGGTCTATATACTAATGATGTCACACTATGTTGGACTATATGTCGCAGTACATTGGTCTATATACTGATGTCACAGTGCATTGGTCTATACACTAATGATGTCACACTATGTTGGTCTATATGTTACAGTACACTGGTCTATACACTAATGATGTCACACTATGTTGGTCTATATGTTACAGTACACTGGTCTATATACTAATGATGTCACAGTGCATTGGTCTATATACTAATGATGTCTCAGTACATTGGTCTATATACTAATGATGTCACACTATGTTGGTCTATATGTTACAGTGCATTGGTCTATACACTAATGATGTCACAGTGCATTGGTCTAAATACTAATGATGTCACACTATGTTGGTCTATATGTTACAGTACATTGGTCTATATACTGATGTCACAGTGCATTGGTCTATATACTAATGATGTCACACTATGTTGGTCAATATGTTACAGTACATTGGTCTATATACTGATGTCACAGTGCATTGGTCTATATACTAATGATGTCACACTATGTTGGTCTATATGTTACAGTCCATTGGTCTATATACTGATGTCACAGTGCATTGGTCTATATACTAATGATGTCACACTATGTTGGTCTATATGTTACAGTACATTGGTCTATACACTAATGATGTCACAGTGCATTGGTCTATATACTAATGATGTCACACTATGTTGGTCTCTATGTTACAGTACATTGGTCTATATACTGATGTCACAGTACATTGGTCTATACGCTAATCATGTCACAGTACATTGGTCTATACACTAATGATGTCACAGTACATTTGTCTATACACTAATGATGTCACAGTACATTGGGCTATACACTAATGATGTCACAGTACATTGGTCTATACACTAATGATGTCACAGTACATTGGTCTATACACTAATGATGTCACAGTACATTGGTCTATACACTAATGATGTCACAGTACATTGGTCTATACACTAATGATGTCACAGTACATTGGTCTATACACTAATGATGTCACAGTACATTGGTCTATACACTAATGATGTAACAGTACATTGGTCTATACACTAATGATGTAACAGTACATTGGTCTATACACTAATAATGTCACAGTACATTGGTCTATACACTAATGATGTCACAGTACATTGGTCTATACACTAATGATGTCACAGTGCATTGGTCTATATACTAATGATGTCACAGTACATTGGTCTATACACTAATGATGTCACAGTGCATTGCTCTATACACTAATGATGTCACAGTGCATTGGTCTATACACTAATGATGTCACAGTACATTGGTCTATACAATAATGATGTCACAGTGCATTGGTCTATACACTAATGATGTCACAGTGCATTGGTCTATATACTAATGATGTCACAGTACATTGGTCTATACACTAATGATGTCACAGTACATTGGTCTATACACTAATGATGTCACAGTACATTGGTCTATACACTAATGATGTCACAGTACATTGGTCTATACACTAATGATGTCACAGTACATTGGTCTATACACTAATGATGTCACAGTACATTGGTCTATACACTAATGATGTCACAGTACATTGGTCTATACACTAATGATGTCACAGTACATCGGTCTATACACTAATGATGTCACAGTACATTGGTCTATACACTAATGATGTCACAGTACATTGGTCTATACACTAATGATGTCACAGTGCAGTGGTCTATATCCGGTACTAATGATATCACAGTGCATTGGTCTATATTCTGTCACAGTACATTGGTCTATATACTAATGATGTCACAGTGCATTGGTCTATACACTAATGATGTCACACTATGTTGGTCTATATGTTACAGTACATTGGTATATATACTGATGTCACAGTGCATTGGTCTATACACTAATGATGTCACACTATGTTGGTCTATATGTTGCAGTACATTGGTCTATATACTGATGTCACAGTGCATTGGTCTATACACTAATGATGTCACACTATGTTGGACTATATGTTGCAGTACATTGGTCTATATACTGATGTCACTGTACATTGGTCTATATACTAATGATGTCACAGTGCATTGGTCTATATACTAATGATGTCACAGTGCATTGGTCTATATACTAATGATGTCTCAGTACATTGGTCTATATACTAATGATGTCACACTATGTTGGACTATATGTCGCAGTACATTGGTCTATATACTGATGTCACAGTGCATTGGTCTATACACTAATGATGTCACACTATGTTGGTCTATATGTTACAGTACACTGGTCTATACACTAATGATGTCACACTATGTTGGTCTATATGTTACAGTACACTGGTCTATATACTAATGATGTCACAGTGCATTGGTCTATATACTAATGATGTCTCAGTACATTGGTCTATATACTAATGATGTCACACTATGTTGGTCTATATGTTACAGTGCATTGGTCTATACACTAATGATGTCACAGTGCATTGGTCTATATACTAATGATGTCACACTATGTTGGTCTATATGTTACAGTACATTGGTCTATATACTGATGTCACAGTGCATTGGTCTATATACTAATGATGTCACACTATGTTGGTCAATATGTTACAGTACATTGGTCTATATACTGATGTCACAGTGCATTGGTCTATATACTAATGATGTCACACTATGTTGGTCTATATGTTTCAGTCCATTGGTCTATATACTAATGATGTCACACTATGTCGGTCTATATGTTACAGTACATTGGTCTATATACTGATGTCACAGTGCATTGGTCTATATACTAATGATGTCACACTATGTTGGTCTATATGTTACAGTACATTGGTCTATATACTGATGTCACAGTGCATTGGTCTATATACTAATGATGTCACACTATGTTGGTCTATATGTTACAGTCCATTGGTCTATATACTGATGTCACAGTGCATTGGTCTATATACTAATGATGTCACACTATGTTGGTCTATATGTTACAGTACATTGGTCTATACACTAATGATGTCACAGTGCATTGGTCTATATACTAATGATGTCACACTATGTTGGTCTCTATGTTACAGTACATTGGTCTATATACTGATGTCACAGTACATTGGTCTATACGCTAATCATGTCACAGTACATTGGTCTATACACTAATGATGTCACAGTACATTTGTCTATACACTAATGATGTCACAGTACATTGGGCTATACACTAATGATGTCACAGTACATTGGTCTATACACTAATGATGTCACAGTACATTGGTCTATACACTAATGATGTCACAGTACATTGGTCTATACACTAATGATGTCACAGTACATTGGTCTATACACTAATGATGTCACAGTACATTGGTCTATACACTAATGATGTAACAGTACATTGGTCTATACACTAATGATGTAACAGTACATTGGTCTATACACTAATAATGTCACAGTACATTGGTCTATACACTAATGATGTCACAGTACATTGGTCTATACACTAATGATGTCACAGTGCATTGGTCTATATACTAATGATGTCACAGTACATTGGTCTATACACTAATGATGTCACAGTGCATTGCTCTATACACTAATGATGTCACAGTGCATTGGTCTATACACTAATGATGTCACAGTACATTGGTCTATACAATAATGATGTCACAGTGCATTGGTCTATACACTAATGATGTCACAGTGCATTGGTCTATATACTAATGATGTCACAGTACATTGGTCTATACACTAATGATGTCACAGTACATTGGTCTATACACTAATGATGTCACAGTACATTGGTCTATACACTAATGATGTCATAGTACATTGGTCTATGCACTAATGATGTCACAGTACATTGGTCTATACACTAATGATGTCACAGTACATGGGTCTATACACTAATGATGTCACAGTACATGGGTCTATACACTAATGATGTCACAGTACATTGGTCTATACACTAATGATGTCACAGTACATTGGTCTATACACTAATGATGTCACAGTACATTGGTCTATACACTAATGATGTCACAGTACATTGGTCTATACACTAATGATGTCACAGTACATTGGTCTATACACTAATGATGTCACAGTACATTGGTCTATACACTAATGATGTCACAGTACATTGGTCTATACACTAATGATGTCACAGTACATCGGTCTATACACTAATGATGTCACAGTACATCGGTCTATACACTAATGATGTCACAGTACATTGGTCTATACACTAATGATGTCACAGTGCAGTGGTCTATATCCGGTACTAATGATATCACAGTGCATTGGTCTATATACTGTCACAGTACATTGGTCTATATACTAATGATGTCACAGTGCATTGGTCTATACACTAATGATGTCACACTATGTTGGTCTATATGTTACAGTACATTGGTCTATATACTGATGTCACAGTGCATTGGTCTATACACTAATGATGTCACACTATGTTGGTCTATATGTTGCAGTACATTGGTCTATATACTGCTGTCACAGTGCATTGGTCTATACACTAATGATGTCACACTATGTTGGACTATATGTTGCAGTACATTGGTCTATATACTGATGTCACTGTACATTGGTCTATATACTAATGATGTCACAGTGCATTGGTCTATATACTAATGATGTCACAGTGCATTGGTCTATATACTAATGATGTCTCAGTACATTGGTCTATATACTAATGATGTCACACTATGTTGGACTATATGTTGCAGTACATTGGTCTATATACTGATGTCACAGTGCATTGGTCTATACACTAATGATGTCACACTATGTTGGTCTATATGTTACAGTACACTGGTCTATACACTAATGATGTCACACTATGTTGGTCTATATGTTACAGTACACTGGTCTATATACTAATGATGTCTCAGTACATTGGTCTATATACTAATGATGTCACACTATGTTGGTCTCTATGTTACAGTACATTGGTCTATATACTGATGTCACAGTACATTGGTCTATACGCTAATAATGTCACAGTACATTGGTCTATACACTAATGATGTCACAGTACATTTGTCTATACACTAATGATGTCACAGTACATTGGGCTATACACTAATGATGTCACAGTACATTGGTCTATACACTAATGATGTCACAGTACATTGGTCTATACACTAATGATGTCACAGTACATTGGTCTATACACTAATGATGTCACAGTACATTGGTCTATACACTAATGATGTCACAGTACATTGGTCTATACACTAATGATGTCACAGTACATTGGTCTATACACTAATGATGTAACAGTACATTGGTGTATACACTAATAATATCACAGTACATTGGTCTATACACTAATGATGTCACAGTACATTGGTCTATACACTAATGATGTCACAGTGCATTGGTCTATATACTAATGATGTCACAGTACATTGGTCTATACACTAATGATGTCACAGTGCATTGCTCTATACACTAATGATGTCACAGTGCATTGGTCTATACACTAATGATGTCACAGTACATTGGTCTATACAATAATGATGTCACAGTGCATTGGTCTATACACTAATGATGTCACAGTGCATTGGTCTATATACTAATGATGTCACAGTACATTGGTCTATACACTAATGATGTCATAGTACATTGGTCTATGCACTAATGATGTCACAATGCATTGGTATATACACTAATGATGTCACAGTACATTGGTCTATACACTAATGATGTCACAGTACATTGTCTATACACTAATGATGTCACAGTACATTGATCTATACACTAATGATGTCACAGTACATTGGTCTATACACTAATGATGTCACAGTACATTGGTCTATACACTAATGATGTCACAGTACATTGGTCTATACACTAATGATGTCACAGTACATTGGTCTATACACTAATGATGTCACAGTACATTGGTCTATACACTAATGATGTCACAGTACATTGGTCTATACACTAATGATGTCACAGTACATTGGTCTATACACTAATGATGTCACAGTACATCGGTCTATACACTAATGATGTCACAGTACATTGGTCTATACACTAATGATGTCACAGTACATTGGTCTATACACTAATGATGTCACAGTGCAGTGGTCTATATCCGGTACTAATGATATCACAGTGCATTGGTCTATATACTGTCACAGTACATTGGTCTATATACTAATGATGTCACAGTGCATTGGTCTATACACTAATGATGTCACACTATGTTGGTCTATATGTTACAGTACATTGGTATATATACTGATGTCACAGTGCATTGGTCTATACACTAATGATGTCACACTATGTTGGTCTATATGTTTCAGTACATTGGTCTATATACTGATGTCACAGTGCATTGGTCTATACACTAATGATGTCACACTATGTTGGACTATATGTTGCAGTACATTGGTCTATATACTGATGTCACTGTACATTGGTCTATATACTAATGATGTCACAGTGCATTGGTCTATATACTAATGATGTCACAGTGCATTGGTCTGTATACTAATGATGTCTCAGTACATTGGTCTATATACTAATGATGTCACACTATGTTGGACTATATGTTGCAGTACATTGGTCTATATACTGATGTCACAGTGCATTGGTCTATACACTAATGATGTCACACTATGTTGGTCTATATGTTACAGTACACTGGTCTATACACTAATGATGTCGCACTATGTTGGTCTATATGTTACAGTACACTGGTCTATATACTAATGATGTCACAGTGCATTGGTCTATATACTAATGATGTCTCAGTACATTGGCCTATATACTAATGATGTCACACTATGTTGGACTATATGTTGCAGTACATTGGTCTATATACTGATGTCACAGTGCATTGGTCTATATACTAATGATGTCACAGTGCATTGGTCTATATACTAATGATGTCACACTATGTTGGTCTATATGTTACAGTACATTGGTCTATACACTAATGATGTCACAGTGCATTGGTCTATACACTAATGATGTCACAGTGCATTGGTCTATATACTAATGATGTCACACTATGTTGGTCTATATGTTACAGTACATTGGTTTATATACTGATGTCACAGTGCATTGGTCTATATACTAATGATGTCACACTATGTTGGTCAATATGTTACAGTACATTGGTCTATATACTGATGTCACAGTGCATTGGTCTATATACTAATGATGTCACACTATGTTGGTCTATATGTTACAGTACATTGGTCTATATACTGATGTCACAGTGCATTGGTCTATATACTAATGATGTCACACTATGTTGGTCTATATGTTACAGTACATTGGTCTATACACTAATGATGTCACAGTGCATTGGTCTATATACTAATGATGTCACAGTGCATTGGTCTATATACTAATGATGTCACAGTGCATTGGTCTATATACTAATGATGTCTCAGTACATTGGTCTATATACTAATGATGTCACACTATGTTGGACTATATGTTGCAGTACATTGGTCTATATACTGATGTCACAGTGCATTGGTCTATACACTAATGATGTCACACTATGTTGGTCTATATGTTACAGTACACTGGTCTATACACTAATGATGTCACACTATGTTGGTCTATATGTTACAGTACACTGGTCTATATACTAATGATGTCACAGTGCATTGGTCTATATACTAATGATGTCTCAGTACATTGGTCTATATACTAATGATGTTACACTATGTTGGACTATATGTTGCAGTACATTGGTCTATATACTGATGTCACAGTGCATTGGTCTATATACTAATGATGTCACAGTGCATTGGTCTATATACTAATGATGTCACACTATGTTGGTCTATATGTTACAGTACATTGGTCTATATACTGATGTCACAGTGCATTGGTATATATACTAATGATGTCACACTATGTTGGTCTATATGTTACAGTGCATTGGTCTATACACTAATGATGTCACAGTGCATTGGTCTATATACTAATGATGTCACACTATGTTGGTCTATATGTTACAGTACATTGGTCTATATACTGATGTCACAGTGCATTGGTCTATATACTAATGATGTCACACTATGTTGGTCTATATGTTACAGTACATTGGTCTATATACTGATGTCACAGTGCATTGGTCTATATACTAATGATGTCACACTATGTTGGTCTATATGTTACAGTACATTGGTCTATATACTGATGTCACAGTGCATTGGTCTATATACTAATGATGTCACACTATGTTGGTCTATATGTTACAGTACATTGGTCTATACACTAATGATGTCACAGTGCATTGGTCTATATACTAATGATGTCACACTATGTTGGTCTCTATGTTACAGTACATTGGTCTATATACTGATGTCACAGTACATTGGTCTATACGCTAATAATGTCACAGTACATTGGTCTATACACTAATGATGTCACAGTACATTTGTCTATACACTAATGATGTCACAGTACATTGGGCTATACACTAATGATGTCACAGTACATTGGTCTATACACTAATGATGTCACAGTACATTGGTCTATACACTAATGATGTCACAGTACAATGGTCTATACACTAATGATGTCACAGTACATTGGTCTATACACTAATGATGTCACAGTACATTGGTCTATACACTAATGATGTCACAGTACATTGGTTTATACACTAATGATGTAACAGTACATTGGTCTATACACTAATAATTTCACAGTACATTGGTCTATACACTAATGATGTCACAGTACATTGGTCTATACACTAATGATGTCACAGTGCATTGGTCTATATACTAATGATGTCACAGTACATTGGTCTATACACTAATGATGTCACAGTGCATTGCTCTATACACTAATGATGTCACAGTGCATTGGTCTATACACTAATGATGTCACAGTACATTGGTCTATACACTAATGATGTCATAGTGCATTGGTCTATACACTAATGATGTCACAGTGCATTGGTCTATACACTAATGATGTCACAGTGCATTGGTCTATATACTAATGATGTCACAGTGCATTGGTCTATACACTAATGATGTCACAGTGCATTGGTCTATACACTAATGATGTCACAGTGCATTGGTCTATACACTAATGATGTCGCAGTACATTGGTCTATACACTAATGATGTCACAGTACATTGGTCTATACACTAATGATGTCACAGTACATTGGTCTATACACTAATGATGTCACAGTACATTGGTCTATACACTAATGATGTAACAGTACATTGGTCTATACACTAATGATGTAACAGTACATTGGTCTATACACTAATGATGTAACAGTACATTGGTCTATACACTAATGATGTCACAGTACATTGGTCTATACACTAATGATGTCACAGTACATTGGTCTATACACTAATGATGTCACAGTGCATTGGTCTATATACTAATGATGTCACAGTACATTGGTCTATACACTAATGATGTCACAGTGCATTGCTCTATACACTAATGATGTCACAGTGCATTGGTCTATATACTAATGATGTCACAGTACATTGGTCTATACACTAATGATGTCATAGTACATTGGTCTATGCACTAATGATGTCACAATGCATTGGTATATACACTAATGATGTCACAGTACATTGGTCTATACACTAATGATGTCACAGTACATTGTCTATACACTAATGATGTCACAGTACATTGATCTATACACTAATGATGTCACAGTACATTGGTCTATACACTAATGATGTCACAGTACATTGGTCTATACACTAATGATGTCACAGTACATTGGTCTATACACTAATGATGTCACAGTACATTGGTCTATACACTAATGATGTCACAGTACATCGGTCTATACACTAATGATGTCACAGTACATTGGTCTATACACTAATGATGTCACAGTACATTGGTCTATACACTAATGATGTCACAGTGCAGTGGTCTATATCCGGTACTAATGATATCACAGTGCATTGGTCTATATACTGTCACAGTACATTGGTCTATATACTAATGATGTCACAGTGCATTGGTCTATACACTAATGATGTCACACTATGTTGGTCTATATGTTACAGTACATTGGTATATATACTGATGTCACAGTGCATTGGTCTATACACTAATGATGTCACACTATGTTGGTCTATATGTTTCAGTACATTGGTCTATATACTGATGTCACAGTGCATTGGTCTATACACTAATGATGTCACACTATGTTGGACTATATGTTGCAGTACATTGGTCTATATACTGATGTCACTGTACATTGGTCTATATACTAATGATGTCACAGTGCATTGGTCTATATACTAATGATGTCACAGTGCATTGGTCTGTATACTAATGATGTCTCAGTACATTGGTCTATATACTAATGATGTCACACTATGTTGGACTATATGTTGCAGTACATTGGTCTATATACTGATGTCACAGTGCATTGGTCTATACACTAATGATGTCACACTATGTTGGTCTATATGTTACAGTACACTGGTCTATACACTAATGATGTCGCACTATGTTGGTCTATATGTTACAGTACACTGGTCTATATACTAATGATGTCACAGTGCATTGGTCTATATACTAATGATGTCTCAGTACATTGGCCTATATACTAATGATGTCACACTATGTTGGACTATATGTTGCAGTACATTGGTCTATATACTGATGTCATAGTGCATTGGTCTATATACTAATGATGTCACAGTGCATTGGTCTATATACTAATGATGTCACACTATGTTGGTCTATATGTTACAGTACATTGGTCTATACACTAATGATGTCACAGTGCATTGGTCTATACACTAATGATGTCACAGTGCATTGGTCTATATACTAATGATGTCACACTATGTTGGTCTATATGTTACAGTACATTGGTTTATATACTGATGTCACAGTGCATTGGTCTATATACTAATGATGTCACACTATGTTGGTCAATATGTTACAGTACATTGGTCTATATACTGATGTCACAGTGCATTGGTCTATATACTAATGATGTCACACTATGTTGGTCTATATGTTACAGTACATTGGTCTATATACTGATGTCACAGTGCATTGGTCTATATACTAATGATGTCACACTATGTTGGTCTATATGTTACAGTACATTGGTCTATACACTAATGATGTCACAGTGCATTGGTCTATATACTAATGATGTCACAGTGCATTGGTCTATATACTAATGATGTCACAGTGCATTGGTCTATATACTAATGATGTCTCAGTACATTGGTCTATATACTAATGATGTCACACTATGTTGGACTATATGTTGCAGTACATTGGTCTATATACTGATGTCACAGTGCATTGGTCTATACACTAATGATGTCACACTATGTTGGTCTATATGTTACAGTACACTGGTCTATACACTAATGATGTCACACTATGTTGGTCTATATGTTACAGTACACTGGTCTATATACTAATGATGTCACAGTGCATTGGTCTATATACTAATGATGTCTCAGTACATTGGTCTATATACTAATGATGTTACACTATGTTGGACTATATGTTGCAGTACATTGTTCTATATACTGATGTCACAGTGCATTGGTCTATATACTAATGATGTCACAGTGCATTGGTCTATATACTAATGATGTCACACTATGTTGGTCTATATGTTACAGTACATTGGTCTATATACTGATGTCACAGTGCATTGGTATATATACTAATGATGTCACACTATGTTGGTCTATATGTTACAGTGCATTGGTCTATACACTAATGATGTCACAGTGCATTGGTCTATATACTAATGATGTCACACTATGTTGGTCTATATGTTACAGTACATTGGTCTATATACTGATGTCACAGTGCATTGGTCTATATACTAATGATGTCACACTATGTTGGTCTATATGTTACAGTACATTGGTCTATATACTGATGTCACAGTGCATTGGTCTATATACTAATGATGTCACACTATGTTGGTCTATATGTTACAGTACATTGGTCTATATACTGATGTCACAGTGCATTGGTCTATATACTAATGATGTCACACTATGTTGGTCTATATGTTACAGTACATTGGTCTATACACTAATGATGTCACAGTGCATTGGTCTATATACTAATGATGTCACACTATGTTGGTCTCTATGTTACAGTACATTGGTCTATATACTGATGTCACAGTACATTGGTCTATACGCTAATAATGTCACAGTACATTGGTCTATACACTAATGATGTCACAGTACATTTGTCTATACACTAATGATGTCACAGTACATTGGGCTATACACTAATGATGTCACAGTACATTGGTCTATACACTAATGATGTCACAGTACATTGGTCTATACACTAATGATGTCACAGTACAATGGTCTATACACTAATGATGTCACAGTACATTGGTCTATACACTAATGATGTCACAGTACATTGGTCTATACACTAATGATGTCACAGTACATTGGTTTATACACTAATGATGTAACAGTACATTGGTCTATACACTAATAATTTCACAGTACATTGGTCTATACACTAATGATGTCACAGTACATTGGTCTATACACTAATGATGTCACAGTGCATTGGTCTATATACTAATGATGTCACAGTACATTGGTCTATACACTAATGATGTCACAGTGCATTGCTCTATACACTAATGATGTCACAGTGCATTGGTCTATACACTAATGATGTCACAGTACATTGGTCTATACACTAATGATGTCATAGTGCATTGGTCTATACACTAATGATGTCACAGTGCATTGGTCTATACACTAATGATGTCACAGTGCATTGGTCTATATACTAATGATGTCACAGTGCATTGGTCTATACACTAATGATGTCACAGTGCATTGGTCTATACACTAATGATGTCACAGTGCATTGGTCTATACACTAATGATGTCGCAGTACATTGGTCTATACACTAATGATGTCACAGTACATTGGTCTATACACTAATGATGTCACAGTACATTGGTCTATACACTAATGATGTCACAGTACATTGGTCTATACACTAATGATGTAACAGTACATTGGTCTATACACTAATGATGTAACAGTACATTGGTCTATACACTAATGATGTAACAGTACATTGGTCTATACACTAATGATGTCACAGTACATTGGTCTATACACTAATGATGTCACAGTACATTGGTCTATACACTAATGATGTCACAGTGCATTGGTCTATATACTAATGATGTCACAGTACATTGGTCTATACACTAATGATGTCACAGTGCATTGCTCTATACACTAATGATGTCACAGTGCATTGGTCTATACACTAATGATGTCACAGTACATTGGTCTATACAATAATGATGTCACAGTGCATTGGTCTATACACTAATGATGTCACAGTGCATTGGTCTATATACTAATGATGTCACAGTACATTGGTCTATACACTAATGATGTCACAGTACATTGGTCTATACACTAATGATGTCACAGTACATTGGTCTATACACTAATGATGTCATAGTACATTGGTCTATGCACTAATGATGTCACAATGCATTGGTATATACACTAATGATGTCACAGTACATTGGTCTATACACTAATGATGTCACAGTACATGGGTCTATACACTAATGATGTCACAGTACATTGATCTATACACTAATGATGTCACAGTACATTGGTCTATACACTAATGATGTCACAGTACATTGGTCTATACACTAATGATGTCACAGTACATTGGTCTATACACTAATGATGTCACAGTACATTGGTCTATACACTAATGATGTCACAGTACATTGGTCTATACACTAATGATGTCACAGTACATTGGTCTATACACTAATGATGTCACAGTACATTGGTCTATACACTAATGATGTCACAGTGCATCGGTCTATACACTAATGATGTCACAGTACATTGGTCTATACACTAATGATGTCACAGTACATTGGTCTATACACTAATGATGTCACAGTGCAGTGGTCTATATCCGGTACTAATGATATCACAGTGCATTGGTCTATATACTGTCACAGTACATTGGTCTATATACTAATGATGTCACAGTGCATTGGTCTATACACTAATGATGTCACACTATGTTGGTCTATATGTTACAGTACATTGGTCTATATACTGATGTCACAGTGCATTGGTCTATACACTAATGATGTCACACTATGTTGGTCTATATGTTGCAGTACATTGGTCTATATACTGATGTCACAGTGCATTGGTCTATACACTAATGATGTCACACTATGTTGGACTATATGTTGCAGTACATTGGTCTATATACTGATGTCACTGTACATTGGTCTATATACTAATGATGTCACAGTGCATTGGTCTATATACTAATGATGTCACAGTGCATTGGTCTATATACTAATGATGTCTCAGTACATTGGTCTATATACTAATGATGTCACACTATGTTGGACTATATGTTGCAGTACATTGGTCTATATACTGATGTCACAGTGCATTGGTCTATACACTAATGATGTCACACTATGTTGGTCTATATGTTACAGTACATTGGTCTATACACTAATGATGTCACAGTGCATTGGTCTATATACTAATGATGTCACACTATGTTGGTCTCTATGTTACAGTACATTGGTCTATATACTGATGTCACAGTACATTGGTCTATACGCTAATAATGTCACAGTACATTGGTCTATACACTAATGATGTCACAGTACATTTGTCTATACACTAATGATGTCACAGTACATTGGGCTATACACTAATGATGTCACAGTACATTGGTCTATACACTAATGATGTCACAGTACATTGGTCTATACACTAATGATGTCACAGTACAATGGTCTATACACTAATGATGTCACAGTACATTGGTCTATACACTAATGATGTCACAGTACATTGGTCTATACACTAATGATGTCACAGTACATTGGTTTATACACTAATGATGTAACAGTACATTGGTCTATACACTAATAATTTCACAGTACATTGGTCTATACACTAATGATGTCACAGTACATTGGTCTATACACTAATGATGTCACAGTGCATTGGTCTATATACTAATGATGTCACAGTACATTGGTCTATACACTAATGATGTCACAGTGCATTGCTCTATACACTAATGATGTCACAGTGCATTGGTCTATACACTAATGATGTCACAGTACATTGGTCTATACACTAATGATGTCATAGTGCATTGGTCTATACACTAATGATGTCACAGTGCATTGGTCTATACACTAATGATGTCACAGTGCATTGGTCTATATACTAATGATGTCACAGTGCATTGGTCTATACACTAATGATGTCACAGTGCATTGGTCTATACACTAATGATGTCACAGTGCATTGGTCTATACACTAATGATGTCGCAGTACATTGGTCTATACACTAATGATGTCACAGTACATTGGTCTATACACTAATGATGTCACAGTACATTGGTCTATACACTAATGATGTCACAGTACATTGGTCTATACACTAATGATGTAACAGTACATTGGTCTATACACTAATGATGTAACAGTACATTGGTCTATACACTAATGATGTAACAGTACATTGGTCTATACACTAATGATGTCACAGTACATTGGTCTATACACTAATGATGTCACAGTACATTGGTCTATACACTAATGATGTCACAGTGCATTGGTCTATATACTAATGATGTCACAGTACATTGGTCTATACACTAATGATGTCACAGTGCATTGCTCTATACACTAATGATGTCACAGTGCATTGGTCTATACACTAATGATGCCACAGTACATTGGTCTATACAATAATGATGTCACAGTGCATTGGTCTATACACTAATGATGTCACAGTGCATTGGTCTATATACTAATGATGTCACAGTACATTGGTCTATACACTAATGATGTCACAGTACATTGGTCTATACACTAATGATGTCACAGTACATTGGTCTATACACTAATGATGTCATAGTACATTGGTCTATGCACTAATGATGTCACAATGCATTGGTATATACACTAATGATGTCACAGTACATTGGTCTATACACTAATGATGTCACAGTACATGGGTCTATACACTAATGATGTCACAGTACATTGATCTATACACTAATGATGTCACAGTACATTGGTCTATACACTAATGATGTCACAGTACATTGGTCTATACACTAATGATGTCACAGTACATTGGTCTATACACTAATGATGTCACAGTACATTGGTCTATACACTAATGATGTCACAGTACATTGGTCTATACACTAATGATGTCACAGTACATTGGTCTATACACTAATGATGTCACAGTACATTGGTCTATACACTAATGATGTCACAGTGCATCGGTCTATACACTAATGATGTCACAGTACATTGGTCTATACACTAATGATGTCACAGTACATTGGTCTATACACTAATGATGTCACAGTGCAGTGGTCTATATCCGGTACTAATGATATCACAGTGCATTGGTCTATATACTGTCACAGTACATTGGTCTATATACTAATGATGTCACAGTGCATTGGTCTATACACTAATGATGTCACACTATGTTGGTCTATATGTTACAGTACATTGGTCTATATACTGATGTCACAGTGCATTGGTCTATACACTAATGATGTCACACTATGTTGGTCTATATGTTGCAGTACATTGGTCTATATACTGATGTCACAGTGCATTGGTCTATACACTAATGATGTCACACTATGTTGGACTATATGTTGCAGTACATTGGTCTATATACTGATGTCACTGTACATTGGTCTATATACTAATGATGTCACAGTGCATTGGTCTATATACTAATGTCTCAGTACATTGGTCTATATACTAATGATGTCACACTATGTTGGACTATATGTTGCAGTACATTGGTCTATATACTGATGTCACAGTGCATTGGTCTATACACTAATGATGTCACACTATGTTGGTCTATATGTTACAGTACACTGGTCTATACACTAATGATGTCACACTATGTTGGTCTATATGTTACAGTACACTGGTCTATATACTAATGATGTCACAGTGCATTGGTCTATATACTAATGATGTCTCAGTACATTGGTCTATATACTAATGATGTCACACTATGTTGGTCTCTATGTTACAGTACATTGGTCTATATACTGATGTCACAGTACATTGGTCTATACGCTAATAATGTCACAGTACATTGGTCTATACACTAATGATGTCACAGTACATTTGTCTATACACTAATGATGTCACAGTACATTGGGCTATACACTAATGATGTCACAGTACATTGGTCTATACACTAATGATGTCACAGTACATTGGTCTATACACTAATGATGTCACAGTACATTGGTCTATACACTAATGATGTCACAGTACATTGGTCTATACACTAATGATGTCACAGTACATTGGTCTATACACTAATGATGTCACAGTACATTGGTCTATACACTAATGATGTAACAGTACATTGGTCTATACACTAATAATGTCACAGTACATTGGTCTATACACTAATGATGTCACAGTACATTGGTCTATACACTAATGATGTCACAGTGCATTGGTCTATATACTAATGATGTCACAGTACATTGGTCTATACACTAATGATGTCACAGTGCATTGCTCTATACACTAATGATGTCACAGTGCATTGCTCTATACACTAATGATGTCACAGTACATTGGTCTATACAATAATGATGTCACAGTGCATTGGTCTATACACTAATGATGTCACAGTGCATTGGTCTATATACTAATGATGTCACAGTACATTGGTCTATACACTAATGATGTCACAGTACATTGGTCTATACACTAATGATGTCACAGTACATTGGTCTATACACTAATGTCACAGTACATTGGTCTATACACTAATGATGTCATAGTACATTGGTCTATGCACTAATGATGTCACAATGCATTGGTATATACACTAATGATGTCACAGTACATTGGTCTATACACTAATGATGTCACAGTACATTGTCTATACACTAATGATGTCACAGTACATTGATCTATACACTAATGATGTCACAGTACATTGGTCTATACACTAATGATGTCACAGTACATTGGTCTATACACTAATGATGTCACAGTACATTGGTCTATACACTAATGATGTCACAGTACATTGGTCTATACACTAATGATGTCACAGTACATTGGTCTATACACTAATGATGTCACAGTACATTGGTCTATACACTAATGATGTCACAGTACATTGGTCTATACACTAATGATGTGACAGTACATCGGTCTATACACTAATGATGTCACAGTACATTGGTCTATACACTAGTGATGTCACAGTACATTGGTCTATACACTAATGATGTCACAGTGCAGTGGTCTATATCCGGTACTAATGATATCACAGTGCATTGGTCTATATACTGTCACAGTACATTGGTCTATATACTAATGATGTCACAGTGCATTGGTCTATACACTAATGATGTCACACTATGTTGGTCTATATGTTACAGTACATTGGTATATATACTGATGTCACAGTGCATTGGTCTATACACTAATGATGTCACACTATGTTGGTCTATATGTTGCAGTACATTGGTCTATATACTGATGTCACAGTGCATTGGTCTATACACTAATGATGTCACACTATGTTGGACTATATGTTGCAGTACATTGGTCTATATACTGATGTCACTGTACATTGGTCTATATACTAATGATGTCACAGTGCATTGGTCTATAACTAATGATGTCACAGTGCATTGGTCTGTATACTAATGATGTCTCAGTACATTGGTCTATATACTAATGATGTCACACTATGTTGGACTATATGTTGCAGTACATTGGTCTATATACTGATGTCACAGTGCATTGGTCTATACACTAATGATGTCACACTATGTTGGTCTATATGTTACAGTACACTGGTCTATACACTAATGATGTCACACTATGTTGGTCTATATGTTACAGTACACTGGTCTATATACTAATGATGTCACAGTGCATTGGTCTATATACTAATGATGTCTCAGTACATTGGTCTATATACTAATGATGTCACACTATGTTGGACTATATGTTGCAGTGCATTGGTCTATATACTGATGTCACAGTGCATTGGTCTATATACTAATGATGTCACAGTGCATTGGTCTATATACTAATGATGTCACACTATGTTGGTCTATATGTTACAGTACATTAGTCTATACACTAATGATGTCACAGTGCATTGGTCTATATACTAATGATGTCACACTATGTTGGTCTATATGTTACAGTACATTGGTTTATATACTGATGTCACAGTGCATTGGTCTATATACTAATGATGTCACACTATGTTGGTCAATATGTTACAGTACATTGGTCTATATACTGATGTCACAGTGCATTGGTCTATATACTAATGATGTCACACTATGTTGGTCTATATGTTACAGTACATTGGTCTATATACTGATGTCACAGTGCATTGGTCTATATACTAATGATGTCACACTATGTTGGTCTATATGTTACAGTACATTGGTCTATACACTAATGATGTCACAGTGCATTGGTCTATATACTAATGATGTCACAGTGCATTGGTCTATATACTAATGATGTCACAGTGCATTGGTCTATATACTAATGATGTCTCAGTACATTGGTCTATATACTAATGATGTCACACTATGTTGGACTATATGTTGCAGTACATTGGTCTATATACTGATGTCACAGTGCATTGGTCTATACACTAATGATGTCACACTATGTTGGTCTATATGTTACAGTACACTGGTCTATACACTAATGATGTCACACTATGTTGGTCTATATGTTACAGTACACTGGTCTATATACTAATGATGTCACAGTGCATTGGTCTATATACTAATGATGTCTCAGTACATTGGTCTATATACTAATGATGTCACACTATGTTGGACTTTATGTTGCAGTACATTGGTCTATATACTGATGTCACAGTGCATTGGTCTATATACTAATGATGTCACAGTGCATTGGTCTATATACTAATGATGTCACACTATGTTGGTCTATATGTTACAGTACATTGGTCTATATACTGATGTCACAGTGCATTGGTATATATACTAATGATGTCACACTATGTTGGTCTATATGTTACAGTGCATTGGTCTATACACTAATGATGTCACAGTGCATTGGTCTATATACTAATGATGTCACACTATGTTGGTCTATATGTTACAGTACATTGGTCTATATACTGATGTCACAGTGCATTGGTCTATATACTAATGATGTCACACTATGTTGGTCTATATGTTACAGTACATTGGTCTATATACTGATGTCACAGTGCATTGGTCTATATACTAATGATGTCACACTATGTTGGTCTATATGTTACAGTACATTTGTCTATATACTGATGTCACAGTGCATTGGTCTATATACTAATGATGTCACACTATGTTGGTCTATATGTTACAGTACATTGGTCTATACACTAATGATGTCACAGTGCATTGGTCTATATACTAATGATGTCACACTATGTTGGTCTCTATGTTACAGTACATTGGTCTATATACTGATGTCACAGTACATTGGTCTATACGCTAATAATGTCACAGTACATTGGTCTATACACTAATGATGTCACAGTACATTGGGCTATACACTAATGATGTCACAGTACATTGGGCTATACACTAATGATGTCACAGTACATTGGTCTATACACTAATGATGTCACAGTACATTGGTCTATACACTAATGATGTCACAGTACATTGGTCTATACACTAATGATGTCACAGTACAATGGTCTATACACTAATGATGTCACAGTACATTGGTCTATACACTAATGATGTCACAGTACATTGGTCTATACACTAATGATGTCACAGTACATTGGGCTATACACTAATGATGTCACAGTACATTGGTCTATACACTAATGATGTCACAGTACATTGGTCTATACACTAATGATGTCACAGTACAATGGTCTATACACTAATGATGTCACAGTACATTGGTCTATACACTAATGATGTCACAGTACATTGGTCTATACACTAATGATGTCACAGTACATTGGTTTATACACTAATGATGTAACAGTACATTGGTCTATACACTAATAATGTCACAGTACATTGGTCTATACACTAATGATGTCACAGTACATTGGTCTATACACTAATGATGTCACAGTGCATTGGTCTATATACTAATGATGTCACAGTACATTGGTCTATACACTAATGATGTCACAGTGCATTGCTCTATACACTAATGATGTCACAGTGCATTGGTCTATACACTAATGATGTCACAGTACATTGGTCTATACACTAATGATGTCATAGTGCATTGGTCTATACACTAATGATGTCACAGTGCATTGGTCTATACACTAATGATGTCACAGTGCATTGGTCTATATACTAATGATGTCACAGTGCATTGGTCTATACACTAATGATGTCACAGTGCATTGGTCTATACACTAATGATGTCACAGTGCATTGGTCTATACACTAATGATGTCGCAGTACATTGGTCTATACACTAATGATGTCACAGTACATTGGTCTATACACTAATGATGTCACAGTACATTGGTCTATACACTAATGATGTGACAGTACATCGGTCTATACACTAATGATGTCACAGTACATTGGTCTATACACTAGTGATGTCACAGTACATTGGTCTATACACTAATGATGTCACAGTGCAGTGGTCTATATCCGGTACTAATGATATCACAGTGCATTGGTCTATATACTGTCACAGTACATTGGTCTATATACTAATGATGTCACAGTGCATTGGTCTATACACTAATGATGTCACACTATGTTGGTCTATATGTTACAGTACATTGGTATATATACTGATGTCACAGTGCATTGGTCTATACACTAATGATGTCACACTATGTTGGACTATATGTTGCAGTACATTGGTCTATATACTGATGTCACTGTACATTGGTCTATATACTAATGATGTCACAGTGCATTGGTCTATATACTAATGATGTCACAGTGCATTGGTCTGTATACTAATGATGTCTCAGTACATTGGTCTATATACTAATGATGTCACACTATGTTGGACTATATGTTGCAGTACATTGGTCTATATACTGATGTCACAGTGCATTGGTCTATACACTAATGATGTCACACTATGTTGGTCTATATGTTACAGTACACTGGTCTATACACTAATGATGTCACACTATGTTGGTCTATATGTTACAGTACACTGGTCTATATACTAATGATGTCACAGTGCATTGGTCTATATACTAATGATGTCTCAGTACATTGGTCTATATACTAATGATGTCACACTATGTTGGACTATATGTTGCAGTACATTGGTCTATATACTGATGTCACAGTGCATTGGTCTATATACTAATGATGTCACAGTGCATTGGTCTATATACTAATGATGTCACACTATGTTGGTCTATATGTTACAGTACATTGGTCTATACACTAATGATGTCACAGTGCATTGGTCTATATACTAATGATGTCACACTATGTTGGTCTATATGTTACAGTACATTGGTTTATATACTGATGTCACAGTGCATTGGTCTATATACTAATGATGTCACACTATGTTGGTCAATATGTTACAGTACATTGGTCTATATACTGATGTCACAGTGCATTGGTCTATATACTAATGATGTCACACTATGTTGGTCTATATGTTACAGTACATTGGTCTATATACTGATGTCACAGTGCATTGGTCTATATACTAATGATGTCACACTATGTTGGTCTATATGTTACAGTACATTGGTCTATACACTAATGATGTCACAGTGCATTGGTCTATATACTAATGATGTCACAGTGCATTGGTCTATATACTAATGATGTCTCAGTACATTGGTCTATATACTAATGATGTCACACTATGTTGGTCTATATGTTACAGTACATTGGTATATATACTGATGTCACAGTGCATTGGTCTATACACTAATGATGTCACACTATGTTGGACTATATGTTGCAGTACATTGGTCTATATACTGATGTCACTGTACATTGGTCTATATACTAATGATGTCACAGTGCATTGGTCTATATACTAATGATGTCACAGTGCATTGGTCTGTATACTAATGATGTCTCAGTACATTGGTCTATATACTAATGATGTCACACTATGTTGGTCTATATGTTACAGTACACTGGTCTATACACTAATGATGTCACACTATGTTGGTCTATATGTTACAGTACACTGGTCTATATACTAATGATGTCACAGTGCATTGGTCTATATACTAATGATGTCTCAGTACATTGGTCTATATACTAATGATGTCACACTATGTTGGACTATATGTTGCAGTACATTGGTCTATATACTGATGTCACAGTGCATTGGTCTATATACTAATGATGTCACAGTGCATTGGTCTATATACTAATGATGTCACACTATGTTGGTCTATATGTTACAGTACATTGGTCTATACACTAATGATGTCACAGTGCATTGGTCTATATACTAATGATGTCACACTATGTTGGTCTATATGTTACAGTACATTGGTTTATATACTGATGTCACAGTGCATTGGTCTATATACTAATGATGTCACACTATGTTGGTCAATATGTTACAGTACATTGGTCTATATACTGATGTCACAGTGCATTGGTCTATATACTAATGATGTCACACTATGTTGGTCTATATGTTACAGTACATTGGTCTATATACTGATGTCACAGTGCATTGGTCTATATACTAATGATGTCACACTATGTTGGTCTATATGTTACAGTACATTGGTCTATACACTAATGATGTCACAGTGCATTGGTCTATATACTAATGATGTCACAGTGCATTGGTCTATATACTAATGATGTCACAGTGCATTGGTCTATATACTAATGATGTCTCAGTACATTGGTCTATATACTAATGATGTCACACTATGTTGGACTATATGTTGCAGTACATTGGTCTATATACTGATGTCACAGTGCATTGGTCTATACACTAATGATGTCACACTATGTTGGTCTATATGTTACAGTACACTGGTCTATACACTAATGATGTCACACTATGTTGGTCTATATGTTACAGTACACTGGTCTATATACTAATGATGTCACAGTGCATTGGTCTATATACTAATGATGTCTCAGTACATTGGTCTATATACTAATGATGTCACACTATGTTGGACTTTATGTTGCAGTACATTGGTCTATATACTGATGTCACAGTGCATTGGTCTATATACTAATGATGTCACAGTGCATTGGTCTATATACTAATGATGTCACACTATGTTGGTCTATATGTTACAGTACATTGGTCTATATACTGATGTCACAGTGCATTGGTATATATACTAATGATGTCACACTATGTTGGTCTATATGTTACTGTGCATTGGTCTATACACTAATGATGTCACAGTGCATTGGTCTATATACTAATGATGTCACACTATGTTGGTCTATATGTTACAGTACATTGGTCTATATACTGATGTCACAGTGCATTGGTCTATATACTAATGATGTCACACTATGTTGGTCTATATGTTACAGTACATTGGTCTATATACTGATGTCACAGTGCATTGGTCTATATACTAATGATGTCACACTATGTTGGTCTATATGTTACAGTACATTGGTCTATACGCTAATGATGTCACAGTGCATTGGTCTATATACTAATGATGTCACACTATGTTGGTCTCTATGTTACAGTACATTGGTCTATATACTGATGTCACAGTACATTGGTCTATACGCTAATAATGTCACAGTACATTGGTCTATACACTAATGATGTCACAGTACATTGGGCTATACACTAATGATGTCACAGTACATTGGGCTATACACTAATGATGTCACAGTACATTGGTCTATACACTAATGATGTCACAGTACATTGGTCTATACACTAATGATGTCACAGTACATTGGTCTATACACTAATGATGTCACAGTACAATGGTCTATACACTAATGATGTCACAGTACATTGGTCTATACACTAATGATGTCACAGTACATTGGTCTATACACTAATGATGTCACAGTACATTGGTTTATACACTAATGATGTAACAGTACATTGGTCTATACACTAATAATGTCACAGTACATTGGTCTATACACTAATGATGTCACAGTACATTGGTCTATACACTAATGATGTCACAGTGCATTGGTCTATATACTAATGATGTCACAGTACATTGGTCTATACACTAATGATGTCACAGTGCATTGCTCTATACACTAATGATGTCACAGTGCATTGGTCTATACACTAATGATGTCACAGTACATTGGTCTATACACTAATGATGTCATAGTGCATTGGTCTATACACTAATGATGTCACAGTGCATTGGTCTATACACTAATGATGTCACAGTGCATTGGTCTATATACTAATGATGTCACAGTGCATTGGTCTATACACTAATGATGTCACAGTGCATTGGTCTATACACTAATGATGTCACAGTGCATTGGTCTATACACTAATGATGTCGCAGTACATTTGTCTATACACTAATGATGTCATAGTACATTGGTCTATACACTAATGATGTCACAGTGTAGTGGTCTATATCCGGTACTAATGATGTCACATACTCTTTTTTTTGTGATAGTTAATACCACCACATGATGCATTGATAGCCGGCTGTATTGAAAAAAATCTGAAACCATGGGATTACTCATGGGATACATCTATTGTACAAAATAGTCAACTATGTCAAGATCCTTATAAAGAAGTTACTGAAAACTATTTCAAAGACATACAAAGACATTGTAGGCATAGGTTTGTATATATCATAATTATTTAACCAAGTGCTTTAAACAGCATTGGTTATTGTGCACCACATGCTGAAATTTCATATGGACAAACAATGTATTTTACACATATGGTTATTGAACCCACCCTTTAAAATTATTTACTGTCAATAGAAATTTTTTTTTTCTGCTTTATAGAAAATAATTACTAACAAAATTGAAATGCATCATGCTTTTGTAAATGCCCTGTTAACTGATAGTTCCTTTTTGATTCTACGGGTAAATAATAAATCAATAACGACTGGACAGTGAGAAATAAAACCGAGAAACCCCGCGGGCAGGCCAACACCAAATGGCACGGACAATGGGGGAATCGAACCCCCCTGCCCTGTGCCATTGGGATATCAGTCATTCGTTTGACACATTTCTCGGTTCAAAATAAAACGATTAAACGATCACAAGTGAGTAGTGGAGGTTACAAACAGATAAACAATGAACAAGTGACGAGAGGTGAGTTAGAGACATGTACGATATTGAACGATAAAAATAACATATGGTTCTACACTCAAATAATTACAATTCTAAAAATACTTAAAAGTACAATAAATCTAATAAAAAGCAATTGAAAAGACGGGTTTGTACAATTAAAAAGGATATTATTCAGCCATTGTCTAAGATAAGTATGCAGTTGGTTAAATGCTCTGCTCATGGTTAGATAATAATGTGCTTAATGTTATTGGTCAGTGCAATTACAATTTGTTCCTACATTTTGATATTTTTCAGATCTGGGAATGAAAAGAGTTGTGTCAAATTTACATATACTGCAATGCATGGTGTTGGGACACTAGCTGCTGCTACTGCATTTCAAGCATTTGGATTTCAACCATTTGTTCCAGTCAAAGACCAGGTATATGTAACTAAATTCCAACAAAGCATCTTGCAACAATATGTATGTTTATCAACAATTGAAAAGGGAAACATTGCATTGTCATTATTAAATTAAAAATCTATTTGACAGGTTGAACCTGATCCTGACTTTCCAACTGTCAAATTTCCAAATCCTGAAGAAGGTAAAAGTGCCTTAAACTTGGCAATGAAAACAGCTGATAATCATAGTAGTACTGTGATACTTGCTAATGACCCTGATGCTGATAGGTGTGCTGTAGCTGAGAAACAACCTGGTGGTCACTGGAAGATATTCACAGGCAATGAAACTGGTGCTCTCCTTGGGTGGTGGGCGATATATACTTATAAAGAGCAGTATGGACAAGATGTAGATATGTCAGGTAAGAGCCAGTCATTCACATGTGTGTTATTTTGTTGCATATTTTCTGTTTCTCTTGAACATATTTTAGTTCTCAAGTTGTGCCCTTTTTAGCTCTGCTACAATCAGAGATGACAGAAAGGAGCAGTCCATATAGCTGTTGGCAGTCCATTCTTTCTTGAAAACCACCAGCTGTATTGCTTTCATATACGGTATGCAGTTAACTTGGGTTGCCCTCTATCAGATTTTTTCATTTCATGAAGATAATAATTCTCCATTGTTAGTGATTACTTTTGTCATTTTTGGTACAAAATTATATTTTTGACTTCATGAAAACTGGTACTCCAATTTCTTTGATTATTTGTTTTTTTTAGCTCCGCTGTTGACTTTGTCGAGTGGAGCTTATCATATGAGTGAGCGTCCGTCACCGTGTTGATGTTTTACTTTTTTAACTTCTTCTTGAAAACTACAAGTTCGAATGCTTTGATACTTGGTGTATGTGTTTCTTGGGTAGACCTCTCTCAGATTTGTTCATTTCATGATGATACAGTACTCATTCCGCCCAACCTCCCGCTTTTATCGCTTTTTTTCCGACCGCTTATCGCTTAATTTCCGACCGCTCGCTGCTTTCCGACCGGAAACCGACCGCTTTTTTTCTGCTCGCTCGCTTTTGTTCGCTCGCTCACTCCTGCTATGGCTGGCTTCAGAAACATCGTCCGCTTGCAAACCGACCGCTGGAGTAACAATGATCGTACATTGTATGTATAAACTTAAGTTTTTATTCGTAATAAATTTAGGTTTTAATGACGATTCAAAACACAACGCCTATTGCTTCTCTGTTTTGGAACAAAGACGCCTTCAAATCACTTGACACATTAGAGAGTTTAAGATTTGCGTACGTAACGGGAACGTAACGTGATGTTCTAATTTCGTTTGCGTTACGTTCTCGGGTGTCAGAAAACGATTAAGTACAAGCGCAGGGGTACCAATGAAAGTGTAGCTTTTTAATGAAAATCACAGCTTTGACACCGTGCAGCATAGCTTGGTTAGGAAAAGCTTAGCTGCAGGAATGAAATCCGCTAGTTTTGACATCGAGAACTCAAGCTTTGAACATATTTTGATGTTGAGGGCGTACACAACATGGCTGCCTCCAAAAGCAGTGTTAGCGACGGCAAGTATTTTACTCGTTTTCTAAACAAAATCACCAAGTTATGCTGTTTAATATGCCGTAATCAGTGAAGTTCAGGTTCAATTTCATTTCTAGAAAGTTTCAGCCACCATTTTACGAAATTTGCAGAGAAATCTCAATTCCAATTTTCGAAGCGAACAGGCTAGCAGGACGTCCTATTCTTATACATGTACATGTACTTGGATTTTATGACAGTGTAAAGACGTGGTGGCTAGTGTTGACAATGTCTGTTTTCGAGAGTTTGTAAAAGCTCACGAAGATTTAAAAGTTAGTATCATATGAGATGAATATTTAGCTTCTCTTCCTTTCATTTATGCGCTAGCCACCACGGGAACGTAACTGAAACCAGAACCATGTCAATCCGTCTCTCATTGGGCAACAATAACTACCTAAATTAATTTGTTATGTCATTTCACGTCCGGAATCAGAATTAGTAGTTAGTTCACAGACATTTTGACAGAGCTCTCGCTATTTCCATCCACTCTGCTGAGGTCCTAGGCCTGTTTACCGAATCCTCTTTCAGCAGATCAATATCATGCGTTTTCAGTGGGTATAAATGTCAGCTAAAATGCATCCAATATTTCTTATTTCATCATAAATATTCAAAAACACTCTAATATAATACGTTTTATTAATGTCAATGAAAATTATTCAAAATTGACAGCGAGAAAAGCTCTCGGAAATCAACTACGAGTCAGTCACCTTGATCACGTTCAAAACGACTGCCGAACGACCAGGCAACCGATGACGTCATTGGTTCGCGCGGAGGTCATGCACAAAGCAGTGACGTATCCGTTCTCGTTCCGTTCTCGTTCCGTTCTCGTATGCGCATCTTAATGTCTCTATTGTAACGTTTGCTACGCAAGTCGAACTGTGACCTGTATTTACATATTTACGTCCTTGTGTGTGTAGTTCAAGCAGCTATATAACTGGTCAATCGCGATATGTATTGAGTACTAGTATTTGTGTGTTGTGTGTGTGTTTCTGTGTGTGATTTTGACTAAATTTATTCCGAACAGCGCTCAAAATAATTTGACACTTTGTTATTTTCGAACGCAACTCACACTATGACCCTTACTCAATTTGCATAAGTAATACGAATGCTATAGTTCAGAAAACGAATCTATTGGTTAACTTTTGCTCGTGTCTGGGTGCGCAAAACAAAACTGCACATATAATTATCGCATAGCTGAATTTCTACAAATCAATTGGACTTAAACTACAAGTATAATGACTGTGACGATTAATCGCTTGTCTGAGTACATGCGGCGACGAATTATTGGATTGGCAGCAGCCGGACGAAAAATGAAAGAGATCTTGGAACAGTTAATTTGTTGAGGAAAACAAAACAAACGCAGCCAGTGATACATTTTGAAAACAAAAATACAAAATAAACGCAATCAGAGGCGCCGACCACGCGCGTTGGAAATAAATAAAACGTGTTGTGACAGTCTCACCAAATTCTTTCACTCGCGCAATATAATTATGTTATTTCCCAAAGCACTTATATTTAATACATTGACGAAAAACACCGCAAGAAAAATGTAAATCAGGCTTGTAATTACTAGTAACTCTACTCGAACGCAATGTTGATCACTGTAAAAGTGGATAAATTCGAACCGTCATCAAATTCAAAATTCAAGCGATCTCGTTGAATGTCAAAAATAAACTTGATGTTTAGAAAGACAAAAACAACACCTTATTAGAGTGCAAAAAAAGTTAGCAGCAAAGAACGAGAAGTGCATGTGGGAAAGCGATGAGTGAACTCGAGGAAAATTATGCTGATGTGAGAACAAGCCATATACCCGCGGAGTACTCGCTAAAACATCGAGAAAATGTGCCATTTCAAAGGGCACCCTTACAAATAATGTCTGCGATTGTGTGAACATGATAACGTGCAAACAAGGAACAGAGCTCGTGGTCCACAAGGAAACTTAGCGATGACGCAGTTAGATGTATACGGCTGTTGAAAACAGAGACTCCTTCAATCTCATATAAGCAGGTTCACGTGGATGTATCATTTTCAACTATTACCAACAACGCTATGATAGCAAAGACATTGTGACATTCTTTTGTTTTTATGTAGAAAAATACAGTAATTTTACCAAGTAAAATCATATTTATTAAAATTGTTGTTCATACACGAGTTGTCGAACACACTACATACTAGTAGTTTGTAATTTCATCTAGCTCCTTTCAGTCACGATTCAAGACAAATAAAAGGCACAAATATAGATAATATAGCAAATTATTTTTTTCTGTAATATTCGTGTGTAATCAGTAATTATGAAAAAAAATTATGGGTACATATGAAATAGATTTCGTTATGAATTATTCTTAATATCAATTTCTAAATTATTTTGTCAAAATCAGTTTTTTTTCCAGGTTTTTTCCCCCAAAATGTTGGGAACGAGAAGTTTTTTTCTTCTTATTATTTATTGGGAACGGAAAGTCTTTATTGTAGTGCTTCGCCTCGGTTGAAAATGAGCTCTTCGGGTCGCTAAAACTGTATGTCCACCTCTGTTGGGGTGAACATTTGTATTATTATACTGAATAAATCTTAGAACAGAAATGGTGGCACTCAATTATGGCAATCTTCCAGCTCATCGTTAGAAAGATTTTCGGAGGCAAATTTAATCTCGAAGGATTGCAGGAAATTGACCCTTACCGATTCATATTTATGAATTAATCGGGATTCAGGTATCATAGTGTTTGTAACAGGAAAAAAAAAACGCTTTCGCGTGGGATTTTTCATGCAAACATTGTGAATGGTTTCCCGACACTGATTCCTTTTTAACTTTCAATTTTTCTAAGACGCGGCAAACCCTGCTCATGACCGGAGACGTCGTCGAGATGCAGGTGCGATTCCTCTTAGCAACGCGTTCTATTTATTTCCAAAGCGTGTGGTCGGCGCCTTTGATTGCGTTTATTTTGTTCTTTTATTCACGTAATCTATCACTGGCAGCGTTTGTTTTGTCGCGCCTCACAACTTAATGTCCAAGCTCACTTTGTTTTGGCTGTAAGTGAACTACGTACAGCTCATGAAAGTATTTCGCCCAGAGTTCGCAAAAAACGGAATACCCTGCAAAATTTGAATCCTTTATTTTATAACGAGACATTGGGCGCAAACATAAAAACCACAATTCAACAAGTTTATGTAACGTGTTAGTCCGCTTGCCAGCCGCCTAGTTAAAAAACGCGATCTCCAGTGATGTCGGCTTTGACAACTTCGGACAAGTAAGATGGGCGCTGGCCGACATTACATTTGCAAGTATTGTATTTGTTTGACAAATTGTACACTACGGTCATTCTATAACAATCGATCAGTCGTTTTTTTCACAGTCTTACTATTCCTGCAGATATTTTTCAATTGTTATAGGTGCCACGGATTTTAACATAACTACAACTTGACCCGTGTTAAACCCAAACCATGCGTGCATGACAACCGTCACCCTACACACGGTTACTCAACGAATACCGTACTCTACTACAGTAGACATTTTTCGCTCTCCACCAAAAATAGAATGGTTTTATTTCATATTAGTTGTGTCTGTGTCAGTGTCGTATTTGATTTCACATGTTTTGGTTCGATCTTGTTTATGGTGGACATTATTACTACGCATATGTATTACCAATTTTATATGGCCGTGTGATCCACCGTATTTTTTTTCAACAGTCGTTCTATAAATTTCTGATTGTATTTATTCTTATTTTAACATCATAAAAACAAAAATGATACACTTGTACATGAAACAGTAGGTAATGAACTGTAAATGCGGGCGCTTGCGCTGTCAGGCGAGCGAGCAATTGCGCGAGCGGATACTTCCGGATTTGCGCAGTCGAAAAAAAAGCGGAAATTGCGCGGTCGAATTGAACAAAGCGAGCGAAAAAAAAGCGATCAAAATCTGGAAGCGGGCGGGAGGTTCAGCGAAATGAGTACTGTATCTTCAATTCTCTGATTTTGATGAATATTTTTGTAATTTTTGGTAAACGTGATATTTTCGACTTCTTTTAAAAAAAGTCTGATTGCTTTGATGATACATATATAGGTACTACATGTGGACCTCTCTCAGATTTGTTCATTTTGTAATGATATCTTTAATTCTAATTCTTTAATCGCTAACAGCGGTGCTATCTCAGCCGACAGGCTTATTGTTCCAGTAGTTTTGTACTTTTCGATGCCCCTACAATGTTATAACACATAAAGATCATGCCGACTAAATTCGGCACATAAGATACGTTCATCTTGCCACTTAGAGCTGTCAGTTTGGGACCCAAGGTTAAGGTCGCAAACAGGACTAGTGATTTTGCCTTGGCGCAATTTTCGATCTGTAGCATTTTCGATCGTCGTAGCACTTTGAGGTGGGGCTGAAGCTGAGGGAAAGCGATCGCGAAAAGCTGGTATGCATCGTTCTAAAGAGGGGAAGTCCCCAGCCGAAGCTAATGATGCGTCTGTTTCAGTGAATAATCTCTCCCTTTTCTCTTGGTAGACGAAGTTTGCCTGGTAAATGTAAATGTAAATGAGGTGACGGAGGCGTTGGTTGCTACCTTGGAAGCACCAGTGTGGAGTCAGTGTCTCCATGCGATTATCGAGGCGGACATGCATCGTTCCACCGTTTTTGCGAATCACCACGGATACCAAGATCGGTATACAGCATATTCCTACTTGGATGCTGACATCGATGCCGAGTACCATGGCGGGATTGGTACAGCCCTTTTGGGCTGAACTGGTCCAATCCACTGAGACTTCATCGGTACTGATGCAGCCTGAGTTGCTTGCGCAAGTACAGGGACAGACCTTGTTGTCTTCCTTTACTCATGTTAGTCAGGGTGAAAGGGGCTCCTCCCATGGTGATGAGATCGCCTGAAAGGCCTGGACGTTTAATCTGGCCTCCAAAGTGAACTCCCTTCTGCAGTTGCGGGGTATGTTGCAAGAGGTGGAGGTGGGGGTGAGAGTCCAGGGGGGAACGGGCTGTGCTGCCCCCACCCCCACCAGAATTCGGTCAGATGTGTCCCATCCTCCCTTTGATCTTGCCTTAAGAGGATCGGGGGGACAACTCACATCAGTGGGAAAGGGAGTGTCCACTTCTCCTATTGAGGGGACCCCCCAATTTTCCCACACCTCCCTCAGGCACTCTGGAGCAGGTTTCGTTACCTTTGCTTCACCAGGCCGCACAGAGTGCCTCTGTGCTGGTACCCCTGTGCAGGGTGGTATGCAGGGGGGAGTGCCATGTCGTCTCTCGCCCCTTCCTTGTTTGGACAAGCACAGGCTACCCAGTCAACCAGAGCCCAGCTGCCCCTTACCATTATGCGGTTAAGTACACAGCTAGGGAGTTGCCTTTGGACTCTTTTTCATCGGCGCTCCCCTCTCCCACTGCCAACATGGATACCTCACATGTTGGCCAACTCCCCTCGGCACCTCATGTGACCCAGGCTGTAGAGGGGCTCAGAGGGCGATGAAGGGGGGGTGATTGGTATCCCTAGGGAGACAAGGACAAGAAGACTGATCCTGGCATGAGGTCAGTCCTGTCCCATGTCTTCCATTGGGGTTACGCGAACCATCAAAGGGTCCCTGATTTGGATTACTCGTGTGGTGCCACAGCCTTCTTCACGGGTTCCCCGCCCGATCCCAGTACTCATGCCTTTAAGGCGGATTGTGCGGATCAGGAAGGCCATGTTGCGTGGTCATTTGACTTACACCAGAGCCTGCAAGTGCATCAGCCGCTGCGGGCAGAACTTAAACCTATCAACTTTGTAAAATAGGTCTTCTTGGCATAAGAGCGTCAGTTCACCCTTTTAAGTTCTGACCACCTGCGTGCTAAGCAACGAACCGCGATCCTTGGACAGATGAACCAGTTTTAGCTGCACAGAGAGTCGCTATGTGTGACATCCTGCAAGTCCATACTGCCCTCTTGGCAGGAGTGGTTTCAGTCGAGCGGGAGGTAGTACTGAGTTAGTGCAACTACCCTACTCCAGTGGGAGACAAGATTGGTCACCTGCGGAGATGACCTTGGGCACATGACCGGCTCTTTGGTGGCCGGCTAGCTGATGCAGTTGTCGTTTTCGTGGTTGCTCAGGATCAACGTATCCAATTGAAGCAATCATTCTTGTTGGCTAGGGCTGTTAGCCCTTTTCAGCCAACGGTTCAAACCAAAACTGCAGTGCGGCTCTTGCAATCAATCCCCTGCTAAGGACCCGAACCAGCGAGGAGCTAAGCGCTCATGGTTTCTATCTAAGTAGCAGAAAAAGACCAGTAGCGGGAAGCATCAGAAGAGGTCGAAGAACGTGGCCCTGGTGGTAGGACGTTCTGACACTTCTGGGGGCCAGGAAGCCACAAAGTCTCTTTAAAAACTTCACTGGTTGCCTGGGCATGGATGGTGGTACGACCCCCCCCCCCCGAGTCCTCAGGCTCAGCCTCCCCATCTTAGTCCTCAGCCTCCTCATCTTTGTCCTCCTGAGCTGGAGGCTGGAGTTCAGGGAGCTCAAGCTTCGAACCCCAGTCTGCTCCTCTTCGTTGGATCGCGCCTCAAGCAGCTCACCCCAGCTTGGCGCCTGATAGCTTCTGACCCCTGGACGCTCACAGTAGAGTCCCAGAGTTATCGGAGTCCTCTGGTCTCATCCTCTCTCTGGTTTTCTACTGAGGGACGGGGTCAAGGTGGAGATGACTCGGCGAAAGTAGCCAGCCTTCTGGAAAAAGGGCCGGTACGCCTAGTGGAGAACCCCATTTAAATCTAAGGTTCTATTCCCACATCTTCCTCGTTCCCAAGAGTTTTTTTTTTTGAGGGGGGGGGGGGGCTGGCATTCTGTCGTAGACCTAAGGCGACTGAGCTCGCCAACCAACTCCGATCGACGGGATCGGCTTCTATGCGTGAACTGATGCGCCTTATTGGCAGTATGACTTCAGTTCGTCGTCTAGTTCCATCAGCAGCTCTCCGGCCTCGTCCGATTCAGAGGTGCTTGCTGGACCGCAAGGCCCTTATGCGGAATCTGACGTTCAGGGTTCAATTGTTGGACCAAGCCCTGGCGGCTGTCTCTTAGTGGACAGACGCCCAGAACTTTGAGAGCGGAGTGCCCCTAGATCCGATGACTCCCTCGCTGACTCTCATTTTGACTCTATTTTATATCTATTTTGACCCAGTGTTAAGCTGAAAGTTGAAGTCTGCACTATGTGTATAACGTAGTTCGTGATTGGTTTGTGGTGTTTTTTTGACAAAAAGTCATATGACGTAAGTTTATTATAAAGTCTTTGTTTCATCACTATTTGTTTTTTTTTGTACAATGTGAATTGAAGGGGAGGGGCTATTGTCGATGTCGAAATACGATCTGTTGGAATTGATTTTGGTGAATAAACTACATGGTTTTCAATAAGCTGGTAACTAGCCATTTTTTATAGGTATACTGAATATGGCATGAAATATTTGCCGCGTTTTACTTGTATTAACAGGTCATTGTCGAAGCGTTTATGCACGGTTACTGTGGTCCAAGCATTCACAACATTTTCACGGCAGTCGATATCCATGCTGTATCATATAAAAGTGTTTACCAAGAATCGTTATGCAATGATCAAAAACCAAGTTTTAAATTAGTTTCATTTTTTAAGGGTGAGCGCTTTGCCGAATATGAACAATTTTGCAAAAGTGGGGGGTTGGCGCTTGACCGGGCATGGTCACTAACACGGTTGAGTAGGGTAATACACACTTTACATTACATCGGCTTTTGGATTCCTTTGAATTGTTTCACCAAAAAGTCATGTTTTTTTCTACATTTTTATTAGGTGATTACTATCAGGGGTTGAATAGATGTTTACATGATTGCCATGATCACATGGTTTTAACACACATTCTATTTACTTTCAATAGATGTTTACATGATTGCCATGATCACATGGTTTTAACACACATTCTATTTACTTTTAATAGATGTTTACATGATTGCCATGATCACATGGTTTTAACACACATTCTATTTACTTTTAATAGATGTTTACATGATTGCCATGATTACATGGTTTTAACACACATTCTATTTACTTTTAATAGATGTTTACATGATTCCCATGATTACATAGTTTTAACAGACGTTCTATTTCTTTTCAATAGATGTTTACATGATTGCCATGATTACATGGTTTTAACACACATTCTATTTACTTTTAATAGATGTTTACATGATTGCCATGATTACATGATTTTAACACACATTCTATTTACTTTTAATAGATGTTTACATGATTCCCATGATCACATGATTTTAACACACATTCTATTTACTTTTAATAGATGTGTACATGATTCCCATGATTACATGGTTTTAACACACATTCTATTTACTTTTAATAGATGTTTACATGATTCCCATGATTACATGGTTTTAACACGCATTCTTTTTACTTTCAATAGATGTTTACATGATTCCCATGATTACATGGTTTTAACACACATTCTATTTACTTTTAATAGATGTTTACATGATTCCCATGATTACATGGTTTTAACACACATTCTATTTACTATTATTAGATGTTTACATGATTCCCATGATTACATGGTTTTAACACACATTCTATTTACTATTATTAGATGTTTACATGATTCCCATGATTACATGGTTTTAACACACATTCTATTTACTGTTAATAGATGTTTACATGATTGCCATGATTACATGGTTTTAACACACATTCTATTTACTATTATTAGATGTTTACATGATTGCCAGCACTGTATCATCAAAGATTTTGAAAGCAATTTGCAGAGAGGAAGGTGGCCATTTTGTGGAAACATTGACTGGCTTCAAGTGGATGGCAAACAAGGCTGTCAATTTAGAAAAGAAAGGAAAAACAGTCCTTTTTGCATTTGAAGAAGCAATAGGTAAACCATACATTATCCAGTTATGGTACTATAATTGCCATTTTTAGTCCCTGTCCGCAGTCCGAAAACGGGGACTTATGTTTTGATCTCGGTGTGTCTGTGCGTGCGTCCGTCAGTCCGACCCTGTATCTTAGAAATGCCTGGACCAATCACAATCAAACTTCACTCATATATCATACATGACATTATACATATGCACATCAATTTGTTTCCCAATCTTATTCAAGATGGCCGAATGGCAGCCATTTTTGTACTGAATAATCATCAAAGTTAAGCATTTCTCGGCTGTTTACAAATGGATTTTTTTCAAAATTGGTATACATTGGACATTATATGAGCTTGATGCACATCATTCTGTTTTTCAGATGAGACTCAAAATGGCCGACTGGCAGCCATTTTGTTTTAATGAATGGGCTTCTAGAGCCATATCTCTGACATGCTTTGACTGATTATGTTCAAAATTTTAATATTTATTATACATTATGTCATAGATATACAGATATATTGTTTTGACGATCCTATTGAAAGTGGCCGATTGGTGGCCATTTTTGTGCTAAAAAAATCAGCAAATATCAAGTATTTCTGGATTGATTTCGTTCAAACTTATAACATATATTAGACTTATCATGTTCAAATTTTATATATTCATTATACACCATGTTATAGATATATACATGTATTCAAAATGGCTGATTTTGTTTTAATTATTAAATGCTGTTCCAGAGCAATATCTCTCAATGTGGACAAGTACTTGTTTTTGATGATCAGATACAATTGTCAATCATTTTAATGTTAAACAATCATCATAATCATATTCCTGACATGGTTATATTCCAGCTATATTACTATAAACAAAACTATAGATTCAGTAACTAACGGGAATTGTGCCATGCATGGCTTGTGTACTTTCCCTTTGATAAATACTCACCCAACTGATATTTGTGGGTCAGCTTAATACAGTGATCATGTGACAACACATGGTGATCATGTGATATGTAACAATGTTTAATGATGATTATGTGACAATTTAATATGGTAATTATGTGGCAATGTATTATGGTGATTTAGAGACCTGCACCAGATGTGTAAAAAACAATTCTTCATCAGGCTGAAGCTGTTGAAATTAGGTTTATCAAAACAACCATGAAAGTATAAAGGCATCAATGATAAAACAATAAAATTCAATCACTGCTCTTGAACTCTTTCATTTCAACTTCTATATTTGAGTTCATACATGCATTCAACTCTACAAGCGTGATCTGGAAGATTGCCATAATTGAGTGCCACAATTTCTGTTTTAAGATTTATTTGGTATGATAATACAAATGTTCACCCCAACAGAGGTGGACAAACAATTTTAGTGACCTGAAGAGCTCATTGTCGACCAAGGCTTTGCTATCATTGGCCCCTAAAAGGAATCATTTCATGAGTATTGCCACATATTGTGCTTCCTTGACAAGTTATTTGCATATTCGAGAGGAAGGTAGTCGGAGAGGTAGATTTTTGAATATTGCAGCAGGTAGATACAGAAATATTTCTACCTGTAATGCGTGAATCTGATTGGCTGTCATGGTCATAAGGTATAATAATGTAATATGGTGTCTATAAGGTTTATTTAATTACAACGCAACCTATGACATGCAAGTTGGTCATGTGACTGAATTGATGATCATGGTTTTTATTCCCTGTTCAGACACAGCCTGAATAGGGGAATGTCTAATCCTGGTTTTGGCAACTTCAATTTTCAGTCTCCAACATTTTCTCAGAAATTCTGCAGCAGATATCAATGACACTTGGCAGGTTGATGACCAATAATCTTCTGATTATGCAAAAAAAATTTTTCCAGATCTAAAAATCCTAAGTGAGTCTTTTTCACGATTTTCATAAGAATTACCTCTCCTAACAACATTGACAGAACAACTACGCATACTCAGAATAAATTAATTACTGTAAACTACATTATTTTTTTGCTTGCAATTTGTTTTCGCTATTTTCCCTGATTCAGTTAAAATAAAATCCAGCAAATATACCTTTTTTCCTGTATTTTTCTTTCAACTCGTCAAAAACTGAAAATAAATTTCATACAAAACACCCAAAAAGTCTTGTCAGCAAATATTAATTCCAGCTGAAATAAAATATTTTACAGCCTGCTCAGATTAAATCTGTCGGTATTGCTGTTTTACAGCACGTGATTTCTCCATTCGGCAGTGCAATTTATTATTATGGTACTGTTTATATTCTGTTCGGCTTAGTGGTCTCATTCACTAGTTACTAGAAGAACTAGTAACTTTATTTGGTTGCAGGAACTTCAAGAAGGCAGCATAAGAGACGTGTTTGCTAAGGTAGGTTCTCCATTTTCAGTGAAATTGAATGTGCTTTGACTGATTAGTCCCCGTTCGGACGCAGTCCGAAAACGGGGACTTATGTTTTGCCCTGTGTGCGTCCGTCCGTCCGTGCGTCCGTGATCACCTGTATCTCGAACATGCATGGACCGATTAAGTTCAAACTTCACTCATACATCACACATTATATGGGACATATGCACATGCATTTTTTTCATGATCCGATTAACGATAGCCGAATAGCGGCCATTTTAAGGCCGAAAATGCATCAAAATCGCACATTTTCACCATTCCGGACCCGGATCTCAGTTATGCATGGACGGATTTTGTTCAAATTTGGTACATACATTAAACATAATAGGACCTTGATGCACGTCATTTTTTTTTTGGATCGGGTTCGAAATGGCCGACTGGCGGCCATTTTGTTTTAAAGAATTCAGTTCTGGATCCGTATCTGAGACATGCTTGGATTGATCGAGTTCAAACTTCACACACACAAGGTACATCATGTCACAAATATGTATGTGCATTTGTTTCATGATCTCATTAACGATAGCCAAATGGCGGCCACTTTAAGGCCGAAAATGCATTGAAATCGCACATTTTCACCATTCCGGACCCAGATCTCAGTTATGCATGGACGGATTTCATTCAAATTTGGTACATACATTAAACATAATAGGACCTTGATGCACGTCATTTTTTTTTTCGGATCAAGTTCAAAATAGCCGACTGGCGGCCATTTTGTTTTAAAGAATTCAGTTCTGGATCCGTATCTGAGACATGCTTGGATTGATCGAGTTCAAACTTCACACACACAAGGTACATCATGTCACAAATATGTATGTGCATTTGTTTCATGATCTCATTAACGATAGCCAAATGGCGGCCACTTTAAGGCCGAAAATGCATTGAAATCGCACATTTTCACCATTCCGGACCCGGATCTCAGTTATGCATGGACGGATTTCATTCAAATTTGGTACATACATTAAACATAATAGGACCTTGATGCACGTCATTTTTTTTTTCGGATCAAGTTCGAAATAGCCGACTGGCGGCCATTTTGTTTTAAAGAATTCAGTTCTGGATCCGTATCTGAGACATGTCTGGATTGATCAAGTTCAAACTTCACACACACAAGGTACATCATGTCACAAATATGTATGTGCATTTGTTTCATGATCTCATTAACGATAGCCAAATGGGGGTCGCTTTAAGGCCGAAAATGCATTGAAATCGCACATTTTCACCATTCCGGACCCAGATCTCAGTTATGCATGGACGGATTTCATTCAAATTTCGTATATATATTAAACATAATAGGACCTTGATGCACGTCATTTTTTCTTTCGGATCAAGTTCGAAATAGCCGACTGCTAAAAAAATCAGCAAATATCAAGTATTTCTGGATTGATTTCGTTCAAACTTATAACATATATTAGACTTATCATGTTCAAATTTTATATATTCATTATACACCATGTTATAGATATATACATGTATTCAAAATGGCTGATTTTGTTTTAATTATTAAATGCTGTTCCAGAGCAATATCTCTCAATGTGGACAAGTACTTGTTTTTGATGATCAGATACAATTGTCAATCATTTTAATGTTAAACAATCATCATAATCATATTCCTGACATGGTTATATTCCAGCTATATTACTATAAACAAAACTATAGATTCAGTAACTAACGGGAATTGTGCCATGCATGGCTTGTGTACTTTCCCTTTGATAAATACTCACCCAACTGATATTTGTGGGTCAGCTTAATACAGTGATCATGTGACAACACATGGTGATCATGTGATATGTAACAATGTTTAATGATGATTATGTGACAATTTAATATGGTAATTATGTGGCAATGTATTATGGTGATTTAGAGACCTGCACCAGATGTGTAAAAAACAATTCTTCATCAGGCTGAAGCTGTTGAAATTAGGTTTATCAAAACAACCATGAAAGTATAAAGGCATCAATGATAAAACAATAAAATTCAATCACTGCTCTTGAACTCTTTCATTTCAACTTCTATATTTGAGTTCATACATGCATTCAACTCTACAAGCGTGATCTGGAAGATTGCCATAATTGAGTGCCACAATTTCTGTTTTAAGATTTATTTGGTATGATAATACAAATGTTCACCCCAACAGAGGTGGACAAACAATTTTAGTGACCTGAAGAGCTCATTGTCGACCAAGGCTTTGCTATCATTGGCCCCTAAAAGGAATCATTTCATGAGTATTGCCACATATTGTGCTTCCTTGACAAGTTATTTGCATATTCGAGAGGAAGGTAGTCGGAGAGGTAGATTTTTGAATATTGCAGCAGGTAGATACAGAAATATTTCTACCTGTAATGCGTGAATCTGATTGGCTGTCATGGTCATAAGGTATAATAATGTAATATGGTGTCTATAAGGTTTATTTAATTACAACGCAACCTATGACATGCAAGTTGGTCATGTGACTGAATTGATGATCATGGTTTTTATTCCCTGTTCAGACACAGCCTGAATAGGGGAATGTCTAATCCTGGTTTTGGCAACTTCAATTTTCAGTCTCCAACATTTTCTCAGAAATTCTGCAGCAGATATCAATGACACTTGGCAGGTTGATGACCAATAATCTTCTGATTATGCAAAAAAAATTTTTCCAGATCTAAAAATCCTAAGTGAGTCTTTTTCACGATTTTCATAAGAATTACCTCTCCTAACAACATTGACAGAACAACTACGCATACTCAGAATAAATTAATTACTGTAAACTACATTATTTTTTTGCTTGCAATTTGTTTTCGCTATTTTCCCTGATTCAGTTAAAATAAAATCCAGCAAATATACCTTTTTTCCTGTATTTTTCTTTCAACTCGTCAAAAACTGAAAATAAATTTCATACAAAACACCCAAAAAGTCTTGTCAGCAAATATTAATTCCAGCTGAAATAAAATATTTTACAGCCTGCTCAGATTAAATCTGTCGGTATTGCTGTTTTACAGCACGTGATTTCTCCATTCGGCAGTGCAATTTATTATTATGGTACTGTTTATATTCTGTTCGGCTTAGTGGTCTCATTCACTAGTTACTAGAAGAACTAGTAACTTTATTTGGTTGCAGGAACTTCAAGAAGGCAGCATAAGAGACGTGTTTGCTAAGGTAGGTTCTCCATTTTCAGTGAAATTGAATGTGCTTTGACTGATTAGTCCCCGTTCGGACGCAGTCCGAAAACGGGGACTTATGTTTTGCCCTGTGTGCGTCCGTCCGTCCGTGCGTCCGTGATCACCTGTATCTCGAACATGCATGGACCGATTAAGTTCAAACTTCACTCATACATCACACATTATATGGGACATATGCACATGCATTTTTTTCATGATCCGATTAACGATAGCCGAATAGCGGCCATTTTAAGGCCGAAAATGCATCAAAATCGCACATTTTCACCATTCCGGACCCGGATCTCAGTTATGCATGGACGGATTTTGTTCAAATTTGGTACATACATTAAACATAATAGGACCTTGATGCACGTCATTTTTTTTTTGGATCGGGTTCGAAATGGCCGACTGGCGGCCATTTTGTTTTAAAGAATTCAGTTCTGGATCCGTATCTGAGACATGCTTGGATTGATCGAGTTCAAACTTCACACACACAAGGTACATCATGTCACAAATATGTATGTGCATTTGTTTCATGATCTCATTAACGATAGCCAAATGGCGGCCACTTTAAGGCCGAAAATGCATTGAAATCGCACATTTTCACCATTCCGGACCCAGATCTCAGTTATGCATGGACGGATTTCATTCAAATTTGGTACATACATTAAACATAATAGGACCTTGATGCACGTCATTTTTTTTTTCGGATCAAGTTCAAAATAGCCGACTGGCGGCCATTTTGTTTTAAAGAATTCAGTTCTGGATCCGTATCTGAGACATGCTTGGATTGATCGAGTTCAAACTTCACACACACAAGGTACATCATGTCACAAATATGTATGTGCATTTGTTTCATGATCTCATTAACGATAGCCAAATGGCGGCCACTTTAAGGCCGAAAATGCATTGAAATCGCACATTTTCACCATTCCGGACCCGGATCTCAGTTATGCATGGACGGATTTCATTCAAATTTGGTACATACATTAAACATAATAGGACCTTGATGCACGTCATTTTTTTTTTCGGATCAAGTTCGAAATAGCCGACTGGCGGCCATTTTGTTTTAAAGAATTCAGTTCTGGATCCGTATCTGAGACATGTCTGGATTGATCAAGTTCAAACTTCACACACACAAGGTACATCATGTCACAAATATGTATGTGCATTTGTTTCATGATCTCATTAACGATAGCCAAATGGGGGTCGCTTTAAGGCCGAAAATGCATTGAAATCGCACATTTTCACCATTCCGGACCCAGATCTCAGTTATGCATGGACGGATTTCATTCAAATTTCGTATATATATTAAACATAATAGGACCTTGATGCACGTCATTTTTTCTTTCGGATCAAGTTCGAAATAGCCGACTGGCGGCCATTTTGTTTTAAAGAATTCAGTTCTGGATCCGTATCCGAGACATGTCTGGATTGATCAAGTTCAAACTTCACACACACAAGGTACATCATGTCACAAATATGTATGTGCATTTGTTTCATGATCTCATTAACGATAGCCAAATGGGGGCCGCTTTAAGGCCGAAAATGCATTGAAATCGCACATTTTCACTATTCCGGACCCGTATCTCAGTTATGCAAGGATGGATTTTGTTCAAATTTGGTACATACATTAAACATAATAGGACCTTGATGCACGTCTTTTTTTTTCGGATCAAGTTCGAAATGGCCAACTGGCGGCCATTTTGTTAAAGAATTCAGTTCTGGATCCGTATCCAAGACATGTCTGGATTGATCAAGTTCAAACTTCACACACACATGGTACATCATGTCACAAATAGATATGTGCATTTGTTTCATGATCTGCTTAACAATAGCGGAATGATGGCCATTTTAAGGCCGAAAATGCATCAAAATCACGTATTTTCACAATTCCAGAACCGGATCTCAGTCATGCATGGATGGATTTTGTTCAGATTTAGCACAATGTGTTGTACATATGCAGGTGCATTTCGGTCATGATCTGCTTTGAATGTATATGTCACTCAAATATGAACGGAACGGGGACGTGTCATTGACAATGACTTGTTATATTAAAATTTTATATATTCGTTATACATCATGTTATATATATATATATATATATACATGTATTCAAAATGGCTGATTTTGAATGCTGTTCCAGAGCAATATCTCTTAATATGGACAAGTACTTGTTTGACGATCAGATACAAATGTCAATCATTTTAATGTTAAAAAATCATATTCCTGACATGGTTATATTCCAGCTATATTACTGTGAACAAAATTATATATCTTAAATTTGATAACTAACAGGGACTGTGCCATGCATGGCTTGTTTTTCAAAACTCAATGTATGAATAGTATATAATTGTAACCAATTAACAATATTAATTATTATATTATAGCGTTGTCAATACCAGCAAATTTTATGACGTCATTGCCACAGATTATTCGTGATAATATATTACATTATTGAGCATCAAGGCCCAGTACTATGGATAGGAATAGGATGTTGAGTTTGGTAAAAATATAAAGAGATAGGCATTTAATAATAAGGAAAATTGTGGGGTGAAAACTATTGAAATTAAAATTGAAAATGAATAACTCTGAGCGATAAAAAAATAATTATTTGTTCTTAGTTTACATGAAAAATGTCATTTCCGCCAAAACGACAAACACAAATCGTTGTCCCAACTTCGCGAGAAACACCCTGTACCAACGCCCAGTGCGTAAATAAACGTAGCTCACCAAAGGCAAACACGATGGACTGTTTTATCAATGTCGACGAATCCCAGTTAAATATGCTCGAAAATGCAAGAAATGAAAAAATACTTCGTAGCAGACTAAATGGGGAGTACGTATTTTCTTCCTAGAATGGCTTGAACACAAGGGGCATGTGCCATCCAATTTTTCCTGTCATGGAGTTCTCCGACCTGCTGCGGCAATTTTACGCTTCAGCTCGCAAGCAAGATTGGGGTGCAGTATAGCAAGCCGTCGTCGTTGCTGTCCAAGTTTGTCATTTTTTCCAAACTATCTTTAGTTTTAACTTGTGAAAATTCACTGGCATTGCCAATGCTACAAAATAATAGCAATAATGTACTCCCTGGTGGCTCATAATGAATGGGGAGTACATTATTATTTAAAATATTATATTTTTGGCAATATATCCCATATATTTAATCAAATAAATGTGTTTCACTGTATACAGTAAATCTTCAGTTGATTTAAAAACATATAACTATACATTATGTTAATTGCTATGCTAATTAATATGCAAATTAGCTGCAACCCTGAGACAGTTTTCTGGGGAGAACCTAGAAATGAAAAATATGATCAGAAGATAATGTGTTCACTATGAAAACTGACTAAACTAAATTTGTTCAAATGTTTCAGCAATACTAGGATTAATATCAATAAATATGACTTTTTTTATCTAGTGTCACTGAGCTAAGCTTAGAGATATAATGGAAAGCCAATTCTTGTTTTTGTTTCTCAAAAAATCTTCAGTTTAACAGATACTAGTCTCTAAAATCACTGAGATTGGCACATACCTATAAGTGCTGTGGAATTATTCAATACTGATACTAATGTGAAATTTGTGCTTTTTCACTTGTCCAAAATTCATTCTGTGTTATATTTACAGTTAGCTACCGGGTAGTATCCTTGAATTAATTTTGATTATTTTCTATGTCATTCTTTCAACACTACATTGTATAATGGTTATACTTATTTTTAACTATCAACTTTTTATTTTTTACAGTGGTGCTGTAATCTGCAGCAGTTTCATGAGAGACATATTTGGAAGTTGCAGATTTTGTAGCAGTTTAAATTTTTTCTGGGTTCCTACAACAAAGTGTCAGTGACTTTATTAAAATGTTATAAATTAATGGTTTACAGTGTTTTATACTATTTGATATTAACTGAAATTTAGTAATATCACTGCACTAAGAAGACTTCAAACAGTTACTGTTACTACTGGTACTCCATTAAAGATTTTGAGCTGGTCAACCATTATCGATACTGGCTTGCTTAATTTTTACTTGCTCTGAAAACACAGCTTTGTATTTACAACAGCTTATTAACAGATTTTACTGTATGTACAGTGAATAATAAACCATAGTGAATTACTAAAACATGGTATTCTTGGAACGTGAGAATGATTCTGATGCCTAGTGGAAGAGAAACAAACCCAGGTATTGGTAATATACAAAGATCTGAATTAACAAAGAATTCAAGTTGTTATTAAAGGTACATCAAGGTTTACTCAGATTTTTGAATGCAGTTTCTTTAGTATGTATACATGTATGAGACATAGTTTGGTTGCACTTGTGTACTCTGAGATTTTGGACATTGGTCAATGGAAGTTTTCAGTTATCAGTACAATACTAGATTAAGGGAAATCACTCTACCACATAGACTACATATTAGTTCATCTGTTTGCAGATGTTCCATGTATTTTTTTAACTTGTGTATTTTATAATCAAATATCGGGGACTGTGACATTCATGTCTTGTAATTTTGACTCCCGTGTGCGAAGCACAAAAAGGGAGTCTTTGCAGTTAGTGTGTGTGTGTGTCTGTCTGTGTATGTGTGTCTGTTCCACTGATATCTCAAGAACCATACAAACCTGGTGCATAGATGCTCTGGGTCAATGCGCAGATTTGATTAGGTTTTGGTAAAAATCCATATTAATTACCTAATTTGCATGATAATTAGCTGATTTTTAGCTGTTCCATGATTGTTCCACTGATATCTAAAGAACCACTCATTGGATTTTGATGAAACTTGGCACATAGATGCTCTGAACTAATGTGCAGATTTGATTAGTTTTGGGTAAAAATCTGTGCAATATTAATTACTTCATTTGCATAATGATTAATCAATTGTTGGCTTTTCCACTGATATCTCAAGTACTAATCATCACATTTCAATAAAACTTGGTACTTAGATATCATAGGACACTGCATAAATCTGATAGTTTTTAGGGTAATATCAGTACATATTAATAACCTAATTTGCATAATTAATTAATTTTTAGCTTTTGATATTTCAAGTAGTAATCATCACATTTCAATGAAACTTGGTACATAGATGTCATAGGACACTGCACAGACCTGATAGTTTTTAGGGTAATATCAGTATATATTAATTACCTAATTTGCATAATTAATTAATTTTCAGCTTTTGATATTTCAAGTAGTAATCATCACATTTCAATGAAACTTGGTACATAGTCACTTAAGGACTGTGCAGAGACCTGATTAGCTTTGGGGTAAATATTTGTGCATATTAATCACCTTATTAGCATAATTAATTAATTTTCAGTTTTTGATATTTCAAGTAGTAATCATATATTTCAATGAGACTTGCTACATAGATCCTCTAGGGCTATGCAGAGACCTGATTAGTTTCAGGGTAAATAATTGTGGATAATAATTCCCTAATTCGCATAATTAGTAAATTTTTTCAATGAATGTTCCACTGATATATAAAGAACCACTAATTGGATTTTAATGAAACTAATGAGTATTCATCATCACATTTCAATGAACCTAGGACTATGCAGAGACCCAATTAGTTTTTGATAAATATTTAAATATATGCTTATTAATCATCTAATTAAAATAATTAACACTGATATCTCAATTACTGATCATCACATTTGAATAAAATTTGGTACATAAATGCTCTAGAACAATAGACAGGCCCGATTAATTCTGGGTTGAAATATGTCCAAAGTACTAAACATTTTAATGAAACTTAGTACATAGATGACCCAGGACAGACAGACAGACCTGATTGGTTTGGCTTGAAATCTGTGCATACTAATTAATTTGCATAATAATTAACCAATTTTCCTTCAATATCTCAAAAACCAATCATTGTGTTTCAATAAGACTTAGTATACAAGTGCCTGAAGAATATGCTGAAGAGCTGATTAGTTTTGGATTGAAATTCCAGCATACTAATTACCTAATTTGCATAATCATCACATTTCATTGAAATTTGGTATGCTCTGTTGCTCAGTTTGGGGGCTTGTCATCACATATGTCAATACTTATGTCGGTTACATACTTATTACGCTCATTCAGAGGGCAGTGGTTGTCCCGCCATGCATGTTCAAGATATGGGACTTGTGTCAACAAAGATGACAACTTATTATGTCACTAAGCCTATAGTCTAGTAGGAAATAGGGGTCCCCATGCACCCCAATGATATATTTTTTTAACTTATATTTTTTGAATCCTCAGGATGTCTAGTACAGGAATTTTGATGTTCCCATTGCCAAATTTTGTCCCATGACGTCACTAGGTTACCATTTTGACGGCCATCTTGGATTTTTACAGAAAACAATAATCGGTACAACTATTGAACTAGTCATCCTACAGAAACAAACAAATACATTTTTCCATTTAATTTGGACATGGGGAATTCAATGAGAATGTTATTTGTATGATTTAAAAAATAAATAAAATCATTTAAACCTGCAATAACTATTTCAAACTGTGTATAATTTTCAATAAAATGTCCGCATCGTAACATATATTCAACCTGACCAGTAACAATGATAAACATGTCATTTAAATATATGCATACCTGATTCACACATTTCACTGTCACGCAATCTAATGCGATCCACGTGTAGAGTGCACGTATGTGCATGCATCGATGTACACATGTATTATCGCGCACGCATCGATGCACACATGAATTATCGCACACCCTGGCTGTGAAATGACGATTTTGTGCGTCCAAAGTTCAGTGAGTTTTTGTTGAAATAAGGCATGTTTGTGTTCTCAGTACATTAGTTTTCCAATTTTGGCGTAATAAACCTTTCCATTTATTTAAAGTGGTATAATTTTGCATTGTCAACCAAGGCGATCATAGCCTCTTTCATTGGGTCAACAAAACTGAATAGTCACCTCTATTGCAGTAACCATGTGTATATCCAATTTGTTTCTGTAATACAGAGGATATTTTTTTAGGATTCACACTACCTATTAATCCACAGGCACACAACAAGTCTGGTGCTGGTTGTGATAAAATCAGGTAATAGATTGGATTGTATAACCAAATTAGTAACATTTATACCAAATTGCATGGTATTTCAAAGCAATATTTTTTTCTGTCTTCAGAGTTTGGTGTGGTGTAAAACATATAGTAATCGGTGGTGGTGCTTGTGAACTAAATAATCTTAGCTAGTATAGAACAATAGTGTAGTGGTAGACAAACATGCCTAAATCAAGAAAGCGTAAGAGAGATAATAGTAGTGTGTTTAAAGATGTACACAAGCGTCCTCATGTAAGATGCATTTTGCATTTCATCATGGATATTTCACACCATTTAGTAAAATTAAAGGATCTGCAACAGACAAGCTAGCTCAGCTGCATGATATTCGTGACAAACGACTTTGTGAACCCAGAGATTCAAGAAATAGAATGGATGATATATGCAGTAACATCACAGAGGCGGCTACCAAAACTTCACTAAAAACAAAGATCGTCTGAAGAGTTCTAATATGCCATCACGTTCTCCCCGAAAACCATCTTCCGTTATGTACATGTTCCCTCCAGAATGTATCTTTTGTGGAAAGCAGGAAGTTAAAGTATCAGGAAAAACTGAGCGATGTAGTAAATTCCCTGTATTTAAGGACAAGAGTGGAACCCTCTATGAACCAACCTGGAAACAGATAGAGTCTAGAGCACTAGAAGTGAGGAATATCCATCTCCATCGGATGGTGCAAGGTGAAGACTTGTTTGCATGAGAGGCAAATTCCCACCAGTCATGTCGCAAGTCATTCAATTTGCAGTATGTTAATCACATGCATTATAAATCCTAATCCTCTCGCTATGTGTACAACACAGAGCAAGGTCGCATCGCTGATGCTCATCTCAAGTCTTTCAATACTGTACTTGTGCAGCTAACATCACTGTGTCTTCGTTACATACAAGAGTTGGAAAAACATGGGTTTGCTAATCCAGCTTATAGTAGTGAGAAGCTAAAGGCTTGTCTTTAGAACCATGACATTCATAAATCAATCGCCTTTGCAAAGGTCAATCCAGGTGACAAAGGCTGTATCACCTATAACCTGGTGTACAGTACCAACATGTCTGTTGCAGATGCAGTGACATATGCATATAAGCTTGGATCAAAAGACAAGTACCATGTAGTGGCCGGGCTTCTTTGTACTAAAATCAATCAAGCATTCAATCAGTCACAACCACTTCCTTGGCCTCCTACAGCAGATGATCTTGAGTTGCACTAACCAGACGCACTTCTTCCCGCTGAGTTAGTCAAGTTTCTTAATATCTCTGGTGATGCTGACATGGGTATATGTGAGAAGACTAGACGTATAGTGCTTTTAATTGGCCAGGTATGTAATATTAAGTCTGACACGTCTTAGTAATAATGTTCTCCATAATTTTATAATAGTTTTGTGTCATTCCAGTTTCTCTTATTTTTTTTTTGCAGGATATCTGTCGAGCTGTAACAAAAGGAGAGTGGAATTATCAAAACACTTCCTTCTTCATACGACACATGTACCGCAGTAGACAGCTCACTACTGTTCTCAACAGACTAGGTCACTGTGAGACATATGACTTCAGCTTGGAACTTGAGACTGCACTAACTCATGCTATTGATGAGGTTTCCAGTTCGCTCACTCCAAAAATAATCACTGGTGAAGGGAATGATATGTTTCATCTTGAGTGGAACAACATGAACAAAAAAACAACAAACATGCATGGCCCTAATGTCGTAAACAGTGCTGGTGGAATCATGATACAGGAGGTGAAACCAGGATTAGATGCAACCAGCCAAGATCGAATACTTCCTCTACTTCAATGAAGCAAGATACGCTCATAGAAGGTTGACACTCCTGAAACACTGATACCAATCCACATCTATAGTCGAGTGAGACCAAAATTTCCTGATGGAGCTGTGTTTACTCAACCCATGGTAAATAAAGAAGTGTACTTGAAGTGTATTCAAGAGTATCGAACCTGGTTATTTGCATGGGTTGTTGGAAGCAGTGGAGAAAAACAACTCATTCCAGGATTTGGTGGTTTTATATCAGCAACTGGTGTCAAGCCTTCCAAAAAGTCAACCATCGATTACTTCACCCCAATTAATCAACCCTTCACCGAGTACTCTGTCATTAAGGAGCTGCTAAAGAGGTCTGAGGAGGCTACCATGGAGGTGGGGCAGGAGTATGTCCTCAACACATTCGACCTTAGAGGTTGCATGAAGGCACTACCACTAATTTGGAAGTTTCCAGATAAATACAAGATACACATTGTCACAATAGGGCCGTTCCACACTGGGATGAATTACATGGGCATGGTAACTGGTCGCAAGTGTAGACGCTCAGGATACTTTGAAATACTAATTGGAGCTGAACTCATCACAAGTGGCTGCCTGGTTAGTGTGTTGAAAGTGAAGGCATATGCTTAAGCTCTCTTTTGTCTGAAAACTGTCAGTGAATTCATGGAACGATTGTTGATTGAGCAATTCATTGAAGAAGAAGAAATTGAGATAACCAATCCTGCAGTTCTACTCAATCTTGTCCAGTCATGTAGTCATGAGACCCTCAACCTTGCTTTGCAGGACCCCTCTACTCTCACCGTCCTTGAGAAGTATGTTGCCTATGAAGACAAAGTACGTACAGGCCACCTTGGCAAGACAGCAATCTTTTGGCTTAGTGTGATAGACCATGCACGTCTTATTCTAATGCTGCAGTATTCTGTGAAAACTAACAACTTGACTCTCTCTGGTAGGGGAGGATGAAAAGCTGACAAATAAATCAAAAGTGGATCTTTCCAGTAGGGACGATCTTGTTCCACATGTTGCATGTGTAAATTATCGGCTTGCCATCTTCAAGTGAGCTGACAAGTTTTTCTACTGGTCCCCCAAACCATATGATCCAGGACAGGGCTGGGCGAAGAATGAGAAAGATATCTTGGAGCCATTGTGGTCATGTGGTCCGATCCTCCCTTCTTCTCTAATTGACTTGCTGGTGAAAACTGTAGATGACGATCAGGAAGAAGAAGAAGAGGAGCAAGAGATTGATTATGAAGATTTTTTAAGTGATGACGACTAAATGATGACATTACCAAAACCTGTAGCGAAAAAAAATATATCATTTTTCTGTCAACTTTTATGTCAACTGAACTACGCTTTTGTACTTTTCACTAACTTTAGTTTACAGATATACTGGTGAATAAATATTGTTTTGTATACATAATATTGTGTACTTATTTTTACTACTTATGCTAATTGACCAAAAAAGATATCTTGGCTTTTGGGCATTTATACTGCTTCAATATTAAAAATATCCTCCTTGTCCCCATGTCCAAATTATATGGATAAATGCATTTGTTTGTCTCTCTGGGATGTTTGGTTCAAAAGTTCTACCGATCATTGATTTCTGTAAAAAAAATCCAAGATGGCTTCCAAAATGGCCGCCTAGTGACGTCATGGGACAAAATTTCGCAATGGGAACATAAAAATTTGTATACTAGACAACCTGACGATTCCAAAAATATAAGTTAAAAAAATATATCATTGGGGTGCATGGGGACCCATATTTCCTACTCGACTACTATGTTATTTTTTTGGTGATTGAAAGGTAGCGAAGAAGTCACCAGCGGTAATTGGTGTACGGTTGCACCTTGGTCAAAAAGCATGCTAGTATTTTCCATTAGGAGATCTTGTTGTCACTTAATGATTTAGCACCTCCAACAATTTTTGACTCCCGTGTGCGAAGCACAAAAAGGGAGTCTTTGCAGTTAGTGTGTCTGTATGTGTGTATGTGTGTGTATGTGTGTCCGTCTGTTCCACTGATATCTCAAGAACCATACATCAGTTTTTGATGAAACTTGGTGCATAGATGCTCTGGGCCAATGCGCAGATTTGATTAGGTTTTGGTAAAAATCCATGCATATTAATTACCTAATTTGCATGATAATTAGCTGATTTTTGGCTGTTTCATGACTGTTCCACTGATATCTAAAGAACCACTCATTGGATTTTGATGAAACTTGGCACACAGATGCTCCAAACTAATGCGCAGATTTGATTAGTTTTGGGTAAAAATCTGTGCAATATTAATTACCTAATTTGCATAATGATTAATCAATTTTCGGCTTTTCCACTGATATCTCAAGTACTAATCATCACATTTCAATAAAACTTGGTACATAGATGTCATAGGACACTGCACAAACCTGAAAGTTTTTAGGGTAATATGGGTGTGTGTGAGTGTGGGTGTGGGTGTGCGTGCGTTCCACTGATATCTCAAGAACCAATTATCAGATTTTAATGAAACTTCATACATAGATGGTCTGGAATAATGCTCAGACCTGATTAGTTTTCGGTTGAAATCCTGTGCATATTAATTATGTAATTTGCATATTAATTAGTTGATTTTTAGCATTTTCTCCTGTTTCTCATGTATTATTAAACAGATTTCAATGAAACTTTGTCCATGGATGCTCCGGTATAATGCTCTGATTTGATTATTTCTTGGTTGAAATCTGTGCATATATATTAACGACTTAATTTGCATATTAATTTGCCAATTGTAGGCATTTCCACTTATTTCACGCATATTTTGATAGGATTTCAATGAATCTTGGTACATAGATGCTCTGGGAGATAATGTGCACATCTGATTAGTTTTTAGTTGAAATCCATGCTTAATAATTATCTAATTTGCATATTAGTTAGCTAATGTTAAAGCGCGGTGGTCATCACATTTGTGTTGATAAACATTGATTTTCCCACAATCCAATATGCTCTTCAAATGGAAATCACAAGTATGAGGTTTGACCTGCTGTAATGTGACCTGAATGCATGAACTGTTGTAATGTGACCTGAATGCATGAACTGCTGTAATGTGACCTGAATGCATGAACTGTTGTAATGTGACCTGAATGCATGAACTGTTGTAATGTGACCTGAATGCATGAACTGTTGTAATGTGACCTGAATGCATGAACTGTTGTAATGTGACCTGAATGCATGAACTGTTGTAATGTGACCTGAATGCATGAACTGTTGTAATGTGACCTGAATGCATGAACTGTTGTAATGTGACCTGAATGCATGAACTGTTAATGTGACCTGAATGCATGAACTGTTAATGTGACCTGAATGCACGAACTATTGTATTTTGACCTGAATGCATGAACTATTGTATTGTGACCTGAATGCACGAACTATTGTATTGTGACCTGAATGCACGAACTATTGTAATGTGACCTGAATGCATGAACTGTTGTAATGTGACCTGAATGCATGAACTGTTGTAATGTGACCTGAATGCATGAACTGTTGTGATGTGACCTGAATGCATGAACTGTTGTAATGTGACCTGAACACATGAACTGTTGTAATGTGACCTGAATGCATGAACTGTTGTAATGTGACCTGAACACATGAACTGTTGTAATGTGACCTGAATGCATGAACTGTTGTAATGTGACCTGAACACATGAACTGTTGTAATGTGACCTGAACACATGAACTGTTGTAATGTGACCTGAATGCATGAACTGTTGTAATGTGACCCGAATGCATGAAGTGTTGTAATGTGACCCGAATGCATGAAGTGTTGTAATGTGACCCGAATGCATGAACTGTTGTAATGTGACCCGAATGCATGAACTCAAGTGGCATGGACTGTTGCAATGTGACCTGAATGCATGAACTGTTGTAATGTGACCTGAATGCATGAACTGTTGTAATGTGACCTGAATGCATGAACTGTTGTAATGTAACCTGAATGCATGAACTGTTGTAATGTGACCTGAATGCATGAACTGTTGTAATGTGACCTGAATGCATGAACTGTTGTAATGTGACCCGAATGCATGAACTAAAGTGACATGGACTGTTGTAATGTGACCTGAATGCATGAACTGTTGTAATGTGACCTGAATGCATGAACTGTTGTAATGTAACCTGAATGCATGAACTACTGTAGAATACTTTATTTTCGCTTGGAATTTATTTTCGCTGAAGGGATGATTCCGTGAAAATAAAATCCAGCAAATATACTTTTTTATCTATATTTCACATTTAACTCATAAAAAATCAGTGAAAATATATTCCATAAAGAACGCTCAAAAAGCCTTTTCAGCGGAAATTAATTCCAGCGAAAATAAAGTATTCCACAGTATTGTAATGTGACCTGAATGCATGAACTGTTGTAATGTGACCTGAATGCATGAAATATTGTAATGTGACCCGAATGCATGAACTAAAGTGACATGGACTGTTGTAATGTGACCTGAATGCATGAACTGTTGTAATGTGACCCGAATGCATGAACTGTTGTAATGTGACCCGAATGCATGAACTAAAGTGACATGGACTGTTGTAATGTGACCCGAATGCATGAACTAAAGTGACATGGACTGTTGTAATGTGACCTGAATGCATGAACTGTTGTAATGTGACCCGAATGCATGAACTAAAGTGACATGGACTGTTGTAATGTGACCTGAATGCATGAACTATTGTAATGTGACCTGAATGCATGAAATATTGTAATGTGACCCGAATGCATGAACTCAAGTGACACATACTGTTGTAATGTGACCTGAATGCATGAACTATTGTAATGTGACCCGAATGCATGAAATATTGTAATGTGACCCGAATGCATGAACTAAAGTGACATGGACTGTTGTAATGTGACCTGAATGCATGAACTATTGTAATGTGACCTGAATGCATGAAATGTTGTAATGTGACCCGAATGCATGAACTAAAGTGACATGGACTGTTGTAATGTGACCCGAATGCATGAACTAAAGTGACATGGACTGTTGTAATGTGACCTGAATGCATGAACTGTTGTAATGTGACCCGAATGCATGAACTAAAGTGACATGGACTGTTGTAATGTGACCTGAATGCATGAACTATTGTAATGTGACCTGAATGCATGAAATATTGTAATGTGACCCGAATGCATGAACTCAAGTGACACATACTGTTGTAATGTGACCTGAATGCATGAACTATTGTAATGTGACCCGAATGCATGAACTAAAAAATCATCAAAATCAAGCATTTCTCGGCTGTTTACAAATGGTTTTTGTTCACATTAGGTATATACATTAGACATTATGGGACCTTGATGCAAATAGTTTTGTTTTTCAGATAAGATTAAAAATGGCCGACTGGTGGCCATTTTGTTTTAATGAATGTGGTTCTCGTGCCATATCTCTGACTTGCTTTGATTATGTTCAAATTTTAAATATTCATTATGCATCATGTCATATAGATTGGTTTGACGATCCTATTCAAAATGGCTGAATGGTGGCCATTTTTGTGCTAAAAAATGATCAAATATCAAGCATTTATGGATGGATTTCATTCAAACTTGTAACCCCTCGGTACATACATTAGACATTACGCCTTCCTGATGCACGTCTTTTTATTTTTCAGATCGGATTCAAAATGGCTGACTGGTGGCCATTTTGTTTTAATGATTGGGTTTCTAGAGCCATATCTCTGACATGCTTTGACTGATTATGTTCAAGTTTTATATATTCATTATACATCATTATAGATATATACATGTATTCAAAATGGCTGATTTTGTTTTAATTAATGCTGTTCCAGAGTAATATCTCTCAATATGGACAAGTACTTGTTTGACAATCAGATACAAATGTCAATCGTTTTAATGTTAAACAATCATCATAATCATATTCCTGAAATGGTTATATTCCAGCTATATTACTATAAACAAAACTATATATCTTAAATTTGATAACTAACTGCATAACATGCATGGGTTGTATTTAATGATACTATTATTGTACTTTTGGTCCAGTGGCTTATAGTATGGATTAAACATATTGTAAAGCAGATCAATATTAGCTTCTTGTTTGAAATAACTACTTTTAAACATGCCTCTAATAATCTCAGTACACATGAGTTCTTTCTAAGCTTTCCTAGGTTAAGTTATTGCACAAACAATTTTGTCCTGACGAATTGGGTAGTTCAATTTGTCAAGTCATTACTAATAATATTTAATAACTGTGCTATGTTATGCTATATGAATTTTGTATTTATATATTTTATATAGGATTCATGTATGGCACCCAGGTACTTGATAAAGATGGTATCAGTGCAGCAGTAGTCTTGGCTGAAATGGCATCCCATCTGGCAACTAACAATATAACATTAACACAACAACTAGATATTATATTCTCCAGGTGAGTCGGTGTGTTTTGCATGTACAACTAGATATTGTATTCTCCAGGTAATTCAGTGTGTTTGGCATGTACAGCTAGATATTGTATTCTCCAGGTAATTCAGTATGTTTGGCATTACAACTAGATATTGTATTCTCCAGGTAAGTCAGTGTGTTTGGTATGTACAACTAGATATTGTATTCTCCAGGTAATTCAGTGTGTTTGGCATGTACAACTAGATATTGTATTCTCCGGGTAATTCAGTATGTTTGGCATGTACAACTAGATATTGTATTCTCCAGGTAAGTCAGAATGTTTGGTATGTACAACTAGATATTGTATTCTCCAGGTAATTCAGTATGTTTGGCATGTACAACTAGATATTGTATTCTCCAGGTAATTCTGTGTGTTTGGCATTACAACTAGATATTGTATTCTCCAGGTAATTCAGTGTGTTTGGTATGTACAACTAGATATTGTATATTCCAGGTAATTCAGTGTGTTTGGTATGTACAACTAGATATTGTATTCTCCAGGTAATTCAGTGTGTTTGGTATGTACAACTAGATATTGTATTCTCCAGGTAATTCAGTATGTTTGGCATTACAACTAGATATTGTATTCTCCAGGTAAGTCAGTGTGTTTGGTATGTACAACTAGATATTGTATTCTCCAGGTAATTCAGTGTGTTTGGCATGTACAACTAGATATTGTATTCTCCGGGTAATTCAGTATGTTTGGCATGTACAACTAGATATTGTATTCTCCAGGTAAGTCAGAATGTTTGGTATGTACAACTAGATATTGTATTCTCCAGGTAATTCAGTGTGTTTGGCATGTACAGCTAGATATTGTATTCTCCAGGTAATTCAGTATGTTTGGCATGTACAACTAGATATTGTATTCTCCAGGTAAGTCAGAATGTTTGGTATGTACAACTAGATATTGTATTCTCCAGGTAATTCAGTGTGTTTGGCATGTACAACTAGATATTGTATTCTCCGGGTAATTCAGTGTGTTTGGTATGTACAACTAGATATTGTATTCTCCAGGTAATTCAGTGTGTTTGGCATGTACAACTAGATATTGTATTCTCAAGGTAATTCAGTGTGTTTGGTATGTACAACTAGATATTCTATTCTCCGGGTAATTCAGTATGTTTGGCATTACAACTAGATATTGTATTCTCCAGGTAATTCAGTGTGTTTGGCATGTACAACTAGATATTGTATTCTCCAGGTAATTCAGTGTGTTTGGCATGTACAACTAGATATTGTATTCTCCAGGTAATTCAGTGTGTTTGGCATTACAACTAGATATTGTATTCTCAAGGTAATTCAGTGTGTTTGGTATGTACAACTAGATATTCTATTCTCCGGGTAATTCAGTATGTTTGGCATTACAACTAGATATTGTATTCTCCAGGTAATTCAGTATGTTTGGCATTACAACTAGATATTGTATTCTCCAGGTAATTCAGTATGTTTGGCATTACAACTAGATATTGTATTCTCCAGGTAATTCAGTATGTTTGGCATTACAACTAGATATTGTATTTTCCAGGTAAGTCAGTGTGTTTGGCATGTACAACTAGATATTGTATTTTCCAGGTAATTCAGTATGTTTGGCATGTACAACTAGATATTGTATTCTCCAGGTAAGTCAGTGTGTTTGGCATGTACAACTAGATATTGTATTCTCCAGGTAATTCAGTGTGTTTGGCATGTACAACTAGATATTGTATTCTCCAGGTAATTCAGTGTGTTTGGCATGTACAACTAGATATTGTATTCTCCAGATAATTCAGTATGTTTGGCATGTACAACTAGATATTGTATTCTCCAGGTAATTCAGTATGTTTGGCATGTACAACTAGATATTGTATTCTCCAGGTAATTCTGTGTGTTTGGCATGTACAACTAGATATTGTATTCTCCAGGTAATTCAGTATGTTTGGCATGTACAACTAGATATTGTATTCTCCAGGTAATTCAGTATGTTTGGCATGTACAACTAGATATTGTATTCTCCAGGTAATTCTGTGTGTTTGGCATGTACAACTAGATATTGTATTCTCCAGGTAATTCAGTATGTTTGGCATGTACAACTAGATACTGTATTCTCCAGGTAATTCAGTATGTTTGGCATGTACAACTAGATATTGTATTCTCCAGGTAATTCAGTATGTTTGGCATGTACAACTAGATATTGTATTCTCCAGGTAATTCAGTGTGTTTGGCATGTACAACTAGATATTGTATTCTCCAGGTAATTCAGTGTGTTTGGCATGTACAACTAGATATTGTATTCTCCAGGTAATTCAGTATGTTTGGCATGTACAACTAGATATTGTATTCTCCAGGTAATTCAGTATGTTTGGCATGTACAACTAGATATTGTATTCTCCAGGTAAGTCAGTGTGTTTGGCATGTACAACTAGATATTGTATTCTCCAGGTAATTCAGTATATTTGGCATTACAACTAGATATTGTATTCTCCAGGTAATTCAGTGTGTTTGGTATGTACAACTAGATATTGTATTTTCCAGGTAATTCAGTATGTTTGGCATGTACAACTAGATATTGTATTCTCCAGGTAATTCTGTGTGTTTGGCATTACAACTAGATATTGTATTCTCCAGGTAATTCAGTGTGTTTGGTATGTACAACTAGATATTGTATTTTCCAGGTAATTCAGTGTGTTTGGTATGTACAACTAGATATTGTATTCTCCGGGTAATTCAGTGTGTTTGGTATGTACAACTAGATATTGTATTTTCCAGGTAATTCAGTATGTTTGGCATTACAACTAGATATTGTATTCTCCAGGTAATTCAGTGTGTTTGGTATGTACAACTAGATATTGTATTCTCCAGGTAATTCAGTATGTTTGGCATGTACAACTAGATATTGTATTCTCCAGGTAATTCAGTGTGTTTGGTATGTACAACTAGATATTGTATTCTCCAGGTAATTCAGTGTGTTTGGTATGTACAACTAGATATTGTATTTTCCAGGTAATTCAGTATGTTTGGCATGTACAACTAGATATTGTATTCTCCAGGTAATTCAGTGTGTTTGGTATGTACAACTAGATATTGTATTCTCCAGGTAATTCAGTATGTTTGGCATGTACACCTAGATATTGTATTCTCCAGGTAATTCAGTATGTTTGGCATGTACAACTAGATATTGTATTCTCCAGGTAATTCAGTATGTTTGGCATGTGCAACTAGATAGTGTATTCTCCAGGTAATTCAGTGTGTTTGGCATGTACAACTAGATATTGTATTTTCCAGGTAATTCAGTATGTTTGGCATGTACAACTAGATATTGTATTCTCCAGGTAATTCAGTGTGTTTGACATTACAACTAGATATTGTATTCTCCAGGTAATTCAGTATGTTTGGCATGTAGAACTAGATATTGTATTTTCCAGGTAATTCAGTATGTTTGGCATTACAACTAGATATTGTATTCTCCAGGTAATTCAGTGTGTTTGGCATGTACAACTAGATACTGTATTCTCCAGGTAATTCAGTATGTTTGGTATGTACAACTAGATATTGTATTTTCCAGGTAATTCAGTATGTTTGGCATGTACAACTAGATATTGTATTCTCCAGGTAATTCTGTGTGTTTGGCATTACAACTAGATATTGTATTCTCCAGGTAATTCAGTGTGTTTGGTATGTACAACTAGATATTGTATATTCCAGGTAATTCAGTGTGTTTGGTATGTACAACTAGATATTGTATTCTCCAGGTAATTCAGTGTGTTTGGTATGTACAACTAGATATTGTATTCTCCAGGTAATTCAGTATGTTTGGCATGTACAACTAGATATTGTATTCTCCAGGTAATTCAGTATGTTTGGCATGTACAACTAGATACTGTATTCTCCAGGTAATTCAGTATGTTTGGCATGTACAACTAGATATTGTATTCTCCAGGTAAGTCAGTATGTTTGGCATGTACAACTAGATATTGTATTCTCCAGGTAATTCAGTGTGTTTGGCATGTACAACTAGATATTGTATTCTCCAGGTAATTCAGTGTGTTTGGCATGTACAACTAGATATTGTATTCTCCAGGTAATTCAGTATGTTTGGCATGTACAACTAGATATTGTATTCTCCAGGTAAGTCAGTGTGTTTGGCATGTACAACTAGATATTGTATTCTCCAGGTAATTCAGTATGTTTGGCATTACAACTAGATATTGTATTCTCCAGGTAATTCAGTGTGTTTGGTATGTACAACTAGATATTGTATTTTCCAGGTAATTCAGTATGTTTGGCATGTACAACTAGATATTGTATTCTCCAGGTAATTCTGTGTGTTTGGCATTACAACTAGATATTGTATTCTCCAGGTAATTCAGTGTGTTTGGTATGTACAACTAGATATTGTATTTTCCAGGTAATTCAGTGTGTTTGGTATGTACAACTAGATATTGTATTCTCCGGGTAATTCAGTGTGTTTGGTATGTACAACTAGATATTGTATTTTCCAGGTAATTCAGTGTGTTTGGCATTACAACTAGATATTGTATTCTCCAGGTAATTCAGTGTGTTTGGTATGTACAACTAGATATTGTATTTTCCAGGTAATTCAGTGTGTTTGGTATGTACAACTAGATATTGTATTCTCCAGGTAATTCAGTATGTTTGGCATTACAACTAGATATTGTATTTTCCAGGTAATTCAGTATGTTTGGCATGTACAACTAGATACTGTATTCTCCAGGTAATTCAGTGTGTTTGGCATTACAACTAGATATTGTATTCTCCAGGTAATTCAGTGTGTTTGGTATGTACAACTAGATATTGTATTTTCCAGGTATTTCAGTGTGTTTGGTATGTACAACTAGATATTGTATTCTCCAGGTAATTCAGTGTGTTTGGTATGTACAACTAGATATTGTATTTTCAAGGTAATTCAGTGTGTTTGGCATTACAACTAGATATTGTATTCTCCAGGTAATTCAGTGTGTTTGGTATGTACAACTAGATATTGTATTTTCCAGGTAATTCAGTGTGTTTGGCATTACAACTAGATATTGTATTCTCCAGGTAATTCAGTATGTTTGGCATGTACAACTAGATATTGTATTCTCCAGGTAATTCAGTGTGTTTGGCATGTACAACTAGTTATTGTATTCTCAAGGTAATTCAGTGTGTTTGGTATGTACAACTAGATATTCTATTCTCCGGGTAATTAAGTATGTTTGGCATGTACAACTAGATATTGTATTCTCCAGGTAATTCAGTGTGTTTGGCATGTGCAACTAGTTATTGTATTCTCAAGGTAATTCAGTATGTTTGGCATGTACAACTAGATATTGTATTCTCCAGGTAATTCAGTGTGTTTGGCATGTACAACTAGATATTGTATTCTCCAGGTAATTCAGTATGTTTGGCATGTACAACTAGATAGTGTATTCTCCAGGTAAGTCAGTGTGTTTGGTATGTACAACTAGATATTGTATTCTCCAGGTAATTCAGTGTGTTTGGCATCACAACTAGATATTGTATTTTCCAGGTAATTCAGTGTGTTTGGCATTACAACTAGATATTGTATTTTCCAGGTAATTCAGTATGTTTGGCATTACAACTAGATATTGTATTCTCCAGGTAATTCAGTGTGTTTGGCATGTACAACTAGATACTGTATTCTCCAGGTAATTCAGTATGTTTGGTATGTACAACTAGATATTGTATTTTCCAGGTAATTCAGTATGTTTGGCATGTACAACTAGATATTGTATTCTCCAGGTAATTCTGTGTGTTTGGCATTACAACTAGATATTGTATTCTCCAGGTAATTCAGTGTGTTTGGTATGTACAACTAGATATTGTATTTTCCAGGTAATTCAGTGTGTTTGGTATGTACAACTAGATATTGTATTCTCCAGGTAATTCAGTGTGTTTGGTATGTACAACTAGATATTGTATTCTCCAGGTAATTCAGTATGTTTGGCATTACAACTAGATATTGTATATTCCAGGTAATTCAGTATGTTTGGCATGTACAACTAGATATTGTATTCTCCAGGTAATTCAGTGTGTTTGGCATTACAACTTGATATTGTATTCTCCAGGTAATTCAGTGTGTTTGGTATGTACAACTAGATATTGTATTTTCCAGGTAATTCAGTGTGTTTGGTATGTACAACTAGATATTGTATTCTCCAGGTAATTCAGTGTGTTTGGTATGTACAACTAGATATTGTATTTTCCAGGTAATTCAGTGTGTTTGGCATTACAACTAGATATTGTATTCTCCAGGTAATTCAGTGTGTTTGGTATGTACAACTAGATATTGTATTTTCCAGGTAATTCAGTGTGTTTGGCATTACAACTAGATATTGTATTCTCCAGGTAATTCAGTATGTTTGGCATGTACAACTAGATATTGTATTCTCCAGGTAATTCAGTATGTTTGGCATGTACAACTAGATATTGTATTCTCCAGGTAATTCAGTGTGTTTGGCATGTACAACTAGTTATTGTATTCTCAAGGTAATTCAGTGTGTTTGGTATGTACAACTAGATATTCTATTCTCCGGGTAATTAAGTATGTTTGGCATGTACAACTAGATATTGTATTCTCCGGGTAATTCAGTGTGTTTGGCATGTACAACTAGTTATTGTATTCTCAAGGTAATTCAGTATGTTTGGCATGTACAACTAGATATTGTATTCTCCAGGTAAGTCAGTGTGTTTGGTATGTACAACTAGATATTGTATTCTCCAGGTAATTCAGTGTGTTTGGCATCACAACTAGATATTGTATTCTCCAGGTAATTCAGTGTGTTTGGTATGTACAACTAGATATTGTATTCTCCAGGTAATTCAGTGTGTTTGGTATGTACAACTAGATATTGTATTCTCCAGGTAATTCAGTGTGTTTGGCATCACAACTAGATATTGTATTCTCCAGGTAATTCAGTGTGTTTGGTATGTACAACTAGATATTGTATTCTCCAGGTAATTCAGTATGTTTGGCATGTACAACTAGATATTGTATTCTCCAGGTAATTCAGTGTGTTTGGCATGTACAACTAGATATTGTATTCTCCAGGTAAGTCAGTGTGTTTGGCATCACAACTAGGTATTGTTATTTCTCCAGGTAATTCAGTGTGTTTGCCATGTACAACTAGATATTATATTCTCCAGGTAATTCAGTAAGTTTGGCATGTACAACTAGATATTGTATTCTCCAGGTAATTAAGTATGTTTGGCATGTACAACTAGATATTGTATTCTCCAGGTAATTCAGTGCGTTTGGCATCACAACTAGATATTGTATTCTCCAGGTAATTCTGTGTGTTTGGTATGTACAACTAGATATTGTATTTTCCAGGTAATTCAGTATGTTTGGCATGTACAACTAGATATTGTATTCTCCAGGTAAGTCAGTGTGTTTGGCATGTGCAACTAGATATTGTATTCTCCAGGTAATTCAGTATGTTTGGCATGTACAACTAGATATTGTATTCTCCAGGTAATTCAGTATGTTTGGCATGTACAACTAGATACTGTATTCTCCAGGTAATTCAGTGTGTTTGGCATGTACAACTAGATACTGTATTCTCCAGGTAATTCAGTGTGTTTGGCATGTACAACTAGATATTGTATTCTCCAGGTAATTCTGTGTGTTTGGCATTACAACTAGATATTGTATTCTCCAGGTAATTCAGTGTGTTTGGCATGTGCAACTAGATATTGTATTCTCCAGGTAATTCAGTATGTTTGGCATGTACAACTAGATATTGTATTCTCCAGGTAATTCAGTATGTTTGGCATGTACAACTAGATACTGTATTCTCCAGGTAATTCAGTGTGTTTGGCATGTACAACTAGATACTGTATTCTCCAGGTAATTCAGTGTGTTTGGCATGTACAACTAGATATTGTATTCTCCAGGTAATTCTGTGTGTTTGGCATTACAACTAGATATTGTATTCTCCAGGTAATTCAGTGTGTTTGGCATGTACAACTAGATATTGTATTCTCCAGGTAATTCAGTATGTTTGGCATGTACAACTAGATATTGTATTCTCCAGGTAATTCAGTGTGTTTGGCATGTACAACTAGATATTGTATTCTCCAGGTAATTCAGTGTGTTTGGCATCACAACTAGATATTGTATTCTCCAGGTAATTCAGTGTGTTTGGCATTACATCTAGATATTGTATTCTCCAGGTCATTCAGTGTGTTTGGCATGTACAACTAGATATTGTATTCTCCAGGTAATTCAGTGTGTTTGGCATGTACAACTAGATATTGTATTCTCCAGGTAATTCAGTGTGTTTGGCATTACAACTAGATATTGTATTCTCCAGGTAATTCAGTGTGTTTGGCATTACATCTAGATATTGTATTCTCCAGGTCATTCAGTGTGTTTGGCATGTACAACTAGATATTGTATTCTCTAGGTAATTCAGTGTGTTTGGCATTACAACTAGATATTGTATTCTCCAGGTAATTCAGTGTGTTTGGCATGTACAACTAGATATTGTATTTTCCAGGTAATTCAGTATGTTTGGCATGTACAACTAGATATTGTATTCTCCAGGTAATTCAGTATGTTTGGCATTACAACTAGATATTATATTCTCCAGGTAATTCAGTGTGTTTGGCATGTACAACTAGATATTCTATTCTCCAGGTAATTCAGTGTGTTTGGCATTACAACTAGATATTGTATTCTCCAGGTAATTCAGTGCATGTGTTTGGCATTACAACTAGATAATGTATTCTCCAGGTAATTCAGTATGTTTGGCATCACAACTAGATATTGTATTCTCCAGGTAATTCAGTGTGTTTGGCATTACAACTAGATATTGTTTTCTCCAGGTAATTCAGTGTGTTTGGCATTACAACTAGATATTGTATTCTCCAGGTAATTCAGAATGTTTGGCATGTACAACTAGATATTGTATTCTCCAGGTAATTCAGTGTGTTTGGCATGTACAACTAGATATTGTATTCTCCAGGTAATTCAGTGTGTTTGGTATGTACAACTAGATATTGTATTCTCCAGGTAATTCAGTGTGTTTTGCATTATAACTAGATATTGTATTCGCCAGGTAATTCAGTGTGTTTGGCATTACAACTGCATATTGTATTCTCCATGTAATTCAGTGTGTTTGGCATGTACAACTATATATTGTATTCTCGAGGTAATTCAGTGCGTTTGGCATCACAACTAGATATTGTATTCTCCAGGTAATTCTGTGTGTTTGGTATGTACAACTAGATATTGTATTTTCCAGGTAATTCAGTATGTTTGGCATGTACAACTAGATATTGTATTCTCCAGGTAAGTCAGTGTGTTTGGCATGTGCAACTAGATATTGTATTCTCCAGGTAATTCAGTATGTTTGGCATGTACAACTAGATATTGTATTCTCCAGGTAATTCAGTATGTTTGGCATGTACAACTAGATACTGTATTCTCCAGGTAATTCAGTGTGTTTGGCATGTACAACTAGATACTGTATTCTCCAGGTAATTCAGTGTGTTTGGTATGTACAACTAGATACTGTATTCTCCAGGTAATTCAGTGTGTTTGGCATGTACAACTAGATATTGTATTCTCCAGGTAATTCTGTGTGTTTGGCATTACAACTAGATATTGTATTCTCCAGGTAATTCAGTGTGTTTGGCATGTGCAACTAGATATTGTATTCTCCAGGTAATTCAGTATGTTTGGCATGTACAACTAGATATTGTATTCTCCAGGTAATTCAGTATGTTTGGCATGTACAACTAGATACTGTATTCTCCAGGTAATTCAGTGTGTTTGGCATGTACAACTAGATACTGTATTCTCCAGGTAATTCAGTGTGTTTGGCATGTACAACTAGATATTGTATTCTCCAGGTAATTCTGTGTGTTTGGCATTACAACTAGATATTGTATTCTCCAGGTAATTCAGTGTGTTTGGCATGTACAACTAGATATTGTATTCTCCAGGTAATTCAGTATGTTTGGCATGTACAACTAGATATTGTATTCTCCAGGTAATTCAGTGTGTTTGGCATGTACAACTAGATATTGTATTCTCCAGGTAATTCAGTGTGTTTGGCATCACAACTAGATATTGTATTCTCCAGGTAATTCAGTGTGTTTGGCATTACATCTAGATATTGTATTCTCCAGGTCATTCAGTGTGTTTGGCATGTACAACTAGATATTGTATTCTCCAGGTAATTCAGTGTGTTTGGCATGTACAACTAGATATTGTATTCTCCAGGTAATTCAGTGTGTTTGGCATTACAACTAGATATTGTATTCTCCAGGTAATTCAGTGTGTTTGGCATTACATCTAGATATTGTATTCTCCAGGTCATTCAGTGTGTTTGGCATGTACAACTAGATATTGTATTCTCTAGGTAATTCAGTGTGTTTGGCATTACAACTAGATATTGTATTCTCCAGGTAATTCAGTGTGTTTGGCATGTACAACTAGATATTGTATTTTCCAGGTAATTCAGTATGTTTGGCATGTACAACTAGATATTGTATTCTCCAGGTAATTCAGTATGTTTGGCATTACAACTAGATATTATATTCTCCAGGTAATTCAGTGTGTTTGGCATGTACAACTAGATATTCTATTCTCCAGGTAATTCAGTGTGTTTGGCATTACAACTAGATATTGTATTCTCCAGGTAATTCAGTGCATGTGTTTGGCATTACAACTAGATAATGTATTCTCCAGGTAATTCAGTATGTTTGGCATCACAACTAGATATTGTATTCTCCAGGTAATTCAGTGTGTTTGGCATTACAACTAGATATTGTTTTCTCCAGGTAATTCAGTGTGTTTGGCATTACAACTAGATATTGTATTCTCCAGGTAATTCAGAATGTTTGGCATGTACAACTAGATATTGTATTCTCCAGGTAATTCAGTGTGTTTGGCATGTACAACTAGATATTGTATTCTCCAGGTAATTCAGTGTGTTTGGTATGTACAACTAGATATTGTATTCTCCAGGTAATTCAGTGTGTTTTGCATTATAACTAGATATTGTATTCGCCAGGTAATTCAGTGTGTTTGGCATTACAACTGCATATTGTATTCTCCATGTAATTCAGTGTGTTTGGCATGTACAACTATATATTGTATTCTCGAGGTAATTCAGTGCGTTTGGCATCACAACTAGATATTGTATTCTCCAGGCAATTCTGTGTGTTTGGTATGTACAACTAGATATTGTATTTTCCAGGTAATTCAGTATGTTTGGCATGTACAACTAGATATTGTATTCTCCAGGTAATTCAGTATGTTTGGCATTACAACTAGATATTATATTCTCCAGGTAATTCAGTGTGTTTGGTATGTACAACTAGATATTGTATTCTCCAGGTAATTCAGTGTGTTTGGTATGTACAACTAGATATTGTATTCTCCAGGTAATTCAGTGTGTTTGGCATCACAACTAGATATTGTATTCTCCAGGTAATTCAGTGTGTTTGGTATGTACAACTAGATATTGTATTCTCCAGGTAATTCAGTATGTTTGGCATGTACAACTAGATATTGTATTCTCCAGGTAATTCAGTGTGTTTGGCATGTACAACTAGATATTGTATTCTCCAGGTAAGTCAGTGTGTTTGGCATCACAACTAGGTATTGTTATTTCTCCAGGTAATTCAGTGTGTTTGCCATGTACAACTAGATATTATATTCTCCAGGTAATTCAGTAAGTTTGGCATGTACAACTAGATATTGTATTCTCCAGGTAATTAAGTATGTTTGGCATGTACAACTAGATATTGTATTCTCCAGGTAATTCAGTGCGTTTGGCATCACAACTAGATATTGTATTCTCCAGGTAATTCTGTGTGTTTGGTATGTACAACTAGATATTGTATTTTCCAGGTAATTCAGTATGTTTGGCATGTACAACTAGATATTGTATTCTCCAGGTAAGTCAGTGTGTTTGGCATGTGCAACTAGATATTGTATTCTCCAGGTAATTCAGTATGTTTGGCATGTACAACTAGATATTGTATTCTCCAGGTAATTCAGTATGTTTGGCATGTACAACTAGATACTGTATTCTCCAGGTAATTCAGTGTGTTTGGCATGTACAACTAGATACTGTATTCTCCAGGTAATTCAGTGTGTTTGGCATGTACAACTAGATATTGTATTCTCCAGGTAATTCTGTGTGTTTGGCATTACAACTAGATATTGTATTCTCCAGGTAATTCAGTGTGTTTGGCATGTGCAACTAGATATTGTATTCTCCAGGTAATTCAGTATGTTTGGCATGTACAACTAGATATTGTATTCTCCAGGTAATTCAGTATGTTTGGCATGTACAACTAGATACTGTATTCTCCAGGTAATTCAGTGTGTTTGGCATGTACAACTAGATACTGTATTCTCCAGGTAATTCAGTGTGTTTGGCATGTACAACTAGATATTGTATTCTCCAGGTAATTCTGTGTGTTTGGCATTACAACTAGATATTGTATTCTCCAGGTAATTCAGTGTGTTTGGCATGTACAACTAGATATTGTATTCTCCAGGTAATTCAGTATGTTTGGCATGTACAACTAGATATTGTATTCTCCAGGTAATTCAGTGTGTTTGGCATGTACAACTAGATATTGTATTCTCCAGGTAATTCAGTGTGTTTGGCATCACAACTAGATATTGTATTCTCCAGGTAATTCAGTGTGTTTGGCATTACATCTAGATATTGTATTCTCCAGGTCATTCAGTGTGTTTGGCATGTACAACTAGATATTGTATTCTCCAGGTAATTCAGTGTGTTTGGCATGTACAACTAGATATTGTATTCTCCAGGTAATTCAGTGTGTTTGGCATTACAACTAGATATTGTATTCTCCAGGTAATTCAGTGTGTTTGGCATTACATCTAGATATTGTATTCTCCAGGTCATTCAGTGTGTTTGGCATGTACAACTAGATATTGTATTCTCTAGGTAATTCAGTGTGTTTGGCATTACAACTAGATATTGTATTCTCCAGGTAATTCAGTGTGTTTGGCATGTACAACTAGATATTGTATTTTCCAGGTAATTCAGTATGTTTGGCATGTACAACTAGATATTGTATTCTCCAGGTAATTCAGTATGTTTGGCATTACAACTAGATATTATATTCTCCAGGTAATTCAGTGTGTTTGGCATGTACAACTAGATATTCTATTCTCCAGGTAATTCAGTGTGTTTGGCATTACAACTAGATATTGTATTCTCCAGGTAATTCAGTGCATGTGTTTGGCATTACAACTAGATAATGTATTCTCCAGGTAATTCAGTATGTTTGGCATCACAACTAGATATTGTATTCTCCAGGTAATTCAGTGTGTTTGGCATTACAACTAGATATTGTTTTCTCCAGGTAATTCAGTGTGTTTGGCATTACAACTAGATATTGTATTCTCCAGGTAATTCAGAATGTTTGGCATGTACAACTAGATATTGTATTCTCCAGGTAATTCAGTGTGTTTGGCATGTACAACTAGATATTGTATTCTCCAGGTAATTCAGTGTGTTTGGTATGTACAACTAGATATTGTATTCTCCAGGTAATTCAGTGTGTTTTGCATTATAACTAGATATTGTATTCGCCAGGTAATTCAGTGTGTTTGGCATTACAACTGCATATTGTATTCTCCATGTAATTCAGTGTGTTTGGCATGTACAACTATATATTGTATTCTCGAGGTAATTCAGTGCGTTTGGCATCACAACTAGATATTGTATTCTCCAGGCAATTCTGTGTGTTTGGTATGTACAACTAGATATTGTATTTTCCAGGTAATTCAGTATGTTTGGCATGTACAACTAGATATTGTATTCTCCAGGTAATTCAGTATGTTTGGCATGTACAACTAGATATTGTATTCTCCAGGTAATTCAGTGTGTTTGGTATGTACAACTAGATATTGTATTCTCCAGGTAATTCAGTATGTTTGGCATGTGCAACTAGATATTGTATTCTCCAGGTAATTCAGTATGTTTGGCATGTACAACTAGATATTGTATTCTCCAGGTAATTCAGTATATTTGGCATCACAACTAGATATTGTATTCTCCAGGTAATTCAGTGTGTTTGGCATTACAACTAGATATTGTTTTCTCCAGGTAATTCAGTGTGTTTGGCATTACAACTAGATATTGTATTCTCCAGGTAATTCAGAATGTTTGGCATGTACAACTAGATATTGTATTCTCCAGGTAATTCAGTGTGTTTGGCATGTACAACTAGATATTGTATTCTCCAGGTAATTCAGTGTGTTTGGTATGTACAACTAGATATTGTATTCTCCAGGTAATTCAGTGTGTTTTGCATTATAACTAGATATTGTATTCGCCAGGTAATTCAGTGTGTTTGGCATTACAACTGCATATTGTATTCTCCATGTAATTCAGTGTGTTTGGCATGTACAACTATATATTGTATTCTCGAGGTAATTCAGTGCGTTTGGCATCACAACTAGATATTGTATTCTCCAGGCAATTCTGTGTGTTTGGTATGTACAACTAGATATTGTATTTTCCAGGTAATTCAGTATGTTTGGCATGTACAACTAGATATTGTATTCTCCAGGTAATTCAGTATGTTTGGCATGTACAACTAGATATTGTATTCTCCAGGTAATTCAGTGTGTTTGGTATGTACAACTAGATATTGTATTCTCCAGGTAATTCAGTATGTTTGGCATGTGCAACTAGATATTGTATTCTCCAGGTAATTCAGTATGTTTGGCATGTACAACTAGATATTGTATTCTCCAGGTAATTCAGTATGTTTGGCATGTACAACTAGATACTGTATTCTCCAGGTAATTCAGTGTGTTTGGCATGTACAACTAGATACTGTATTCTCCAGGTAATTCAGTGTGTTTGGCATGTACAACTAGATATTGTATTCTCCAGGTAATTCTGTGTGTTTGGCATTACAACTAGATATTGTATTCTCCAGGTAATTCAGTATGTTTGGCATGTACAACTAGATACTGTATTCTCCAGGTAATTCAGTGTGTTTGGCATGTACAACTAGATACTGTATTCTCCAGGTAATTCAGTGTGTTTGGCATGTACAACTAGATATTGTATTCTCCAGGTAATTCTGTGTGTTTGGCATTACAACTAGATATTGTATTCTCCAGGTAATTCAGTATGTTTGGCATTACAACTAGATATTATATTCTCCAGGTAATTCAGTGTGTTTGGCATGTACAACTAGATATTCTATTCTCCAGGTAATTCAGTGTGTTTGGCATTACAACTAGATATTGTATTCTCCAGGTAATTCAGTGTGTTTGGCATTACAACTAGATAATGTATTCTCCAGGTAATTCAGTATGTTTGGCATCACAACTAGATATTGTATTCTCCAGGTAATTCAGTGTGTTTGGCATTACAACTAGATATTGTTTTCTCCAGGTAATTCAGTGTGTTTGGCATTACAACTAGATATTGTATTCTCCAGGTAATTCAGAATGTTTGGCATGTACAACTAGATATTGTATTCTCCAGGTAATTCAGTGTGTTTGGCATGTACAACTAGATATTGTATTCTCCAGGTAATTCAGTGTGTTTGGTATGTACAACTAGATATTGTATTCTCCAGGTAATTCAGTATGTTTGGCATGTACAACTAGATATTGTATTCTCCAGGTAATTCAGTATGTTTGGCATGTACAACTAGATACTGTATTCTCCAGGTAATTCAGTGTGTTTGGCATGTACAACTAGATACTGTATTCTCCAGGTAATTCAGTGTGTTTGGCATGTACAACTAGATATTGTATTCTCCAGGTAATTCTGTGTGTTTGGCATTACAACTAGATATTGTATTCTCCAGGTAATTCAGTGTGTTTGGCATGTACAACTAGATATTGTATTCTCCAGGTAATTCAGTATGTTTGGCATTACAACTAGATATTATATTCTCCAGGTAATTCAGTGTGTTTGGCATGTACAACTAGATATTCTATTCTCCAGGTAATTCAGTGTGTTTGGCATCACAACTAGATATTGTATTCTCCAGGTAATTCAGTGTGTTTGGCATTACATCTAGATATTGTATTCTCCAGGTCATTCAGTGTGTTTGGCATGTACAACTAGATATTGTATTCTCCAGGTAATTCAGTGTGTTTGGCATGTACAACTAGATATTGTATTCTCCAGGTAATTCAGTGTGTTTGGCATTACAACTAGATATTGTATTCTCCAGGTAATTCAGTGTGTTTGGCATTACATCTAGATATTGTATTCTCCAGGTCATTCAGTGTGTTTGGCATGTACAACTAGATATTGTATTCTCTAGGTAATTCAGTGTGTTTGGCATTACAACTAGATATTGTATTCTCCAGGTAATTCAGTGTGTTTGGCATGTACAACTAGATATTGTATTTTCCAGGTAATTCAGTATGTTTGGCATGTACAACTAGATATTGTATTCTCCAGGTAATTCAGTATGTTTGGCATTACAACTAGATATTATATTCTCCAGGTAATTCAGTGTGTTTGGCATGTACAACTAGATATTCTATTCTCCAGGTAATTCAGTGTGTTTGGCATTACAACTAGATATTGTATTCTCCAGGTAATTCAGTGTGTTTGGCATTACAACTAGATAATGTATTCTCCAGGTAATTCAGTGTGTTTGGCATGTACAACTAGATACTGTATTCTCCAGGTAATTCAGTGTGTTTGGTATGTACAACTAGATATTGTATTCTCCAGGTAATTCAGTATGTTTGGCATGTGCAACTAGATATTGTATTCTCCAGGTAATTCAGTATGTTTGGCATGTACAACTAGATATTGTATTCTCCAGGTAATTCAGTATGTTTGGCATGTACAACTAGATACTGTATTCTCCAGGTAATTCAGTGTGTTTGGCATGTACAACTAGATACTGTATTCTCCAGGTAATTCAGTGTGTTTGGCATGTACAACTAGATATTGTATTCTCCAGGTAATTCTGTGTGTTTGGCATTACAACTAGATATTGTATTCTCCAGGTAATTCAGTATGTTTGGCATGTACAACTAGATACTGTATTCTCCAGGTAATTCAGTGTGTTTGGCATGTACAACTAGATACTGTATTCTCCAGGTAATTCAGTGTGTTTGGCATGTACAACTAGATATTGTATTCTCCAGGTAATTCTGTGTGTTTGGCATTACAACTAGATATTGTATTCTCCAGGTAATTCAGTATGTTTGGCATTACAACTAGATATTATATTCTCCAGGTAATTCAGTGTGTTTGGCATGTACAACTAGATATTCTATTCTCCAGGTAATTCAGTGTGTTTGGCATTACAACTAGATATTGTATTCTCCAGGTAATTCAGTGTGTTTGGCATTACAACTAGATAATGTATTCTCCAGGTAATTCAGTATGTTTGGCATCACAACTAGATATTGTATTCTCCAGGTAATTCAGTGTGTTTGGCATTACAACTAGATATTGTTTTCTCCAGGTAATTCAGTGTGTTTGGCATTACAACTAGATATTGTATTCTCCAGGTAATTCAGAATGTTTGGCATGTACAACTAGATATTGTATTCTCGAGGTAATTCAGTGTGTTTGGCATGTACAACTAGATATTGTATTCTCCAGGTAATTCAGTGTGTTTGGTATGTACAACTAGATATTGTATTCTCCAGGTAATTCAGTATGTTTGGCATGTACAACTAGATATTGTATTCTCCAGGTAATTCAGTATGTTTGGCATGTACAACTAGATACTGTATTCTCCAGGTAATTCAGTGTGTTTGGCATGTACAACTAGATACTGTATTCTCCAGGTAATTCAGTGTGTTTGGCATGTACAACTAGATATTGTATTCTCCAGGTAATTCTGTGTGTTTGGCATTACAACTAGATATTGTATTCTCCAGGTAATTCAGTGTGTTTGGCATGTACAACTAGATATTGTATTCTCCAGGTAATTCAGTATGTTTGGCATTACAACTAGATATTATATTCTCCAGGTAATTCAGTGTGTTTGGCATGTACAACTAGATATTCTATTCTCCAGGTAATTCAGTGTGTTTGGCATCACAACTAGATATTGTATTCTCCAGGTAATTCAGTGTGTTTGGCATTACATCTAGATATTGTATTCTCCAGGTCATTCAGTGTGTTTGGCATGTACAACTAGATATTGTATTCTCCAGGTAATTCAGTGTGTTTGGCATGTACAACTAGATATTGTATTCTCCAGGTAATTCAGTGTGTTTGGCATTACAACTAGATATTGTATTCTCCAGGTAATTCAGTGTGTTTGGCATTACATCTAGATATTGTATTCTCCAGGTCATTCAGTGTGTTTGGCATGTACAACTAGATATTGTATTCTCTAGGTAATTCAGTGTGTTTGGCATTACAACTAGATATTGTATTCTCCAGGTAATTCAGTGTGTTTGGCATGTACAACTAGATATTGTATTTTCCAGGTAATTCAGTATGTTTGGCATGTACAACTAGATATTGTATTCTCCAGGTAATTCAGTATGTTTGGCATTACAACTAGATATTATATTCTCCAGGTAATTCAGTGTGTTTGGCATGTACAACTAGATATTCTATTCTCCAGGTAATTCAGTGTGTTTGGCATTACAACTAGATATTGTATTCTCCAGGTAATTCAGTGTGTTTGGCATTACAACTAGATAATGTATTCTCCAGGTAATTCAGTATGTTTGGCATGTACAACTAGATACTGTATTCTCCAGGTAATTCAGTGTGTTTGGCATGTACAACTAGATAATGTATTCTCCAGGTAATTCAGTGTGTTTGGCATGTACAACTAGATATTGTATTCTCCAGGTAATTCTGTGTGTTTGGCATTACAACTAGATATTGTATTCTCCAGGTAATTCAGTATGTTTGGCATGTACAACTAGATACTGTATTCTCCAGGTAATTCAGTGTGTTTGGCATGTACAACTAGATACTGTATTCTCCAGGTAATTCAGTGTGTTTGGCATGTACAACTAGATATTGTATTCTCCAGGTAATTCTGTGTGTTTGGCATTACAACTAGATATTGTATTCTCCAGGTAATTCAGTATGTTTGGCATTACAACTAGATATTATATTCTCCAGGTAATTCAGTGTGTTTGGCATGTACAACTAGATATTCTATTCTCCAGGTAATTCAGTGTGTTTGGCATTACAACTAGATATTGTATTCTCCAGGTAATTCAGTGTGTTTGGCATTACAACTAGATAATGTATTCTCCAGGTAATTCAGTATGTTTGGCATCACAACTAGATATTGTATTCTCCAGGTAATTCAGTGTGTTTGGCATTACAACTAGATATTGTTTTCTCCAGGTAATTCAGTGTGTTTGGCATTACAACTAGATATTGTATTCTCCAGGTAATTCAGTGTGTTTGGCATGTACAACTAGATATTGTATTCTCCAGGTAATTCAGTGTGTTTGGTATGTACAACTAGATATTGTATTCTCCAGGTAATTCAGTATGTTTGGCATGTACAACTAGATATTGTATTCTCCAGGTAATTCAGTATGTTTGGCATGTACAACTAGATACTGTATTCTCCAGGTAATTCAGTGTGTTTGGCATGTACAACTAGATACTGTATTCTCCAGGTAATTCAGTGTGTTTGGCATGTACAACTAGATATTGTATTCTCCAGGTAATTCTGTGTGTTTGGCATTACAACTAGATATTGTATTCTCCAGGTAATTCAGTGTGTTTGGCATGTACAACTAGATATTGTATTCTCCAGGTAATTCAGTATGTTTGGCATTACAACTAGATATTATATTCTCCAGGTAATTCAGTGTGTTTGGCATGTACAACTAGATATTCTATTCTCCAGGTAATTCAGTGTGTTTGGCATCACAACTAGATATTGTATTCTCCAGGTAATTCAGTGTGTTTGGCATTACATCTAGATATTGTATTCTCCAGGTCATTCAGTGTGTTTGGCATGTACAACTAGATATTGTATTCTCCAGGTAATTCAGTGTGTTTGGCATGTACAACTAGATATTGTATTCTCCAGGTAATTCAGTGTGTTTGGCATTACAACTAGATATTGTATTCTCCAGGTAATTCAGTGTGTTTGGCATTACATCTAGATATTGTATTCTCCAGGTCATTCAGTGTGTTTGGCATGTACAACTAGATATTGTATTCTCTAGGTAATTCAGTGTGTTTGGCATTACAACTAGATATTGTATTCTCCAGGTAATTCAGTGTGTTTGGCATGTACAACTAGATATTGTATTTTCCAGGTAATTCAGTATGTTTGGCATGTACAACTAGATATTGTATTCTCCAGGTAATTCAGTATGTTTGGCATTACAACTAGATATTATATTCTCCAGGTAATTCAGTGTGTTTGGCATGTACAACTAGATATTCTATTCTCCAGGTAATTCAGTGTGTTTGGCATTACAACTAGATATTGTATTCTCCAGGTAATTCAGTGTGTTTGGCATTACAACTAGATAATGTATTCTCCAGGTAATTCAGTATGTTTGGCATCACAACTAGATATTGTATTCTCCAGGTAATTCAGTGTGTTTGGCATTACAACTAGATATTGTTTTCTCCAGGTAATTCAGTGTGTTTGGCATTACAACTAGATATTGTATTCTCCAGGTAATTCAGTGTGTTTTGCATTATAACTAGATATTGTATTCGCCAGGTAATTCAGTGTGTTTGGCATTACAACTGCATATTGTATTCTCCATGTAATTCAGTGTGTTTGGCATGTACAACTATATATTGTATTCTCGAGGTAATTCAGTGTGTTTGGTATGTACAACTAGATATTGTATTCTCCAGGTAATTCAGTGTGTTTGGCATTACAACTAGATATTGTATTCTCCAGGTAAGTCAGTGTGTTTGGTATGTACAACTAGATATTGTATTCTCCAGGTAATTCAGTGTGTTTGGTATGTACAACTAGATATTGTATTTTCCAGGTAATTCAGTGTGTTTGGTATGTACAACTAGATATTCTATTCTCCAGGTAAGTCAGTGTGTTTGGCATCACAACTAGGTATTGTTATTTCTCCAGGTAATTCAGTGTGTTTGCCATGTACAACTATATATTATATTCTCCAGGTAATTCAGTATGTTTGGCATGTACAACTAGATATTGTATTCTCCAGGTAATTAAGTATGTTTGGCATGTACAACTAGATATTGTATTCTCCAGGTAATTCAGTGCGTTTGGCATCACAACTAGATATTGTATTCTCCAGGTAATTCTGTGTGTTTGGTATGTACAACTAGATATTGTATTTTCCAGGTAATTCAGTATGTTTGGCATGTACAACTAGATATTGTATTCTCCTGGTAAGTCAGTGTGTTTGGCATCACAACTAGGTATTGTTATTTCTCCAGGTAATTCTGCGTGTTTGGCATTACAACTAGATATTGTATTCTCCAGGTAATTCAGTATGTTTGGCATGTACAACTAGATATTGTATTCTCCAGGTAATTCAGTATGTTTGGCATGTGCAACTAGATATTGTATTCTCCAGGTAATTCAGTATGTTTGGCATGTACAACTAGATATTGTATTCTCCAGGTAATTCAGTGTGTTTGGCATGTGCAACTAGATATTCTATTCTCTGGGTAATTCAGTATGTTTGGCATGTACAACTAGATACTGTATTCTCCAGGTAATTCAGTGTGTTTGGCATGTACAACTAGATACTGTATTCTCCAGGTAATTCAGTGTGTTTGGCATGTACAACTAGATATTGTATTCTCCAGGTAATTCTGTGTGTTTGGCATTACAACTAGATATTGTATTCTCCAGGTAATTCAGTGTGTTTGGCATGTACAACTAGATATTGTATTCTCCAGGTAATTCAGTATGTTTGGCATGTACAACTAGATATTGTATTCTCCAGGTAATTCAGTGTGTTTGGCATGTACAACTAGATATTGTATTCTCCAGGTAATTCAGTGTGTTTGGCATTACAACTAGATATTGTATTCTCCAGGTAATTCAGTGTGTTTGGCATTACATCTAGATATTGTATTCTCCAGGTCATTCAGTGTGTTTGGCATTACAACTAGATATTGTATTCTCCAGGTAATTCAGTGTGTTTGGCATTACAACTAGATATTGTATTCTCCAGGTAATTCAGTGTGTTTGGCATGTACAACTAGATATTGTATTCTCCAGGTAATTCAGTGTGTTTGGCATTACAACTAGATATTGTATTCTCCAGGTAATTCAGTGTGTTTGGCATTACATCTAGATATTGTATTCTCCAGGTCATTCAGTGTGTTTGGCATGTACAACTAGATATTGTATTCACTAGGTAATTCAGTGTGTTTGGCATTACAACTAGATATTGTATTCTCCAGGTAATTCAGTGTGTTTGGCATGTACAACTAGATATTGTATTCTCCAGGTAATTCAGTATGTTTGGCATGTACAACTAGATATTGTATTCTCCAGGTAATTCAGTATGTTTGGCATTACAACTAGATATTGTATTCTCCAGGTAATTCAGTGTGTTTGGCATGTACAACTAGATATTCTATTCTCCAGGTAATTCAGTGTGTTTGGCATTACAACTAGATATTGTATTCTCCAGGTAATTCAGTGTGTTTGGCATTACAACTAGATAATGTATTCTCCAGGTAATTCAGTATGTTTGGCATCACAACTAGATATTGTATTCTCCAGGTAATTCAGTGTGTTTGGCATTACAACTAGATATTGTTTTCTCCAGGTAATTCAGTGTGTTTGGCATTACAACTAGATATTGTATTCTCCAGGTAATTCAGTGTGTTTGGCATTACAACTAGATATTGTATTCTCCAGGTAATTCAGTGTGTTTGGCATGTACAACTAGATATTGTATTCTCCAGGTAATTCAGTGTGTTTGGCATCACAACTAGATATTGTATTCTCCAGGTAATTCTGTGTGTTTGGCATTACAACTAGATATTGTATTCTCCAGGTAATTCAGAATGTTTGGCATGTACAACTAGATATTGTATTCTCCAGGTAATTCAGTGTGTTTGGCATGTACAACTAGATATTGTATTCTCCAGGTAATTCAGTGTGTTTGGTATGTACAACTAGATATTGTATTCTCCAGGTAATTCAGTGTGTTTTGCATTATAACTAGATATTGTATTCGCCAGGTAATTCAGTGTGTTTGGCATTACAACTGCATATTGTATTCTCCATGTAATTCAGTGTGTTTGGCATGTACAACTATATATTGTATTCTCCAGGTAATTCAGTGTGTTTGGTATGTACAACTAGATATTGTATTCTCCAGGTAATTCAGTGTGCTTGGCATTACAACTAGATATTGTATTCTCCAGGTAAGTCAGTGTGTTTGGTATGTACAACTAGATATTGTATTCTCCAGGTAATTCAGTGTGTTTGGTATGTACAACTAGATATTGTATTCTCCAGGTAAGTCAGTGTGTTTGGTATGTACAACTAGATATTCTATTCTCCAGGTAAGTCAGTGTGTTTGGCATCACAACTAGGTATTGTTATTTCTCCAGGTAATTCTGCGTGTTTGGCATTACAACTAGATATTGTATTCTCCAGGTAATTCAGTGTGTTTGGCATGTACAACTAGATACTGTATTCTCCAGGTAATTCAGTGTGTTTGGCATGTACAACTAGATATTGTATTCTCCAGGTAATTCTGTGTGTTTGGCATTACAACTAGATATTGTATTCTCCAGGTAATTCAGTATGTTTGGCATGTACAACTAGATATTGTATTCTCCAGGTAATTCAGTGTGTTTGGCATGTGCAACTAGATATTGTATTCTCAAGGTAATTCAGTATGTTTGGCATTACAACTAGATATTGTATTCTCCAGGTAATTCAGTGTGTTTGGCATGTACAACTAGATACTGTATTCTCCAGGTAATTCAGTGTGTTTGGCATGTACAACTAGATATTGTATTCTCCAGGTAATTCTGTGTGTTTGGCATTACAACTAGATATTGTATTCTCCAGGTAATTCAGTATGTTTGGCATGTACAACTAGATATTGTATTCTCCAGGTAATTCAGTGTGTTTGGCATGTACAACTAGATACTGTATTCTCCAGGTAATTCAGTGTGTTTGGCATGTACAACTAGATACTGTATTCTCCAGGTAATTCAGTGTGTTTGGCATGTACAACTAGATATTGTATTCTCCAGGTAATTCAGTGTGTTTGGCATTTACACCTAGATATTGTATTCTCCAGGTAATTCAGTGTGTTTGGCATGTACAACTAGATATTGTATTCTCAAGGTAATTCAGTATGTTTGGCATGTACAACTAGATATTGTATTCTCCAGGTAATTCACTGTGTTTGGCATTACAACTAGATATTGTATTCTCCGGGTAATTCAGTGTGTTTGGCATGTACAACTAGATATTGTATTCTCCAGGTAATTCAGTGTGTTTGGTATGTACAACTAGATATTGTATTTTCCAGGTAATTCAGTGTGTTTGGCATCACAACTAGATATTGTATTCTCCAGGTAATTCAGTGTGTTTGGCATCACAACTAGATATTGTATTCTCCAGGTAATTCTGTGTGTTTGGCATGTACAACTAGATATTGTATTCTCCAGGTAATTCAGTGTGTTTGGCATCACAACTAGATATTGTATTCTCCAGGTAATTCAGTGTGTTTGGCATGTACAACTAGATATTGTATTTTCCAGGTAATTCAGTGTGTTTGGCATGTACAACTAGATATTGTATTCTCCAGGTAATTCAGTGTGTTTGGCATTACAACTAGATATTGTATTCTCCAGGTAATTCTGTGTGTTTGGCATGTACAACTAGATATTGTATTCTCCAGGTAATTCAGTATGTTTGGCATTACAACTAGATATTGTATTCTCCAGGTAATTCAGTGTGTTTGGCATTACAACTAGATATTCTATTCTCCGGGTAATTCAGTATGTTTGGCATGTACAACTAGATACTGTATTCTCCAGGTAATTCAGTGTGTTTGGCATTACAACTAGATATTATATTCTCCAGGTAATTCAGTGTGTTTGGCATGTACAACTAGATATTGTATTCTCCAGGTAATTCAGTATGTTTGGCATGTACAGCTAGATATTGTATTCTCCAGGTAATTCAGTGTGTTTGGCATGTACAACTAGATATTGTATTCTCCAGGTAATTCAGTGTGTTTGGTATGTACAACTAGATATTGTATTTTCCAGGTAATTCAGTGTGTTTGTCATCACAACTAGATATTGTATTCTCCAGGTAATTCAGTGTGTTTGGCATTACAACTAGATATTGTATTCTCCAGGTAATTCTGTGTGTTTGGCATGTACAACTAGATATTGTATTCTCCAGGTAATTCAGTGTGTTTGGCATCACAACTAGATATTGTATTCTCCAGGTAATTCAGTGTGTTTGGCATGTACAACTAGATATTGTATTCTCCAGGTAATTCAGTGTGTTTGCCATGTACAACTAGATATTGTATTTTCCAGGTAATTCAGTGTGTTTGGCATTACAACTAGATATTGTATTCTCAAGGTAATTTAGTGTGTTTGGCATGTACAACTAGATATTGTATTCTCCAGGTAATTTAGTGTGTTTGGCATGTACAACTAGATATTGTATTCTCCAGGTAATTCAGTGTGTTTGGCATGTACAACTAGATATTGTATTTTCCAGGTAATTCAGTGTGTTTGCCATGTACAACTAGATATTGTATTCTCCAGGTAATTCAGTGTGTTTGGCATGTGCAACTAGATAGTGTATTCTCCAGGTAATTCAGTGTGGTTGGCATGTACAACTAGTTATTGTATTCTCAAGGTAATTCAGTGTGTTTGGTATGTACAACTAGATATTGTATTTTCCAGGTAATTCAGTGTGTTTGGCATCACAACTAGATATTGTATTCTCCAGGTAATTCAGTGTGTTTGGCACGTACAACTAGATATTGTATTCTCCAGGTAATTCAGTATGTTTGGCACGTACAACTAGATATTGTATTCTCCAGGTAATTCAGTGTGGTTGGCATGTACAACTAGTTATTGTATTCTCAAGGTAATTCAGTGTGTTTGGTATGTACAACTAGATATTGTATTCTCCAGGTAATTCAGTGTGTTTTTCATGTGCAACTAGATATTGTATTCTCCGGGTAATTCAGTATGTTTGGCATTACAACTAGATATTGTATTCTCCAGGTAATTCAGTGTGTTTGGCATGTACAACTAGATATTGTATTCTCCAGGTAATTCAGTGTGTTTGGTATGTACAACTAGATATTCTATTCTCCGGGTAATTCAGTGTGTTTGGCATGTAGAACTAGATATTGTATTCTCCAGGTAATTCAGTATGTTTGGTATGTACAACTAGATAGTGTATTCTCCAGGTAATTCAGTGTGGTTGGTATGTACAACTAGATATTGTATTTTCCAGGTAATTCAGTGTGTTTGGCATCACAACTAGATATTGTATTCTCCAGGTAATTCAGTGTGTTTGGCATGTACAACTAGATATTGTATTCTCCAGGTAATTCAGTATGTTTGGCACGTACAACTAGATATTGTATTCTCCAGGTAATTCAGTGTGTTTGGCATGTACAACTAGATACTGTATTCTCCAGGTAATTCAGTATGTTTGGTATGTACAACTAGATATTGTATTCTCCTGGTAATTCAGTATGTTTGGCATGTACAACTAGATATTGTATTCTCCAGGTAATTCAGTGTGTTTGGCATGTACAACTAGATATTGTATTCTCCAGGTAAGTCAGTGTGTTTGGCATCACAACTAGGTATTGTTATTTCTCCAGGTAATTCAGTGTGTTTGCCATGTACAACTATATATTATATTCTCCAGGTAATTCAGTATGTTTGGCATTACAACTAGATATTGTATTCTCCAGGTAATTCAGTGTGTTTGGCATGTACAACTAGATATTGTATTCTCCAGGTAATTCAGTATGTTTGGCATGTACAACTAGATATTGTATTTTCCAGGTAATTCAGTGTGTTTGGTATGTACAACTAGATATTGTATTCTCCAGGTAATTCAGTGTGTTTGGCATGTACAACTAGATATTGTATTCTCCAGGTAATTCAGTGTGTTTGCCATGTACAACTAGATATTGTATTCTCCAGGTAATTCAGTATGTTTGGCATGTGCAACTAGATAGTGTATTTTCCAGGTAATTCAGTGTGTTTGGCATCACAACTAGATATTGTATTCTCCAGGTAATTCAGTGTGTTTGGCACGTACAACTAGATATTGTATTCTCCAGGTAATTCAGTATGTTTGGCACGTACAACTAGATATTGTATTCTCCAGGTAATTCAGTGTGGTTGGCATGTACAACTAGTTATTGTATTCTCAAGGTAATTCAGTGTGTTTGGTATGTACAACTAGATATTGTATTCTCCAGGTAATTCAGTGTGTTTTTCATGTGCAACTAGATATTGTATTCTCCGGGTAATTCAGTATGTTTGGCATTACAACTAGATATTGTATTCTCCAGGTAATTCAGTGTGTTTGGCATGTACAACTAGATATTGTATTCTCCAGGTAATTCAGTGTGTTTGGTATGTACAACTAGATATTCTATTCTCCGGGTAATTCAGTGTGTTTGGCATGTAGAACTAGATATTGTATTCTCCAGGTAATTCAGTATGTTTGGTATGTACAACTAGATAGTGTATTCTCCAGGTAATTCAGTGTGGTTGGTATGTACAACTAGATATTGTATTTTCCAGGTAATTCAGTGTGTTTGGCATCACAACTAGATATTGTATTCTCCAGGTAATTCAGTGTGTTTGGCATGTACAACTAGATATTGTATTCTCCAGGTAATTCAGTATGTTTGGCACGTACAACTAGATATTGTATTCTCCAGGTAATTCAGTGTGTTTGGCATGTACAACTAGATACTGTATTCTCCAGGTAATTCAGTATGTTTGGTATGTACAACTAGATATTGTATTCTCCAGGTAATTCAGTATGTTTGGCATGTACAACTAGATATTGTATTCTCCAGGTAATTCAGTGTGTTTGGCATGTACAACTAGATATTGTATTCTCCAGGTAAGTCAGTGTGTTTGGCATCACAACTAGGTATTGTTATTTCTCCAGGTAATTCAGTGTGTTTGCCATGTACAACTATATATTATATTCTCCAGGTAATTCAGTATGTTTGGCATTACAACTAGATATTGTATTCTCCAGGTAATTCAGTGTGTTTGGCATGTACAACTAGATATTGTATTCTCCAGGTAATTCAGTATGTTTGGCATGTACAACTAGATATTGTATTTTCCAGGTAATTCAGTGTGTTTGGTATGTACAACTAGATATTGTATTCTCCAGGTAATTCAGTGTGTTTGGCATGTACAACTAGATATTGTATTCTCCTGGTAATTCAGTGTGTTTGCCATGTACAACTAGATATTGTATTCTCCAGGTAATTCAGTATGTTTGGCATGTGCAACTAGATAGTGTATTCTCCAGGTAATTCAGTGTGTTTGGCATGTACAACTAGATATTGTATTCTCCAGGTAATTCAGTGTGTTTGGCATGTGCAACTAGATAGTGTATTCTCCAGGTAATTCAGTGTGGTTGGCATGTACAACTAGTTATTGTATTCTCAAGGTAATTCAGTGTGTTTGGTATGTACAACTAGATATTCTATTCTCCAGGTAATTCAGTGTGTTTGGCATGTGCAACTAGATAGTGTATTCTCCAGGTAATTCAGTGTGGTTGGCATGTACAACTAGTTATTGTATTCTCAAGGTAATTCAGTGTGTTTGGTATGTACAACTAGATATTGTATTCTCCAGGTAATTCAGTGTGTTTGGCATGTGCAACTAGATATTGTATTCTCCGGGTAATTCAGTATGTTTGGCATTACAACTAGATATTGTATTCTCCAGGTAATTCAGTGTGTTTGGCATGTACAACTAGATATTGTATTCTCCAGGTAATTCAGTGTGTTTGGTATGTACAACTAGATATTCTATTCTCCGGGTAATTCAGTGTGTTTGGCATGTAGAACTAGATATTGTATTCTCCAGGTAATTCAGTATGTTTGGTATGTACAACTAGATAGTGTATTCTCCAGGTAATTCAGTGTGGTTGGCATGTACAACTAGTTATTGTATTCTCAAGGTAATTCAGTGTGTTTGGTATGTACAACTAGATATTCTATTCTCCGGGTAATTCAGTGTGTTTGACATGTAGAACTAGATATTGTATTCTCCAGGTAATTCAGTATGTTTGGTATGTACAACTAGATATTGTATTCTCCGGGTAATTCAGTGTGTTTGGCATGTGCAACTAGATAGTGTATTCTCAAGGTAATTCAGTATGTTTGGTATGTACAACTAGATATTGTATTCTCCGGGTAATTCAGTGTGTTTGGCATGTGCAACTAGATAGTGTATTCTCCAGGTAATTCAGTGTGTTTGGTATGTACAACTAGATATTGTATTCTCCAGGTAATTCAGTGTGTTTGGCATGTAGAACTAGATATTCTATTCTCCGGGTAATTCAGTGTGTTTGGCATGTACAACTAGATAGTGTATTCTCCAGGTAATTCAGTGTGGTTGGCATGTACAACTAGTTATTGTATTCTCAAGGTAATTCAGTGTGTTTGGCATGTACAACTAGATAGTGTATTCTCCAGGTAATTCAGTGTGTTTGGCATGTAGAACTAGATATTGTATTCTCCAGGTAATTCAGTATGTTTGGTATGTACAACTAGATATTGTATTCTCCGGGTAATTCAGTGTGTTTGGCATGTGCAACTAGATAGTGTATTCTCCAGGTAATTCAGTGTGTTTGGCATGTAGAACTAGATATTCTATTCTCCGGGTAATTCAGTGTGTTTGGTATGTACAACTAGATAGTGTATTCTCCAGGTAATTCAGTGTGTTTGGCATGTGCATCTAGATAGTGTATTCTCCATGTAATTCTGTGTGGTTGGCATGTACAACTAGTTATTGTATTCTCAAGGTAATTCAGTGTGTTTGGTATGTACAACTAGATATTCTATTCTCCGGGTAATTCAGTGTGTTTGGCATGTACAACTAGTTATTGTATTCTCAAGGTAATTCAGTGTGTTTGGTATGTACAACTAGATATTCTATTCTCCGGGTAATTAAGTATGTTTGGCATGTACAACTAGATATTGTATTCTCCAGGTAATTCAGTGTGTTTGGCATGTACAACTAGTTATTGTATTCTCAAGGTAATTCAGTGTGTTTGGCATGTACAACTAGATATTGTATTTTCCAGGTAATTCAGTGTGTTTGGCATGTACAACTAGATATTGTATTCTCCAGGTAATTCAGTGTGTTTGGCATTACAACTAGATATTGTATTCTCCAGGTAATTCTGTGTGTTTGGCATGTACAACTAGATATTGTATTCTCCAGGTAATTCAGTATGTTTGGCATTACAACTAGATATTGTATTCTCCAGGTAATTCAGTGTGTTTGGCATTACAACTAGATATTCTATTCTCCGGGTAATTCAGTATGTTTGGCATGTACAACTAGATACTGTATTCTCCAGGTAATTCAGTGTGTTTGGCATTACAACTAGATATTATATTCTCCAGGTAATTCAGTGTGTTTGGCATGTACAACTAGATATTGTATTCTCCAGGTAATTCAGTATGTTTGGCATGTACAGCTAGATATTGTATTCTCCAGGTAATTCAGTGTGTTTGGCATGTACAACTAGATATTGTATTCTCCAGGTAATTCAGTGTGTTTGGTATGTACAACTAGATATTGTATTTTCCAGGTAATTCAGTGTGTTTGTCATCACAACTAGATATTGTATTCTCCAGGTAATTCAGTGTGTTTGGCATTACAACTAGATATTGTATTCTCCAGGTAATTCTGTGTGTTTGGCATGTACAACTAGATATTGTATTCTCCAGGTAATTCAGTGTGTTTGGCATCACAACTAGATATTGTATTCTCCAGGTAATTCAGTGTGTTTGGCATGTACAACTAGATATTGTATTTTCCAGGTAATTCAGTATGTTTGGCATGTACAACTAGATATTGTATTCTCCAGGTAATTCAGTGTGTTTGGCATGTACAACTAGATATTGTATTTTCCAGGTAATTCAGTGTGTTTGGCATGTACAACTAGATATTGTATTTTCCAGGTAATTCAGTGTGTTTGGCATGTACAACTAGATATTGTATTCTCCAGGTAATTCAGTATGTTTGGCATGTACAACTAGATATTGTATTCTCCAGGTAATTCAGTGTGTTTGCCATGTACAACTAGATATTGTATTTTCCAGGTAATTCAGTGTGTTTGGCATTACAACTAGATATTGTATTCTCAAGGTAATTTAGTGTGTTTGGCGAGGTATGTAAATGTGTCGAAATGGGCGTAGTGCGAGTGGTTAGTGCTAGTAGCACTAATCCGAAATAGTACTAGATCTAGTGCTAAAATGGCACTAGATCTAGCGCTAAAATGGCACTAGATCTAGTGCTAAAATGGCACTAGATCTAGTGCTAAAATGTACATAGTGCGAGTGGCATTGATATCGCATTGTCAACGACGTCGAGACATCCCGTAATTGTCCGAAAATGAATTAATATTTATGTAAATTGTTGTATCTTTCATTCATTGGGAAATGTGCTGCAGTGGGAAAATTGAGAATGTACATGAATGTCATTGTCCACGTTTGTCGTAATCACGGTTACTAAAAGAGACCTTTGAAACAACGCGATCGGCCGGGAAACTAGCTCCACGGACAGTGAAACTGCAGGTCAAACTTCGCAATTTTTACAAATTGTGAATAGATACACTGTATGAAATCGTATTGTGTGGAAGTTTGTGTTTTCAGCTTCGGTGGATATAAACTTGTAACTTATATGTAAATGGTGGAATTCAGCGTTGATTTTTTTTAAATCGCTGACGTGCCGTTTTATTTCTAGTCGGCGCCACATTTAATGAAAATAGATCTTCGAAAATGAAATTATGATGCCATATGTGAACTAAATAAAAAATGTGTATACTCCTAGTCTAAGTCCCGGGTCCCTGTAAAGCTCGGTGGATTTTGTGTGTACGGCGACCTGTGAATGGGCATGTCGCTCAGTACCGCTGGGAACCAGACAGAAAATGAACCGTTGTCTGGTTGTCATGACATTGACCTTTGCGGACATAATCAACCAATTATAAAAGTGGATTCACGCAATCCTGTTGTTACATTGTACCAAGGAGCATAGACCTTAGAATGTCTATGCAAGGAGGTACTAACGGAAGCAGCGACAACCCCTCTCAAATGGCCATTTAAGCCTCTTAACTGGCTTATTTCCTTTCGTTTCAACCCAAGTTAATCCTGATAAGGACACTGTCTAGCTCATCTTTGATGCCAATGATAGTTTGCGATTGCTTACACAAGTAACCAGTTAGCGGAATATGATATAACCTCGCTGATTTTTTAACATGACCATATAATATATGTCTAGACACTTTCTCAGCAATAGTATTTTTTAGGAGTCCTTAGGATTGTTTGTTCTAGACTCTCGAAATTTTGTTCTTGTTACAGTTGCTAATAATTAAAACATGCGAAATCTGTGAAGTTACAAGTTAGTCTGTTGAATTTCCGGTTGTGAAATGCGTATTTTAACCCTTCACAGCTAAACAAACCCAGTGCGCATACGTGATAACCGTAGTTTCGTAATGCGGCGATTTTTCGGCAGTTTTTAAATATTTTGGCGTAATTTTTTAGACATTTCAATCTTTCCGGACGCCTACAATAGTCTATTTAAGCACCGTCCCTCAACACGGACGGTGATTTAAATTTTTATTCAAGAGCGTGTTTATTGTTACAAGCGTGAATGGGTAAGCTTCGTGTGGACAAAGAGCTGCTATCACTGTAAACAATATTAAATTATTCTTCTCATGCTCAGTTCATCTTTTGAAAACAGCTATTTTTTGACTTGAAAAAAAAAATCATGCCATTTTCCCATCAAAATCCAAGCCAAAATATCGTACTACAATATCGGCAAATCTCTTCCGCGTTGCGTTCAATCTATTTAAATGAGCTATGGTGATTTGAACACATGGGCATCCTTCAGCATTTTGATTGGTTAATTAGCGATTTGACCTATTAGCTCAACTCATACAAAAGAAACATGGCGGATACCCTACAGCATCGAGCGTTTATATGCGATCGGAATCATTTGCTTACGATGAAACTAAGTGAATTTTATTTGAATTTCATAACAATTCAACGAATTTATTTTTTGTGCATTATTATAATCACTACTGAATAATATTCAACAATTGTGAGACGCTGCATGACCGGATTGCGCAACCAGAATCATTTGCTACTACACAATGCAGTTGTGTTCGTTTTTATTTGAAACTTCGTTGAGAATATACTTTCGTTACCAATAAAATAAAAACAAATGTATTTGAAAAATGACACTGGGCGATATTGTAATGAAATTGCAGGCGGTCTACTTTTTAATTCAACAAGAATTATTAATTATTATTGTTAATTCTGCAATAGTTTCTTTCGTCTTTGGTGGCCCAACTGACGGTGTTGAAAGTCTGCGTACACTAGTTAGATACTTCAATGATGAAAATGGAAGTCCTCAAAAAATATTTGATGATTATTTTTTGAAATTCTGAGCCCAAAATAAGTGCCCACCAGCCGTGAAATCCCCAGGCGATTTTCGGATGGCTAATTTACGACGGCATATAAAGAAAGTATTATTATGGACATCTCGCGTATATTGCCGATGTTTTATACTGTTTGTAGTTTGCATATGAAAGTGGTTGTTGATGCCCCTCCTATTATTCGACGTCGTTGACAATGCGATAACAATGCCACTCGCACTGTGCACATTTTAGCACTAGATCTAGTGCCATTTTAGCACTAGATCTAGTGCCATTTTAGCACTAGATCTAGTACTTTTTCGGATTAGTGCTACTAGCACTAGCCACTCGCACTACGCCCATTTCGACACATTTACATACATGGTTTGGCATGTACAACTAGATATTGTATTCTCCAGGTAATTTAGTGTGTTTGGCATGTACAACTAGATATTGTATTCTCCAGGTAATTCAGTGTGTTTGGCATGTACAACTAGATATTGTATTTTCCAGGTAATTCAGTGTGTTTGCCATGTACAACTAGATATTGTATTCTCCAGGTAATTCAGTGTGTTTGGCATGTGCAACTAGATAGTGTATTCTCCAGGTAATTCAGTGTGGTTGGCATGTACAACTAGTTATTGTATTCTCAAGGTAATTCAGTGTGTTTGGTATGTACAACTAGATATTGTATTTTCCAGGTAATTCAGTGTGTTTGGCATCACAACTAGATATTGTATTCTCCAGGTAATTCAGTGTGTTTGGCACGTACAACTAGATATTGTATTCTCCAGGTAATTCAGTATGTTTGGCACGTACAACTAGATATTGTATTCTCCAGGTAATTCAGTATGTTTGGCATTACAACTAGATATTGTATTCTCCAGGTAATTCAGTGTGTTTGGCATGTACAACTAGATATTGTATTCTCCAGGTAATTCAGTATGTTTGGCATGTACAACTAGATATTGTATTTTCCAGCTAATTCAGTGTGTTTGGTATGTACAACTAGATATTGTATTCTCCAGGTAATTCAGTGTGTTTGGCATGTACAACTAGATATTGTATTCTCCAGGTAATTCAGTGTGTTTGCCATGTACAACTAGATATTGTATTCTCCAGGTAATTCAGTATGTTTGGCATGTGCAACTAGATAGTGTATTCTCCAGGTAATTCAGTGTGTTTGGCATGTACAACTAGATATTGTATTCTCCAGGTAATTCAGTGTGTTTGGCATGTGCAACTAGATAGTGTATTCTCCAGGTAATTCAGTGTGGTTGGCATGTACAACTAGTTATTGTATTCTCAAGGTAATTCAGTGTGTTTGGTATGTACAACTAGATATTCTATTCTCCAGGTAATTCAGTGTGTTTGGCATGTGCAACTAGATAGTGTATTCTCCAGGTAATTCAGTGTGGTTGGCATGTACAACTAGTTATTGTATTCTCAAGGTAATTCAGTGTGTTTGGTATGTACAACTAGATATTGTATTCTCCAGGTAATTCAGTGTGTTTTTCATGTGCAACTAGATATTGTATTCTCCGGGTAATTCAGTATGTTTGGCATTACAACTAGATATTGTATTCTCCAGGTAATTCAGTGTGTTTGGCATGTACAACTAGATATTGTATTCTCCAGGTAATTCAGTGTGTTTGGTATGTACAACTAGATATTCTATTCTCCGGGTAATTCAGTGTGTTTGGCATGTAGAACTAGATATTGTATTCTCCAGGTAATTCAGTATGTTTGGTATGTACAACTAGATAGTGTATTCTCCAGGTAATTCAGTGTGGTTGGTATGTACAACTAGATATTGTATTTTCCAGGTAATTCAGTGTGTTTGGCATCACAACTAGATATTGTATTCTCCAGGTAATTCAGTGTGTTTGGCATGTACAACTAGATATTGTATTCTCCAGGTAATTCAGTATGTTTGGCACGTACAACTAGATATTGTATTCTCCAGGTAATTCAGTGTGTTTGGCATGTACAACTAGATACTGTATTCTCCAGGTAATTCAGTGTGTTTGGTATGTACAACTAGATATTGTATTCTCCAGGTAATTCAGTATGTTTGGCATGTACAACTAGATATTGTATTCTCCAGGTAATTCAGTGTGTTTGGCATGTACAACTAGATATTGTATTCTCCAGGTAAGTCAGTGTGTTTGGCATCACAACTAGGTATTGTTATTTCTCCAGGTAATTCAGTGTGTTTGCCATGTACAACTATATATTATATTCTCCAGGTAATTCAGTATGTTTGGCATTACAACTAGATATTGTATTCTCCAGGTAATTCAGTGTGTTTGGCATGTACAACTAGATATTGTATTCTCCAGGTAATTCAGTATGTTTGGCATGTACAACTAGATATTGTATTTTCCAGGTAATTCAGTGTGTTTGGTATGTACAACTAGATATTGTATTCTCCAGGTAATTCAGTGTGTTTGGCATGTACAACTAGATATTGTATTCTCCAGGTAATTCAGTGTGTTTGCCATGTACAACTAGATATTGTATTCTCCAGGTAATTCAGTATGTTTGGCATGTGCAACTAGATAGTGTATTCTCCAGGTAATTCAGTGTGTTTGGCATGTACAACTAGATATTGTATTCTCCAGGTAATTCAGTGTGTTTGGCATGTGCAACTAGATAGTGTATTCTCCAGGTAATTCAGTGTGGTTGGCATGTACAACTAGTTATTGTATTCTCAAGGTAATTCAGTGTGTTTGGTATGTACAACTAGATATTCTATTCTCCAGGTAATTCAGTGTGTTTGGCATGTGCAACTAGATAGTGTATTCTCCAGGTAATTCAGTGTGGTTGGCATGTACAACTAGTTATTGTATTCTCAAGGTAATTCAGTGTGTTTGGTATGTACAACTAGATATTGTATTCTCCAGGTAATTCAGTGTGTTTGGCATGTGCAACTAGATATTGTATTCTCCGGGTAATTCAGTATGTTTGGCATTACAACTAGATATTGTATTCTCCAGGTAATTCAGTGTGTTTGGCATGTACAACTAGATATTGTATTCTCCAGGTAATTCAGTGTGTTTGGTATGTACAACTAGATATTCTATTCTCCGGGTAATTCAGTGTGTTTGGCATGTAGAACTAGATATTGTATTCTCCAGGTAATTCAGTATGTTTGGTATGTACAACTAGATAGTGTATTCTCCAGGTAATTCAGTGTGGTTGGCATGTACAACTAGTTATTGTATTCTCAAGGTAATTCAGTGTGTTTGGTATGTACAACTAGATATTCTATTCTCCGGGTAATTCAGTGTGTTTGACATGTAGAACTAGATATTGTATTCTCCAGGTAATTCAGTATGTTTGGTATGTACAACTAGATATTGTATTCTCCGGGTAATTCAGTGTGTTTGGCATGTGCAACTAGATAGTGTATTCTCAAGGTAATTCAGTATGTTTGGTATGTACAACTAGATATTGTATTCTCCGGGTAATTCAGTGTGTTTGGCATGTGCAACTAGATAGTGTATTCTCCAGGTAATTCAGTGTGTTTGGTATGTACAACTAGATATTGTATTCTCCAGGTAATTCAGTGTGTTTGGCATGTAGAACTAGATATTCTATTCTCCGGGTAATTCAGTGTGTTTGGCATGTACAACTAGATAGTGTATTCTCCAGGTAATTCAGTGTGGTTGGCATGTACAACTAGTTATTGTATTCTCAAGGTAATTCAGTGTGTTTGGCATGTACAACTAGATAGTGTATTCTCCAGGTAATTCAGTGTGGTTGGCATGTACAACTAGTTATTGTATTCTCAAGGTAATTCAGTGTGTTTGGTATGTACAACTAGATATTCTATTCTCCAGGTAATTCAGTGTGTTTTGCATGTGCAACTAGATAGTGTATTCTCCAGGTAATTCAGTGTGGTTGGCATGTACAACTAGTTATTGTATTCTCAAGGTAATTCAGTGTGTTTGGTATGTACAACTAGATATTGTATTCTCCAGGTAATTCAGTGTGTTTGGCATGTGCAACTAGATATTGTATTCTCCGGGTAATTCAGTATGTTTGGCATTACAACTAGATATTGTATTCTCCAGGTAATTCAGTGTGTTTGGCATGTACAACTAGATATTGTATTCTCCAGGTAATTTAGTGTGTTTGGCATGTACAACTAGATATTGTATTCTCCAGGTAATTCAGTGTGTTTGGCATGTACAACTAGATATTGTATTTTCCAGGTAATTCAGTGTGTTTGCCATGTACAACTAGATATTGTATTCTCCAGGTAATTCAGTGTGTTTGGCATGTGCAACTAGATAGTGTATTCTCCAGGTAATTCAGTGTGGTTGGCATGTACAACTAGTTATTGTATTCTCAAGGTAATTCAGTGTGTTTGGTATGTACAACTAGATATTGTATTTTCCAGGTAATTCAGTGTGTTTGGCATCACAACTAGATATTGTATTCTCCAGGTAATTCAGTGTGTTTGGCACGTACAACTAGATATTGTATTCTCCAGGTAATTCAGTATGTTTGGCACGTACAACTAGATATTGTATTCTCCAGGTAATTCAGTATGTTTGGCATTACAACTAGATATTGTATTCTCCAGGTAATTCAGTGTGTTTGGCATGTATAACTAGATATTGTATTCTCCAGGTAATTCAGTATGTTTGGCATGTACAACTAGATATTGTATTTTCCAGCTAATTCAGTGTGTTTGGTATGTACAACTAGATATTGTATTCTCCAGGTAATTCAGTGTGTTTGGCATGTACAACTAGATATTGTATTCTCCAGGTAATTCAGTGTGTTTGCCATGTACAACTAGATATTGTATTCTCCAGGTAATTCAGTATGTTTGGCATGTGCAACTAGATAGTGTATTCTCCAGGTAATTCAGTGTGTTTGGCATGTACAACTAGATATTGTATTCTCCAGGTAATTCAGTGTGTTTGGCATGTGCAACTAGATAGTGTATTCTCCAGGTAATTCAGTGTGGTTGGCATGTACAACTAGTTATTGTATTCTCAAGGTAATTCAGTGTGTTTGGTATGTACAACTAGATATTCTATTCTCCAGGTAATTCAGTGTGTTTGGCATGTGCAACTAGATAGTGTATTCTCCAGGTAATTCAGTGTGGTTGGCATGTACAACTAGTTATTGTATTCTCAAGGTAATTCAGTGTGTTTGGTATGTACAACTAGATATTGTATTCTCCAGGTAATTCAGTGTGTTTGGCATGTGCAACTAGATATTGTATTCTCCGGGTAATTCAGTATGTTTGGCATTACAACTAGATATTGTATTCTCCAGGTAATTCAGTGTGTTTGGCATGTACAACTAGATATTGTATTCTCCAGGTAATTCAGTGTGTTTGGTATGTACAACTAGATATTCTATTCTCCGGGTAATTCAGTGTGTTTGGCATGTAGAACTAGATATTGTATTCTCCAGGTAATTCAGTATGTTTGGTATGTACAACTAGATAGTGTATTCTCCAGGTAATTCAGTGTGGTTGGCATGTACAACTAGTTATTGTATTCTCAAGGTAATTCAGTGTGTTTGGTATGTACAACTAGATATTCTATTCTCCGGGTAATTCAGTGTGTTTGACATGTAGAACTAGATATTGTATTCTCCAGGTAATTCAGTATGTTTGGTATGTACAACTAGATATTGTATTCTCCGGGTAATTCAGTGTGTTTGGCATGTGCAACTAGATAGTGTATTCTCAAGGTAATTCAGTATGTTTGGTATGTACAACTAGATATTGTATTCTCCGGGTAATTCAGTGTGTTTGGCATGTGCAACTAGATAGTGTATTCTCCAGGTAATTCAGTGTGTTTGGTATGTACAACTAGATATTGTATTCTCCAGGTAATTCAGTGTGTTTGGCATGTAGAACTAGATATTCTATTCTCCGGGTAATTCAGTGTGTTTGGCATGTACAACTAGATAGTGTATTCTCCAGGTAATTCAGTGTGGTTGGCATGTACAACTAGTTATTGTATTCTCAAGGTAATTCAGTGTGTTTGGCATGTACAACTAGATAGTGTATTCTCCAGGTAATTCAGTGTGGTTGGCATGTACAACTAGTTATTGTATTCTCAAGGTAATTCAGTGTGTTTGGTATGTACAACTAGATATTCTATTCTCCAGGTAATTCAGTGTGTTTTGCATGTGCAACTAGATAGTGTATTCTCCAGGTAATTCAGTGTGGTTGGCATGTACAACTAGTTATTGTATTCTCAAGGTAATTCAGTGTGTTTGGTATGTACAACTAGATATTGTATTCTCCAGGTAATTCAGTGTGTTTGGCATGTGCAACTAGATATTGTATTCTCCGGGTAATTCAGTATGTTTGGCATTACAACTAGATATTGTATTCTCCAGGTAATTCAGTGTGTTTGGCATGTACAACTAGATATTGTATTCTCCAGGTAATTTAGTGTGTTTGGCATGTACAACTAGATATTGTATTCTCCAGGTAATTCAGTGTGTTTGGCATGTACAACTAGATATTGTATTTTCCAGGTAATTCAGTGTGTTTGCCATGTACAACTAGATATTGTATTCTCCAGGTAATTCAGTGTGTTTGGCATGTGCAACTAGATAGTGTATTCTCCAGGTAATTCAGTGTGGTTGGCATGTACAACTAGTTATTGTATTCTCAAGGTAATTCAGTGTGTTTGGTATGTACAACTAGATATTGTATTTTCCAGGTAATTCAGTGTGTTTGGCATCACAACTAGATATTGTATTCTCCAGGTAATTCAGTGTGTTTGGCACGTACAACTAGATATTGTATTCTCCAGGTAATTCAGTATGTTTGGCACGTACAACTAGATATTGTATTCTCCAGGTAATTCAGTATGTTTGGCATTACAACTAGATATTGTATTCTCCAGGTAATTCAGTGTGTTTGGCATGTACAACTAGATATTGTATTCTCCAGGTAATTCAGTATGTTTGGCATGTACAACTAGATATTGTATTTTCCAGCTAATTCAGTGTGTTTGGTATGTACAACTAGATATTGTATTCTCCAGGTAATTCAGTGTGTTTGGCATGTACAACTAGATATTGTATTCTCCAGGTAATTCAGTGTGTTTGCCATGTACAACTAGATATTGTATTCTCCAGGTAATTCAGTATGTTTGGCATGTGCAACTAGATAGTGTATTCTCCAGGTAATTCAGTGTGTTTGGCATGTACAACTAGATATTGTATTCTCCAGGTAATTCAGTGTGTTTGGCATGTGCAACTAGATAGTGTATTCTCCAGGTAATTCAGTGTGGTTGGCATGTACAACTAGTTATTGTATTCTCAAGGTAATTCAGTGTGTTTGGTATGTACAACTAGATATTCTATTCTCCAGGTAATTCAGTGTGTTTGGCATGTGCAACTAGATAGTGTATTCTCCAGGTAATTCAGTGTGGTTGGCATGTACAACTAGTTATTGTATTCTCAAGGTAATTCAGTGTGTTTGGTATGTACAACTAGATATTGTATTCTCCAGGTAATTCAGTGTGTTTGGCATGTACAACTAGATATTGTATTCTCCAGGTAATTCAGTGTGTTTGGTATGTACAACTAGATATTCTATTCTCCGGGTAATTCAGTGTGTTTGGCATGTAGAACTAGATATTGTATTCTCCAGGTAATTCAGTATGTTTGGTATGTACAACTAGATAGTGTATTCTCCAGGTAATTCAGTGTGGTTGGTATGTACAACTAGATATTGTATTTTCCAGGTAATTCAGTGTGTTTGGCATCACAACTAGATATTGTATTCTCCAGGTAATTCAGTGTGTTTGGCATGTACAACTAGATATTGTATTCTCCAGGTAATTCAGTATGTTTGGCACGTACAACTAGATATTGTATTCTCCAGGTAATTCAGTGTGTTTGGCATGTACAACTAGATACTGTATTCTCCAGGTAATTCAGTGTGTTTGGTATGTACAACTAGATATTGTATTCTCCAGGTAATTCAGTATGTTTGGCATGTACAACTAGATATTGTATTCTCCAGGTAATTCAGTGTGTTTGGCATGTACAACTAGATATTGTATTCTCCAGGTAAGTCAGTGTGTTTGGCATCACAACTAGGTATTGTTATTTCTCCAGGTAATTCAGTGTGTTTGCCATGTACAACTATATATTATATTCTCCAGGTAATTCAGTATGTTTGGCATTACAACTAGATATTGTATTCTCCAGGTAATTCAGTGTGTTTGGCATGTACAACTAGATATTGTATTCTCCAGGTAATTCAGTATGTTTGGCATGTACAACTAGATATTGTATTTTCCAGGTAATTCAGTGTGTTTGGTATGTACAACTAGATATTGTATTCTCCAGGTAATTCAGTGTGTTTGGCATGTACAACTAGATATTGTATTCTCCAGGTAATTCAGTGTGTTTGCCATGTACAACTAGATATTGTATTCTCCAGGTAATTCAGTATGTTTGGCATGTGCAACTAGATAGTGTATTCTCCAGGTAATTCAGTGTGTTTGGCATGTACAACTAGATATTGTATTCTCCAGGTAATTCAGTGTGTTTGGCATGTGCAACTAGATAGTGTATTCTCCAGGTAATTCAGTGTGGTTGGCATGTACAACTAGTTATTGTATTCTCAAGGTAATTCAGTGTGTTTGGTATGTACAACTAGATATTCTATTCTCCAGGTAATTCAGTGTGTTTGGCATGTGCAACTAGATAGTGTATTCTCCAGGTAATTCAGTGTGGTTGGCATGTACAACTAGTTATTGTATTCTCAAGGTAATTCAGTGTGTTTGGTATGTACAACTAGATATTGTATTCTCCAGGTAATTCAGTGTGTTTGGCATGTGCAACTAGATATTGTATTCTCCGGGTAATTCAGTATGTTTGGCATTACAACTAGATATTGTATTCTCCAGGTAATTCAGTGTGTTTGGCATGTACAACTAGATATTGTATTCTCCAGGTAATTCAGTGTGTTTGGTATGTACAACTAGATATTCTATTCTCCGGGTAATTCAGTGTGTTTGGCATGTAGAACTAGATATTGTATTCTCCAGGTAATTCAGTATGTTTGGTATGTACAACTAGATAGTGTATTCTCCAGGTAATTCAGTGTGGTTGGCATGTACAACTAGTTATTGTATTCTCAAGGTAATTCAGTGTGTTTGGTATGTACAACTAGATATTCTATTCTCCGGGTAATTCAGTGTGTTTGACATGTAGAACTAGATATTGTATTCTCCAGGTAATTCAGTATGTTTGGTATGTACAACTAGATATTGTATTCTCCGGGTAATTCAGTGTGTTTGGCATGTGCAACTAGATAGTGTATTCTCAAGGTAATTCAGTATGTTTGGTATGTACAACTAGATATTGTATTCTCCGGGTAATTCAGTGTGTTTGGCATGTGCAACTAGATAGTGTATTCTCCAGGTAATTCAGTGTGTTTGGTATGTACAACTAGATATTGTATTCTCCAGGTAATTCAGTGTGTTTGGCATGTAGAACTAGATATTCTATTCTCCGGGTAATTCAGTGTGTTTGGCATGTACAACTAGATAGTGTATTCTCCAGGTAATTCAGTGTGGTTGGCATGTACAACTAGTTATTGTATTCTCAAGGTAATTCAGTGTGTTTGGCATGTACAACTAGATAGTGTATTCTCCAGGTAATTCAGTGTGTTTGGCATGTAGAACTAGATATTGTATTCTCCAGGTAATTCAGTATGTTTGGTATGTACAACTAGATATTGTATTCTCCGGGTAATTCAGTGTGTTTGGCATGTGCAACTAGATAGTGTATTCTCCAGGTAATTCAGTGTGTTTGGCATGTAGAACTAGATATTCTATTCTCCGGGTAATTCAGTGTGTTTGGTATGTACAACTAGATAGTGTATTCTCCAGGTAATTCAGTGTGTTTGGCATGTGCATCTAGATAGTGTATTCTCCATGTAATTCTGTGTGGTTGGCATGTACAACTAGTTATTGTATTCTCAAGGTAATTCAGTGTGTTTGGTATGTACAACTAGATATTCTATTCTCCGGGTAATTCAGTGTGTTTGGCATGTACAACTAGTTATTGTATTCTCAAGGTAATTCAGTGTGTTTGGTATGTACAACTAGATATTCTATTCTCCGGGTAATTAAGTATGTTTGGCATGTACAACTAGATATTGTATTCTCCAGGTAATTCAGTGTGTTTGGCATGTACAACTAGTTATTGTATTCTCAAGGTAATTCAGTGTGTTTGGCATGTACAACTAGATATTGTATTCTCCAGGTAATTCAGTGTGTTTGGCATGTACAACTAGATATTGTATTCTCCAGGTAATTCAGTATGTTTGGCATGTACAACTAGATATTGTATTCTCCAGGTAATTCAGTGTGTTTGGTATGTACAACTAGATATTGTATTCTCCAGGTAATTCAGTGTGTTTGGCATGTACAACTAGTTATTGTATTCTCAAGGTAATTCAGTGTGTTTGGTATGTACAACTAGATATTCTATTCTCCGGGTAATTAAGTATGTTTGGCATGTACAACTAGATATCGTATTCTCCAGGTAATTCAGTGTGTTTGGCATTACAACTAGATATTGTATTCTCAAGGTAATTCAGTGTGTTTGGTATGTACAACTAGATATTCTATTCTCCGGGTAATTAAGTATGTTTGGCATGTACAACTAGATATTGTATTCTCCAGGTAATTCAGTGTGTTTGGCATGTACAACTAGATATTGTATTCTCCAGGTAACTCAGTGTGTTTGGCATTACAACTAGATATTGTATTCTCAAGGTAATTCAGTGTGTTTGGCATTACAACTAGATATTGTATTCTCAAGGTAATTCAGTGTGTTTGGCATTACAACTAGATATTGTATTCTCAAGGTAATTCAGTGTGTTTGGTATGTACAACTAGATATTCTATTCTCCGGGTAATTAAGTATGTTTGGTATGTACAACTAGATATTGTATTCTCCAGGTAATTCAGTGTGTTTGGCATTACAACTAGATATTGTATTCTCAAGGTAATTCAGTGTGTTTGGTATGTACAACTAGATAGTGTATTCTCCAGGTAATTCAGTGTGTTTGGCATGTACAACTAGATATTGTATTCTCCAGGTAATTCAGTGTGTTTGGCATGTACAACTAGATATTGTATTCTCAAGGTAATTCAGTGTGTTTGGTATGTACAACTAGATAGTGTATTCTCCAGGTAATTCAGTGTGTTTGGCATGTACAACTAGTTATTGTATTCTCAAGGTAATTCAGTGTGTTTGGTATGTACAACTAGATATTCTATTCTCCGGGTAATTAAGTATGTTTGGCATGTACAACTAGATATTGTATTCTCCAGGTAATTCAGTGTGTTTGGCATTGCAACTAGATATTGTATTCTCAAGGTAACTCAGTGTGTTTGGCATTACAACTAGATATTGTATTCTCCAGGTCATTCAGTGTGTTTGGCATGTACAACTAGATATTGTATTCTCCAGGTAATTCAGTGTGTTTGCCATGTACAACTAGATATTGTATTCTCCAGGTAATTCAGTGTGTTTGGTATGTACAACTAGATATTGTATTCTCCAGGTAATTCAGTGTGTTTGGCATTACAACTAGATATTGTATTCTCCAGGTAATTCAGTGTGTTTGGCATTACATCTAGATATTGTATTCTCCAGGTAATTCAGTATGTTTGGCATGTACAACTAGATATTGTATTCTCCAGGTAATTCAGTGTGTTTGGCATGTACAACTAGATATTGTATTCTCAAGGTAATTCAGTATGTTTGGCATGTACAACTAGATATTGTATTCTCCAGGTAATTCAGTGTGTTTGGCATGTACAACTAGATATTGTATTCTCAAGGTAATTCAGTGTGTTTGGTATGTACAACTAGATAGTGTATTCTCCAGGTAATTCAGTGTGTTTGGCATGTACAACTAGATATTGTATTCTCCAGGTAATTCAGTGTGTTTGGCATGTACAACTAGATATTGTATTCTCAAGGTAATTCAGTGTGTTTGGTATGTACAACTAGATAGTGTATTCTCCAGGTAATTCAGTGTGTTTGGCATGTACAACTAGTTATTGTATTCTCAAGGTAATTCAGTGTGTTCGGTATGTACAACTAGATATTCTATTCTCCGGGTAATTAAGTATGTTTGGCATGTACAACTAGATATTGTATTCTCCAGGTAATTCAGTGTGTTTGGCATTGCAACTAGATATTGTATTCTCAAGGTAACTCAGTGTGTTTGGCATTACAACTAGATATTGTATTCTCCAGGTCATTCAGTGTGTTTGGCATGTACAACTAGATATTGTATTCTCCAGGTAATTCAGTGTGTTTGCCATGTACAACTAGATATTGTATTCTCCAGGTAATTCAGTGTGTTTGGTATGTACAACTAGATATTGTATTCTCCAGGTAATTCAGTGTGTTTGGCATTACAACTAGATATTGTATTCTCCAGGTAATTCAGTGTGTTTGGCATTACATCTAGATATTGTATTCTCCAGGTAATTCAGTATGTTTGGCATGTACAACTAGATATTGTATTCTCCAGGTAATTCAGTGTGTTTGGCATGTACAACTAGATATTGTATTCTCAAGGTAATTCAGTATGTTTGGCATGTACAACTAGATATTGTATTCTCCAGGTAATTCAGTGTGTTTGGCATGTACAACTAGATATTGTATTCTCAAGGTAATTCAGTGTGTTTGGCATGTACAACTAGATATTGTATTCTCCAGGTAATTCAGTGTGTTTGGTATGTACAACTAGATATTGTATTCTCCAGGTAATTCAGTGTGTTTGGCATTACAACTAGATATTGTATTCTCAAGGTAATTCAGTGTGTTTGGTATGTACAACTAGATAGTGTATTCTCCAGGTAATTCAGTGTGTTTGGCATGTACAACTAGATATTGTATTCTCCAGGTAATTCAGTGTGTTTGGCATGTACAACTAGATATTGTATTCTCAAGGTAATTCAGTGTGTTTGGTATGTACAACTAGATAGTGTATTCTCCAGGTAATTCAGTGTGTTTGGCATGTACAACTAGTTATTGTATTCTCAAGGTAATTCAGTGTGTTTGGTATGTACAACTAGATATTCTATTCTCCGGGTAATTAAGTATGTTTGGCATGTACAACTAGATATTGTATTCTCAAGGTAACTCAGTGTGTTTGGCATTACAACTAGATATTGTATTCTCCAGGTCATTCAGTGTGTTTGGCATGTACAACTAGATATTGTATTCTCCAGGTAATTCAGTGTGTTTGCCATGTACAACTAGATATTGTATTCTCCAGGTAATTCAGTGTGTTTGGTATGTACAACTAGATATTGTATTCTCCAGGTAATTCAGTGTGTTTGGCATTACAACTAGATATTGTATTCTCCAGGTAATTCAGTGTGTTTGGCATTACATCTAGATATTGTATTCTCCAGGTAATTCAGTATGTTTGGCATGTACAACTAGATATTGTATTCTCCAGGTAATTCAGTGTGTTTGGCATGTACAACTAGATATTGTATTCTCAAGGTAATTCAGTATGTTTGGCATGTACAACTAGATATTGTATTCTCCAGGTAATTCAGTGTGTTTGGCATGTACAACTAGATATTGTATTCTCAAGGTAATTCAGTGTGTTTGGTATGTACAACTAGATAGTGTATTCTCCAGGTAATTCAGTGTGTTTGGCATGTACAACTAGATATTGTATTCTCCAGGTAATTCAGTGTGTTTGGCATGTATAACTAGATATTGTATTCTCAAGGTAATTCAGTGTGTTTGGTATGTACAACTAGATAGTGTATTCTCCAGGTAATTCAGTGTGTTTGGCATGTACAACTAGTTATTGTATTCTCAAGGTAATTCAGTGTGTTTGGTATGTACAACTAGATATTCTATTCTCCGGGTAATTAAGTGTGTTTGGCATGTACAACTAGATATTGTATTCTCCAGGTAATTCAGTGTGTTTGGCATTGCAACTAGATATTGTATTCTCAAGGTAACTCAGTGTGTTTGGCATTACAACTAGATATTGTATTCTCCAGGTCATTCAGTGTGTTTGGCATGTACAACTAGATATTGTATTCTCCAGGTAATTCAGTGTGTTTGCCATGTACAACTAGATATTGTATTCTCCAGGTAATTCAGTGTGTTTGGTATGTACAACTAGATATTGTATTCTCCAGGTAATTCAGTGTGTTTGGCATTACAACTAGATATTGTATTCTCCAGGTAATTCAGTGTGTTTGGCATTACATCTAGATATTGTATTCTCCAGGTAATTCAGTATGTTTGGCATGTACAACTAGATATTGTATTCTCCAGGTAATTCAGTGTGTTTGGCATGTACAACTAGATATTGTATTCTCAAGGTAATTCAGTATGTTTGGCATGTACAACTAGATATTGTATTCTCCAGGTAATTCAGTGTGTTTGGCATGTACAACTAGATATTGTATTCTCAAGGTAATTCAGTGTGTTTGGCATGTACAACTAGATATTGTATTCTCCAGGTAATTCAGTGTGTTTGGTATGTACAACTAGATATTGTATTCTCCAGGTAATTCAGTGTGTTTGGCATTACAACTAGATATTGTATTCTCCAGGTAATTCAGTGTGTTTGGCATGTACAACTAGATATTGTATTCTCCAGGTAATTCAGTGTGTTTGGCATGTACAACTAGATATTGTATTTTCCAGGTACAGTAATTCAGTGTGTTTGGCATGTAGAACTAGATATTGTATTCTCCAGGTAATTCAGTATGTTTGGTATGTACAACTAGATAGTGTATTCTCCAGGTAATTCAGTGTGTTTGGCATGTACAACTAGATATTGTATTTTCCAGGTACAGTAATTCAGTGTGTTTGGCATGTAGAACTAGATATTGTATTCTCCAGGTAATTCAGTATGTTTGGTATGTACAACTAGATAGTGTATTCTCCAGGTAATTCAGTGTGTTTGGCATGTACAACTAGTTATTGTATTCTCAAGGTAATTCAGTGTGTTTGGTATGTACAACTAGATATTCTATTCTCCGGGTAATTAAGTATGTTTGGCATGTACAACTAGATATTGTATTCTCCAGGTAATTCAGTTTGTTTGGCATGTACAACTAGATATTGTATTCTCCAGGTAATTCAGTGTGTTTGGCATGTACAACTAGATATTGTATTCTCCAGGTAATTCAGTGTGTTTGGCATTACAACTAGATATTGTATTCTCCAGGTAATTCAGTGTGTTTGGCATTACAACTAGATATTGTATTCTCCAGGTAATTCAGTGTGTTTGGCATGTACAACTAGATATTGTATTCGCCAGGTAATTCAGTGTGTTTGGCATTACAACTAGATATTGTATTCTCCAGGTAATTCAGTGTGTTTGGCATGTACAACTAGATATTGTATTCTCCAGGTAATTCAGTGTGTTTGGCATGTACAACTAGATATTGTATTCTCCAGGTAATTCAGTGTGTTTGGCATTACAACTAGATATTGTATTTTCCAGGTAATTCAGAATGTTTGGTATGTACAACTAGATATTATTGTATTCTCCAGGTAATTCAGTATGTTTGGTATGTACAACTAGATATTGTATTTTCCAGGTAATTCAGTGTGTTTGGTATGTACAACTAGATATTGTATTCTCCAGGTAATTCAGTGTGTTTGGCATTATAACTAGATATTGTATTTTCCAGGTAATTCAGTGTGTTTGGTATGTACAACTAGATATTGTATTCTCCAGGTAATTCTGTGTGTTTGGCATTACAACTAGATATTGTATTCTCAAGGTAACTCAGTGTGTTTGGTATGTACAACTAGATATTGTATTCTCCAGGTAATTCAGTATGTTTGGTATGTACAACTAGATATTGTATTTTCCAGGTAATTCAGTATGTTTGGTATGTACAACTAGATATTGTATTCTCCAGGTAATTCAGTATGTTTGGTATGTACAACTAGATATTGTATTTTCCAGGTAATTCAGTGTGTTTGGTATGTACAACTAGATATTGTATTCTCAAGGTAATTCAGTGTGTTTGGTATGTACAACTAGATATTGTATTCTCAAGGTAACTCAGTGTGTTTGGCATTACAACTAGATACTGTATTCTCCAGCTAATTCAGTGTGTTTGGCATGTACAACTAGATATTGTATTCTCCAGGTAATTCAGTGTGTTTGGCATGTACAACTAGATATTGTATTCTCCAGGTAATTCAGTGTGTTTGGTATGTACAACTAGATATTGTATTCTCAAGGTAACTCAGTGTGTTTGGCATTACAACTAGATACTGTATTCTCCAGGTAATTCAGTGTGTTTGCCATGTACAACTAGATATTGTATTCGCCAGGTAATTCAGTGTGTTTGGCATGTACAACTAGATATTGTATTCTCCAGGTAATTCAGTGTGTTTGGCATGTACAACTAGTTATTGTATTCTCCAGATTGTTCAGTGTGTTTGGTATGTACAACTAGATATTGTATTCTCCAGGTAATTCAGTGTGTTTGGCATGTACAACTAGATATTGTATTTTCCAGGTACAGTAATTCAGTGTGTTTGGCATGTACAACTAGATATTGTATTCTCCATGTAATTCAGTGTGTTTGGCATTACAACTAGATATTGTATTCTCCAGGTAATTCAGTGTGATTGGCATTACAACTAGATATTGTATTTTTTAGGTAATTCAGTGTGTTTGGTATGTACAACTAGATATTGTATTCTCCAGGTAATTCAGTGTTTTTGGCATTACAACTAGATATTCTCCAGGTAATTCAGTGTGTTTGGTATGTACAACTAAATGTCAGGGGTCAAATATGTTGTTTACGAGTGGTAAAACAAAGGCCTGGAAAACGGGTAAATGCGAGGGCCCTTACCAAATTGTGAGCACCAATAGTATATTAATTGTATACATATTCTGTACAAACCATTACAAAATTATTCCATAGAACTATTCGATAGATGTTTTATAGAAATCTTATAGAAAAAATCTATAGAAGTTTTATAGCATTTTCGCCAATTTGTCTATAAAATTTTCATAGAAATCCTATAGTTTTTACATAAATGTTTTATAGAAATTTATAGTTTTTATATATGGCATTTATAGAAATTCTATAGTTTTTATATAAAAAATCTAGTTCTTTTATAGAGCTTTTTTAGAAGTTTTAGTTTTTTTATGGGCATTCTATAGAACTTTTATAGACATTCTATAAAACTTGTATGGACAGTCTATAATACTTGTATAGACATTCTATAAAACTTGTATAGACATTCTATAAAACTTGTATGGACATTCTATAAAACTCCTATATAGACATTCTATAAAACTCGTATAGACATTCTATAAAACTTGTATGGACATTCTATAAAACTTGTATGGACATTCTATAAAACTTGTATGGACATTCTATAAAACTTGTATGGACAGTCTATAATACTTGTATAGACATTCTATAAAACTTGTATAGACATTCTATAAAACTTGTATGGACATTCTATAAAACTTGTATAGACATTCTATAAAACTTGTATGGACATTCTATAAAACTTGTATGGACAGTCTATAATACTTGTATAGACATTCTATAAAACTTGTATAGACATTCTATAAAACTTGTATGGACATTCTATAAAACTCCTATATAGACATTCTATAAAACTCGTATAGACATTCTATAAAACTCGTATGGACATTCTATAAAACTCCTATAGACATTCTATAAAACTTGTATGGACATTCTATAAAACTCCTATAGACATTCTATAAAACTCGTATAGACATTCTATAAAACTCGTATAGACATTCTATAAAACTCCTATAGACATTCTATAAAACTTGTATGGACATTCTATAAAACTCCTATAGACATTCTATAAAACTCCTATAGACATTCTATAAAACTTGTATAGACATTCTATAAAACTTGTATGGACATTCTGTAAAACTTGTATAGACATTCTATAAAACTCGTATAGACATTCTATAAAACTTGTATGGACATTCTATAAAACTCGTATAGACATTCTATAAAACTTGTATAGACATTCTATAAAACTTGTATGGACATTCTATAAAACTCCTATAGACATTCTATAAAACTCGTATAGACATTCTATAAAACTCGTATAGACATTCTATAAAACTTGTATAGACATTCTATAAAACTCCTATAGACATTCTATAAAACTCCTATAGACATTCTATAAAACTTGTATGGACATTCTATAAAACTCCTATAGACATTCTATAAAACTCGTATAGACATTCTATAAAACTCGTATAGACATTCTATAAAACTCCTATAGACATTCTATAAAACTTGTATGGACATTCTATAAAACTCCTATAGACATTCTATAAAACTCCTATAGACATTCTATAAAACTTGTATAGACATTCTATAAAACTTGTATGGACATTCTGTAAAACTTGTATAGACATTCTATAAAACTCCTATAGACATTCTATAAAACTTGTATGGACATTCTATAAAACTCCTATAGACATTCTATAAAACTCGTATAGACATTCTATAAAACTCGTATAGACATTCTATAAAACTTGTATAGACATTCTATAAAACTCATATAGACATTCTATAAAACTTGTATGGACATTCTATAAAACTCCTATAGACATTCTATAAAACTCGTATAGACATTCTATAAAACTCGTATAGACATTCTATAAAACTCCTATAGACATTCTATAAAACTTGTATGGACATTCTATAAAACTTGTATGGACATTCTATAAAACTCGTATAGACATTCTATAAAACTTGTATGGACATTCTATAAAACTCCTATAGACATTCTATAAAACTCGTATAGACATTCTATAAAACTCGTATAGACATTCTATAAAACTCGTATAGACATTCTATAAAACTTGTATAGACATTCTATAAAACTTGTATAGACATTCTATAAAACTCGTATAGACATTCTATAAACCTCGTATAGACATTCTATAAAACTTGTATAGACATTCTATAAAACTTGTATAGACATTCTATAAAACTTGTATAGACATTCTATAAACCTCGTATAGACATTCTATAAACCTCGTATAGACATTCTATAAAACTCGTATAGACATTCTATATAACTTGTATGGACATTCTATAAAACTTGTATAGACATTCTATAAAACTTGTATAGACATTCTATAAAACTCGTATAGACATTCTATAAACCTCGTATAGACATTCTATAAAACTTGTATAGACATTCTATAAAACTCATATAGACATTCTATAAAACTTGTATGGACATTCTATAAAACTCCTATAGACATTCTATAAAACTCGTATAGACATTCTATAAAACTCGTATAGACATTCTATAAAACTCCTATAGACATTCTATAAAACTTGTATGGACATTCTATAAAACTTGTATGGACATTCTATAAAACTCGTATAGACATTCTATAAAACTTGTATGGACATTCTATAAAACTCCTATAGACATTCTATAAAACTCGTATAGACATTCTATAAAACTCGTATAGACATTCTATAAAACTCGTATAGACATTCTATAAAACTTGTATAGACATTCTATAAAACTTGTATAGACATTCTATAAAACTCGTATAGACATTCTATAAACCTCGTATAGACATTCTATAAAACTTGTATAGACATTCTATAAAACTTGTATAGACATTCTATAAAACTTGTATAGACATTCTATAAACCTCGTATAGACATTCTATAAACCTCGTATAGACATTCTATAAAACTCGTATAGACATTCTATATAACTTGTATGGACATTCTATAAAACTTGTATAGACATTCTATAAAACTTGTATAGACATTCTATAAAACTCGTATAGACATTCTATAAACCTCGTATAGACATTCTATAAAACTTGTATAGACATTCTATAAAACTTGTATGGACATTCTATAAAACTCCTATAGACATTCTATAAAACTCCTATAGACATTCTATAAAACTTGTATAGACATTCTATAAAACTTGTATGGACATTCTATAAAACTCCTATAGACATTCTATAAAACTCGTATAGACATTCTATAAAACTTGTATGGACATTCTATAAAACTTGTATGGACATTCTATAAAACTCGTATAGACATTCTATAAAACTTGTATGGACATTCTATAAAACTCCTATAGACATTCTATAAAACTCGTATAGACATTCTATAAAACTCGTATGGACATTCTATAAAACTTGTATAGACATTCTATAAAACTTGTATAGACATTCTATAAAACTTGTATGGACATTCTATAAAACTCCTATAGACATTCTATAAAACTTGTATGGACATTCTATAAAACTTGTATAGACATTCTATAAAACTCGTATAGACATTCTATAAAACTTGTATGGACATTCTATAAAACTTGTATAGACATTCTATAAAACTCCTATAGACATTCTATAAAACTCCTATAGACATTCTATAAAACTTGTATGGACATTCTATAAAACTCCTATAGACATTCTATAAAACTCGTATAGACATTCTATAAAACTCGTATAGACATTCTATAAAACTTGTATGGACATTCTATAAAACTCGTATAGACATTCTATAAAACTTGTATAGACATTCTATAAAACTTGTATGGACATTCTATAAAACTCCTATAGACATTCTATAAAACTCGTATAGACATTCTATAAAACTCGTATAGACATTCTATAAAACTTGTATAGACATTCTATAAAACTCCTATAGACATTCTATAAAACTCCTATAGACATTCTATAAAACTTGTATGGACATTCTATAAAACTCCTATAGACATTCTATAAAACTCGTATAGACATTCTATAAAACTCGTATAGACATTCTATAAAACTCCTATAGACATTCTATAAAACTTGTATGGACATTCTATAAAACTCCTATAGACATTCTATAAAACTCCTATAGACATTCTATAAAACTTGTATAGACATTCTATAAAACTTGTATGGACATTCTGTAAAACTTGTATAGACATTCTATAAAACTCCTATAGACATTCTATAAAACTTGTATGGACATTCTATAAAACTCCTATAGACATTCTATAAAACTCGTATAGACATTCTATAAAACTCGTATAGACATTCTATAAAACTTGTATAGACATTCTATAAAACTCATATAGACATTCTATAAAACTTGTATGGACATTCTATAAAACTCCTATAGACATTCTATAAAACTCGTATAGACATTCTATAAAACTCGTATAGACATTCTATAAAACTCCTATAGACATTCTATAAAACTTGTATGGACATTCTATAAAACTTGTATGGACATTCTATAAAACTCGTATAGACATTCTATAAAACTTGTATGGACATTCTATAAAACTCCTATAGACATTCTATAAAACTCGTATAGACATTCTATAAAACTCGTATAGACATTCTATAAAACTCGTATAGACATTCTATAAAACTTGTATAGACATTCTATAAAACTTGTATAGACATTCTATAAAACTCGTATAGACATTCTATAAACCTCGTATAGACATTCTATAAAACTTGTATAGACATTCTATAAAACTTGTATAGACATTCTATAAAACTTGTATAGACATTCTATAAACCTCGTATAGACATTCTATAAACCTCGTATAGACATTCTATAAAACTCGTATAGACATTCTATATAACTTGTATGGACATTCTATAAAACTTGTATAGACATTCTATAAAACTTGTATAGACATTCTATAAAACTCGTATAGACATTCTATAAACCTCGTATAGACATTCTATAAAACTTGTATAGACATTCTATAAAACTCATATAGACATTCTATAAAACTTGTATGGACATTCTATAAAACTCCTATAGACATTCTATAAAACTCGTATAGACATTCTATAAAACTCGTATAGACATTCTATAAAACTCCTATAGACATTCTATAAAACTTGTATGGACATTCTATAAAACTTGTATGGACATTCTATAAAACTCGTATAGACATTCTATAAAACTTGTATGGACATTCTATAAAACTCCTATAGACATTCTATAAAACTCGTATAGACATTCTATAAAACTCGTATAGACATTCTATAAAACTCGTATAGACATTCTATAAAACTTGTATAGACATTCTATAAAACTTGTATAGACATTCTATAAAACTCGTATAGACATTCTATAAACCTCGTATAGACATTCTATAAAACTTGTATAGACATTCTATAAAACTTGTATAGACATTCTATAAAACTTGTATAGACATTCTATAAACCTCGTATAGACATTCTATAAACCTCGTATAGACATTCTATAAAACTCGTATAGACATTCTATATAACTTGTATGGACATTCTATAAAACTTGTATAGACATTCTATAAAACTTGTATAGACATTCTATAAAACTCGTATAGACATTCTATAAACCTCGTATAGACATTCTATAAAACTTGTATAGACATTCTATAAAACTTGTATGGACATTCTATAAAACTCCTATAGACATTCTATAAAACTCCTATAGACATTCTATAAAACTTGTATAGACATTCTATAAAACTTGTATGGACATTCTATAAAACTCCTATAGACATTCTATAAAACTCGTATAGACATTCTATAAAACTTGTATGGACATTCTATAAAACTTGTATGGACATTCTATAAAACTCGTATAGACATTCTATAAAACTTGTATGGACATTCTATAAAACTCCTATAGACATTCTATAAAACTCGTATAGACATTCTATAAAACTCGTATGGACATTCTATAAAACTTGTATAGACATTCTATAAAACTTGTATAGACATTCTATAAAACTTGTATGGACATTCTATAAAACTCCTATAGACATTCTATAAAACTTGTATGGACATTCTATAAAACTTGTATAGACATTCTATAAAACTCGTATAGACATTCTATAAAACTTGTATGGACATTCTATAAAACTCCTATAGACATTCTATAAAACTCGTATAGACATTCTATAAACCTCGTATAGACATTCTATAAAACTTGTATAGACATTCTATAAAACTCGTATAGACATTCTATAAAACTTGTATGGACATTCTATAAAACTCCTATAGACATTCTATAAAACTCCTATAGACATTCTATAAAACTCGTATAGACATTCTATAAAACTCGTATAGACATTCTATAAAACTCGTATAGACATTCTATAAAACTCGTATAGACATTCTATAAAACTCGTATGGACATTCTATAAAACTCGTATAGAAATTCTATAAAACTTGTATGGACATTCTATAAAACTTGTATAGACATTCTATAAAACTTGTATAGACATTCTATAAAACTTGTATAGACATTCTATAAAACTCCTATAGACATTCTATAAAACTTGTATGGACATTCTATAAAACTTGTATAGACATTCTATAAAACTTGTATGGACATTCTATAAAACTTGTATGGACATTCTATAAAACTCCTATAGACATTCTATAAAACTTGTATAGACATTCTATAAAACTCGTATAGAAATTCTATATAACTTGTATGGACATTCTATAAAACTTGTATAGACATTCTATAAAACTTGTATGGACATTCTATAAAACTCCTATAGACATTCTATAAAACTTGTATGGACATTCTATAAAACTCGTATAGACATTCTATACAACTTGTATAGACATTCTATAAAACTTGTATAGACATTCTATAAAACTCGTATAGACATTCTATATAACTCGTATAGACATTCTATATAACTTGTATGGACATTCTATAAAACTTGTATGGACATTCTATAAAACTTGTATGGACATTCTTTAAAACTCCTATAGACATTCTTTAAAACTCCTATAGACATTCTTTAAAACTCCTATAGACATCCTATAAAGCTTCTATAGACATTCTATAAAACTTCTATAGACATTCTATAAAACTACTATAGACATTTTATAAAACTCCTATAGTTAAATGCTGTAGCATTCATATACAGAATTCACATCCAATCTTAAGAAAATAACAAGTACAATACATGTTTTATGTGATATATTAAATAATTTTTCTGAAGGTTCTTTGAGACAATATACATGTATAAATATACTTTGTCCATAAATTGTACTTGCAATTGTACTAAAAAAATTATGGCATGTGGTTAAGTAGGTGTAAAAAACTTTTCTTTCTTATGATTACAACTGTATCATACTCTTGGACTTCAAGAACTGCTGATACTACAGTCTGTAATAAAACAAATTTGTGTAGAAATTAAGAACAAACTTGTTTAAATATACACATTGTTATGGCAGCATTATACTTACATATACAGTATGATGCTAAATACAACTGATGTCATTATGATGTAGTAGTGTTGTTTCATTCTTGTGCATGGAATATTTAGTCTTGTTTTCAAAATTGCAAAATTGATTAGCCTTAAGGTGAACAAAACCCTAAATCCTATATGCCAAATACAATAGTCATGACATAGGTTGCAGATATTAAGAATATTGCAGTTGGTCTAATGCGAATAAAATTAAGACCTTCAACTGGTTCTAAAATACTTTAAAGCATGTTTTTTTATCTTATTTAAATAATCCATAATTTCAATATTTCAAGAAGTCACTAACTTGAAATAAAGTATATTCTCACAATAAGATTGTTGGTGCTTTACCTAAATTTAAATTCACTAAAATGGCATGTACCTATTTCAACATTTTACAGTACCGGTAGATGTAACAAAAAAAATAAATACTCTGAGACTTTAATGTAATTATATGCATTGGTTTTAACTGCAAACTGCACACAATGCTTCAAACATTTGAGCTGAGAGCAATCAACAACCACTAAACAACAGTCAGCCATTTTGGAAATTGCATTACATGATGGGAACCCCAGTCTGGTCAGGAATGAAAATTGAGGGCCCTTCGGTAGATTAACAGAATGTAGGAATTAAAACAAATTTTAAAACACATGTCCTAACCACCTCAGTTGAGCATTTTATATTAGTAGCAATTACAATAATTGCTGGCTTTGCTTTTAGTTTTGGGCTTTTGACAAACAATATTAGGTTTTATAGAAGTTTTATAAGAATCGTATAGTCGTTTTATAAAATATTTATCTAGAAACAAATATGAATGAAAGTCAATCATAAAACAAATTACATGTATGTCATATGCTGACCACCTCTGTTTGGCACTACACATTAGTGGAAATTACAATAATTGCTGGCTTTGCTTTTATTTTAGGGCTTAATTATAATATTAGGTTTTATAGAAGTTTTATAAGAATCATGTAGTTTTTTTATAAAATATTTATCTAGAATAAAACCAGGAATACTACTTCTTTCTACAACAATGTGACTGCAGTGAGCATAGCATTAATTCATCAGTGTACTGAAACCATCTGACTGACTTCTATAGAATTTCTATAAAATGTCTATAGAAATTCTATAGTGTTGTTATAGTAAAAAACTATATTACAAATATTATAATTGCAATTTTCCCAAACATACATGAATATACCTTGCTTGTGTAATGTTAGAAATATTATAAAGCATTACAATATCAAGCGGAGGATTTCTATAGAAAATCTATAGAAAATCTATAGAAAGTCTATTAAAAATTCTACATAATGTTACCTTTGAAAAAAATTACATTGTGCAATAATTTCAAGAAAAATATTTAAATTCTGTTTATTTGTTTGGGGAATTGTGATTTTAAAATCTTCCAAGTGATATCAGGTGAGTTCTCAGAAATTCTATACAAGTCTATTCAATGTCTATAGAATAATAACTACTGAAAATCTATTGAAAACTTCAACTCTATCAAAATTCTATGAGACTTCTATAGAAGTATATAGAAGTCTATAGAAGTTCTATAGAACATTTTCGTAAGGGAAAAGTATACTTTTTTGAAATTGTGTACATTATGTGTAAACAAAATTCATACATACATGTACAAGAAAACAGCAGTACATTATTTGTATGCAAACTTTATACAAATTCATTAATGTATATTTGTTTTATACTAGAAATGTACAGATTTTTTGCATAGGTTTCAATGCCTAAATATTGTATAATTTACATATACAAAAAATGTACAATATCATAAAATAAAGAGTAACCAAAAAATTTGTGTTTGAATCATGTCAGAATGAAGTATAATGTATGTATACATTAATTGTACAAATTATTGACTTGGCATCTTGACAAATATTAGTATTATTTGACTTACAATCTGAATAAACATAACTACGCCCAATAATACAATATATGTATTAATAAACTACAAAAATATGGAATTTAATATTCAATGATATTCATAAGATTGTATGTGTGCTCGTCTGTTCCACTGATATTTCAGGAACCATACATCGTTTTTTTAATGAAACTTGGTGCATAGATGCTCTGGGTCAATGCGCAGATTTGATTTGGTTTTGGATATTAATTACCTAATTTCAATGATAATTAGGTAATTTTTAGGTGTTCCACGACTGTTCCACGACTGTTCCACTTATATCTAAAAAAAACACTTATTGGATTTTGATGAAACTTGGTACTTATATGCTCTGAACTGATGCGCAGAATTGATTAGTTTTGGGTAAAAATTCGTGTATATTAATTACCTAATTTGCCGAATGATTAATTAATTTTTGGCTTTTCCACTGATATCTCAAGTACTAATCATCACATTTTAATGAAACGTTGTACATTGTTGTCATAGGACACTGCACAGACCTGATAGTTTTTAGGGTAATATAGTACATATTAATTACCTAATTTGCATAATTAATTGCTTTTTCAGCTTTTGATATTTCAAGTAGTAATCATTAGATTTCAATGAAACTTGATACACACTCAAGGATTATGCAGAGATCAATTTTTTGGGGTATCAGATTAGATTTGGGGTAAATATTTGTGCATATTAATCACCTATTTTGCATAAATAGTTAATTTTCTGCTTTTTCACTGATATCTCAAGTACTAATCATCACATTTCAATGAAACTCGGTACATATATTCTTTAGGACAATAGACAGATCTGTTTAATTTGGGGTTAAAATCTGTACATATTAATTACCTAATTTGCATAATTAACCAATTTTAAGCTTTCACACTGATATCTGAAGTACTAATTATTCTCTTTCAAGGAAACTTATTACACAGATGGTCTGTTACATTGTGCAGACCTTATTAGTTTTACACTCAAATCTGTTCATATTAATTTCCTGATTTGCATAATTAGTTTCCAGCTTTCCAATCAATATCTCAAGTACAAGTAATTTTTAATTAATTTTTAATATGTTTCCAATACTCCGTACACGAGAGTTCTTTCTAAGCTTTCTTTGATTATGAATTGAGCTTTGTACAATTTTTGGGATACCTTTTGTATACAAAAGTCCATTTTTTGTATACTAGTATTTGCATACCTTTTGTATACAAAAGTACATTTTTTGTATACTAGTATTTGCATACATTTTGTATACAAATCTGTTCCAAATATATGGTACTTCTTGTATACAAACAAATATACATATAATGTACAAATTTATTCAGAAGTTGTATACTTTTTGTCTACTGAATTTTGGTAAGGGAGTAAACATTGTGAGTGGTAAACATTATCCGTTAGAATGCGTACGAGACCTTGGTACTTGTATTTGTGTATGCAAATTTGTTTTAAAATTTTTTTCACTTTGAAAATTTAGAAACATAAAAAAATACTAATATTATTGTGTGAAAGTAGCAGGCATTTCACACAGGTAAAGAGAGGTTAATGTTTTTCAACCAATTACAGTGATATCTATTTTACTTGACTACAGGTATGGGTACCATTGCTCTCTGAATTCCTATTATCTTTGTTATGATCCACAAGTGGTTGTCTCAATATTTGACAGATTGAGGAACTATGAAAATGGATCTGTAAGTCTGTTTTATTACATCAACAATATAAACAATATAAACAATAATGTATAAATGACATACCATCACGGCAAGCACTGAAATAATCACCACTATTAGTTTCCCTTGCAAACATTGAAACCTTCTTTAGAATATTCTTATCGATGCTTGTGTTGACTTAATTTTTCAATCCCAACAAGTTTTGAGTTTTGAGTAGTATTAATCGTAATAAGGAAATCATATACAGTAAAAACTTTGTAGTTGTGGTAGATGTGCTTTGATTGGTCTCTTCCATAGCCCTATAATTTTTGATATCTCTGATACTTGCAAGTGCTTTGATTGATCTCTTCCATAGCCCTATAATTTTTGATATCTCTGATACTTGCAAGTGCTTTGATTGGTCTCTTCCATAGCCCTATAATTTTTGATATCTCTGATACTTGCAAGTGCTTTGATTGGTCTCTTCCATAGCCCTATAATTTTTGATATCTCTGATACTTGCAAGTGCTTTGATTGGTCTCTTCCATAGCCCTATAATTTTTGATATCTCTGATACTTGCAAGTGCTTTGATTGGTCTCTTCCATAGCCCTATAATTTTTGATATCTCTGATACTTGCAAGTGCTTTGATTGGTCTCTTCCATAGCCCTATAATTTTTGATATCTCTGATACTTGCAAGTGCTTTGATTGATCTCTTCCATAGCCCTATAATTTTTGATATCTCTGATACTTGCAAGTGCTTTGATTGATCTCTTCCATAGCCCTATAATTTTTGATATCTCTGATACTTGCAAGTGCTTTGATTGGTCTCTTCCATAGCCCTATAATTTTTGATATCTCTGATACTTGCAAGTGCTTTGATTGGTCTCTTCCATAGCCCTATAATTTTTGATATCTCTGATACTTGCAAGTGCTTTGATTGATCTCTTCCATAGCCCTATAATTTTTGATATCTCTGATACTTGCAAGTGCTTTGATTGGTCTCTTCCATAGCCTTATAATTTTTGATATCTCTGATACTTGCAAGTGCTTTGATTGGTCTCTTCCATAGCCCTATAATTTTTGATATCTCTGATACTTGCAAGTGCTTTGATTGGTCTCTTCCATAGCCCTATAATTTTTGATATCTCTGATACTTGCAAGTGCTTTGATTGGTCTCTTCCATAGCCCTATAATTTTTGATATCTCTGATACTTGCAAGTGCTTTTCAGAACTGTTGAGGGTTCTATACTTAAACACAGTGAAGAACACTCATACAAACATAGTCACAATTTCAATACACAGTGAAGAACACTCATACAAACATAGTCACAATTTCAATACACAGTGAAGAACACCCATACAAACATAGTCACAATTTCAATACACAGTGAAGAACACTCATACAAACATAGTCACAATTTCAATACACAGTGAAGAACACTCATACAAACATAGTCACAATTTCAATACACAGTGAAGAACACTCATACAAACATAGTCACAATTTCAATACACAGTGTAGAACACTCATACAAACATAGTCACAATTTCAATACACAGTGAAGAACACTCATACAAACATAGTCACAATTTCAATACACAGTGAAGAACACTCATACAAACATAGTCACAATTTCAATACACAGTGAAGAACACTCGTACAAACATAGTCACAATTTCAATACACAGTGAAGAACACTCATACAAACATAGTCACAATTTCAATACACAGTGAAGAACACTCATACAAACATAGTCACAATTTCAATACACAGTGAAGAACACTCATACAAACATAGTCACAATTTCAATACACAGTGAAGAACACTCATACAAACATAGTCACAATTTCAATACACAGTGAAGAACACTCATACAAACATAGTCACAATTTCAATACACAGTGAAGAACACTCATACAAACATAGTCACAATTTCAATACACAGTGAAGAACACTCATACAAACATAGTCACAATTTCAATACACAGTGAAGTACACTCATACATAGTCACAATTTCAATACACAGTGAAGAACACTCATACAAACATAGTCACAATTTCAATACACAGTGAAGAACACTCATACAAACATAGTCACAATTTCAATACACAGTGAAGAACACTCATACAAACATAGTCACAATTTCAATACACAGTGAAGTACACTCATACAAACATAGTCACAATTTCAATACACAGTGAAGAACACTCATACAAACATAGTCACAATTTCAATACACAGTGAAGAACACTCATACAAACATAGTCACAATTTCAATACACAGTGAAGAACACTCATACAAACATAGTCACAATTTCAATACACAGTGAAGAACACTCATACAAACATAGTCACAATTTCAATACACAGTGAAGAACACTCATACAAACATAGTCACAATTTCAATACACAGTGAAGAACACTCATACAAACATAGTCACAATTTCAATACACAGTGAAGAACACTCATACAAACATAGTCACAATTTCAATACACAGTGAAGAACACTCATACAAACATAGTCACAATTTCAATACACAGTGAAGAACACTCATACAAACATAGTCACAATTTCAATACACAGTGAAGAACACTCATACAAACATAGTCACAATTTCAATACACAGTGAAGTACACTCATACAAACATAGTCACAATTTCAATACACAGTGAAGAACACTCATACAAACATAGTCACAATTTCAATACACAGTGAAGAACACTCATACAAACAGTCACAATTTCAATACACAGTGAAGAACACTCATACAAACATAGTCACAATTTCAATACACAGTGAAGAACACTCATACAAACATAGTCACAATTTCAATACACAGTGAAGAACACTCATACAAACATAGTCACAATTTCAATACACAGTGAAGAACACTCATACAAACATAGTCACAATTTCAATACACAGTGAAGAACACTCATACAAACATAGTTACAATTTCAATACACAGTGAAGAACACTCATACAAACATAGTCACAATTTCAATACACAGTGAAGAACACTCATACAAACATAGTCACAATTTCAATACACAGTGAAGAACACTCATACAAACATAGTCACAATTTCAATACACAGTGAAGAACACTCATACAAACATAGTCACAATTTCAATACACAGTGAAGAACACTCATACAAACATAGTCACAATTTCAATACACAGTGAAGAACACTCATACAAACAGTCACAATTTCAATACACAGTGAAGAACACTCATACAAACATAGTCACAATTTCAATACACAGTGAAGAACACTCATACAAACATAGTCACAATTTCAATACACAGTGAAGAACACTCATACAAACATAGTCACAATTTCAATACACAAAATTCCAACATACCAGACACAGCTAATAAAGTTTTAAGGATTATGCAATATTCTGTGGAAATTGATAGGAAGATAGCCGTTTTCAGATAGCTGGAATGAAATTAAACTTTTGTGAACAAAATTCAGCATTTATTTTAATGAATATACCAGTTAAATAGATGATTTACAAATTGACCTAAACAGTCATATCTTTGTCAGATTATTACGGCTATTAATGGATTGTATGTTTATTTGATTGTTAGTATGCATCACGTGTTGGATCATACAAAGTGACTGGAATTAGGGATCTCACAACAGGCTATGATAATAATCAACCAGATAACAAAGCTGTGAGTACCATAATTACCCATTTTGTTCATTGATGCCATCTGGTAGCATGATACTTAGAGAAGAATTCTATAAGCCAATATGCTTCCAAACCATTGTAAATGGTACTTCATCTAAGGCAGAAAAGTATAAGCATTGTAACTGTGAAACTTATTAAATGGTCTCTCTGCGCATGACTTGACTATTACTTGGCTCCATTTTACCCGTGATTTGCAATGAATCCACAAAAGAAGCACATGGATAATTTTACCCTAACTCTAAAACAATATTTGGCGCAACAAGGCTCACCGCACCAAGGTCAACCAGTGACAATACTCCTTGTTAGTCCCCGTTCGGACGCAGTACGAAAACGGGGACTAATGTTTTGACCTCAGTGCATCCGTGTCCGTGCGTGCATGCGTCCGACCATCCATGCGTCCGACCGTCCATGTATGTGTCCGGACTAGTATCTTAGAAATGCATGGACCAATCACAATCAAACTTCACACATAAATCATACATGATATTATACATATGCACGTAAATTTGTTTCACGATCTGATTCAAGATGGCCGAATAGCGGCCATTTTTGTGCTAAAAATCATCAAAATCAAACATTTCCCGGCTGTTTACAGGTGCATTTTGTTCAAACCTTGTATATAGGTTGGACATTATAGGAACTTGATCCACATCATTTTGTTTACGATCTGATTCAAGATGGCCAAATGACGGCCATTTTAGTGCTAAAAAATCATAAAAATCAAGCATTTCTCATCTGTTTACAGATGGATTTTGTTCAAACTTGGTATATAAATTAGACATTATGGGACCTTGATGCAAATAATTTTGTTTTTTAATTAAGATTCAAAATGGCCCACTGGCGGCCATTTTGTTTTAATGAATGTTGTTCTCGTGCCATATCTCTGACTTGCTTTCACTGAATATGTTCAAATTTTAAATATTTATTATACAACTGTACATCATGTCATAGTTAGACAGATATATGGGAGTCTAATGTTTATGTTAGACTGTATTTATGATCACACGGTGATTTGCATAATCTCGTGTTGGCATCAGTTTTTCAGTTTTATCTGCGTCAGCGGTTATGTTTGTTTCAAGTTGAAGTTTATTTCTGGATTCTGAACGAATTTACACCAACTTTACGTACGATGGAGAATTCTACAGTTAATACCAGACGACGGGGTCGTAAACGTGGAGTGCCTACTGCACCCCAAACAACAGAGCCAGTGTTGCCGGCCACGAGGAGAAAATCAAGTCATCGAGGCCGTGGTAGGGGTCACCATCGATCCCTTTCTTTACTAAATAGGGCGATGTCAACGAACCATCAAGATCGCGAACGTATGATGCCTCAAACCCTAACAATTGGATGGCGGCTGAAGTCCGACAGAAACTTTTGGAAATGGGCATAACGGTACCACAGTCCATGAATAAGAAAGAGGCGATTCAACTATACAAATTGAACTGCCAAGGCCGTGTTTCGACCACCAGCAGTGATGGTACAGTTACACGTACGGGTGACACAATCGAGAATCGCGGGACTTTAGAACTCACTTCACAGACAATTGAATCGGCGGATGTTACAGCCAACAACTCAGGCAATGTTAACGCTGCAACTAATATGGAAAATCTTATTCAGGAGGTCAGAGAGTTGTGAGAAACGGTATACAGATGGCGTCGTTCACTCGATGATAGGGTTGAAAACAACATGGCCGCTGTTCCATCGCGGGGGTCACCTCAGGAGTTTGACAACGTTGCGCCACGTATAGTTACAGTACCAAGCCTTCACGACACTGCTCTTGGACAGGATCGATTCGCTACCTTAGCCAGACGACGGTTTGGCGTAGCTTTGCACGAATTACCTAGAATCGTGCCAGTTTCAGATTCCTTAAAAACCAGTATACTTCAAGGTAAATATGTTAATTTGGCTACCTTACTGATACCAGCTCATGACAGTTCAGAGAGTCGCACTATTATTGATGCAACGGGCAGCGAGATTAAACTGAAGGGAAATCCTGACCCCCGATTAAACAAAGTTCTCACTCATAATGAATTCTTGGTGGCGTTCGGCAAATATCAATCAATTATATGCGAAGCGTTTCCACATCGTCGTGAAGAACTTGTTTGTTACCAAGCTCTTATTACCAACATGGCCGTCAATTTTGGTGGTAGCTTGTTAGTCCCCGTTCGGAAGAAGTCTGAAAACGGGGACTTATAATTCGGTCTCTGTGCGTCTGTGCGTCCGTGCGACCGTCCGGAGTCATATCTCAGAATCCCTTGGACCGATTCCGTTCATTCTTTGCATGTGCCTAGTACTTTATGTGGCACATATGCACATGCAGTGGTTTAGCGATTCGATTCAAAATGGCCGACTGGCAGCCATCTTGGTTTTTGAAAATGTCGTATTTTGGACATGCTTTGTCACTTTTCATTCAAATTTAGTACATAGATCATACATGTTAGGATACATGTCCCAGACCGTCCGTGAGTTCCTGAGTCTGTCCGTCCGACCGTCCGTGTGTTCGTCTGTCTGTCCGTCCGTGCGTAGGTCTAACCAACGTCATATTTCAGAATCCTGTGGACCAATTCCGTTCATTCTTCGCATGTGCCTAGTACCTTATGTGAGACATATGCACATGCTGTGGTTTAGCGATTCGATTCAAAATGGCCGACTTGCAGCCATCTTATTTTTTGAAAATGCTGTATTTTGGACATGCTTTGTCAGTTGTCACTCAAACTTGGTACATAGATTATACATGTTAGGATACACGTCCATGACGATTTATTTCACAATTGGATCGAAGATGGTCGACTGGCAGGCATCTTGTTTTTGTTTTTTTATGCGGTATCTTGGATGTGCTCGGCCAGTTTTCATTCAAATTTGGCACATACATGTACTTTAAGTCAATAAGTCAATAAGTGACTTCATAGCACACATATCAATAGGTGACTTCATAGCACACACATCAATAAGTGACTTCATAGCACACACATCAATAAGTGACTTCATAGCACACACATCAATAAGTGACTTCATTGCACACACATCAATAAGTGACTTCATAGCACACACATTCAAGAGTGACTTCATAGCACACATTCAAGAGTGACTTCATAGCACACACATCAATAAGTGACTTCATAGCACACACATTCAAGAGTGACTTCATAGCACACATTCAAGAGTGACTTCATAGCACACACATCAATAAGTGACTTCATAGCACGCACATCAATAAGTGACTTCATAGCACACACATCAATAAGTGACTTCATTGCACACACATCGAGTGACTTCATAGCACACACATTCAAGAGTGACTTCATAGCACACATTCAAGAGTGACTTCATAGCACACATCAATACATGACTTTATAGCACATACATCAATAAGTGACTTCATAACATGCACATCAAAGAGTGACTTCATAGCACACACATTAAAGAGTGACTTCATAGCACACACATATCAATAAGTGACTTCATAGCACACACATCAATAAGTGACTTCATAGCACACACACATCAATAAGCAACTTCATAGCACACACATCAATAAGTGACTTCATAGCACGCACATCAATAAGTGACTTCATAGCATGCACATCAAAGAGTGACTTCATAGCACACACATCAATAAGTGACTTCATAGCACACACATCAATAAGTGCCTTTACAGCACACACATGTACCTATATGACAACAGTCTTCTGAGTTGGTCTCTGTACAACAAGTACCTATAGGATGACAGTGGTCTGAGTTGTTCTCTGTACAACATGTAGCTATATGACAACAGTGGTCTGAGTTGGTCTCTGTACAACATGTAGCTATATGACAACAGTGCTTTGAGTTGGTCTCTGTACAACATGTATCTATATGGTGACAGTGCTCTAAGTTGGTCTCTGTACAACATGTATATATATGGTGACAGTGCTCTAAGTTGGTCTCTGTACAACATGTATATATATATGGTGACAGTGCTCCGAGCTGATCTCTGTACAACATGTATCTATATGGTGACAGTGCTCTGAGTTGGTCTCTGTACAACATGTATCTATATGGTGACAGTGCTCTGAGTTGGTCTCTGTACAACATGTAGCTATATGGTGACAGTGCTCTGAGTTGGTCTCTGTACAACATGTAGCTATATGACAACAGTGCTCTGAGTTGGTCTCTGTACAACATGTAGCTATATGACAACAGTGCTCTGAGTTGGTCTCTGTACAACATGTATCTATATGGTGACAGTGCTCTAAGTTGGTCTCTGTACAACATGTATATATATGGTGACAGTGCTCTAAGTTGGTCTCTGTACAACATGTATATATATATGGTGACAGTGCTCCGAGCTGATCTCTGTACAACATGTAGCTATGTGACAACTGCTCTGAGTTGGTCTCTGTACAACATGTAGCTATATGACAACAGTGCTCTGAGTTGGTCTCTGTACAACATGTAGTTATATGACAACAGTGCTCTGAGTTGGTCTCTGTACAACATGTAGCTATATGACAACAGTGCTCTGAGTTGGTCTCTGTACAACATGTAGTTATATGACAACAGTGCTCTGAGTTGGTCTCTGTACAACATGTAGCTATATGGTGACAGTGCTCTGAGTTGGTCTCTTTACAACATGTATCTATATGACAACAATGCTCTGAGTTGGTCTCTGTACAACATGTAGCTATATGGTGACAGTGCTCTGAGTTGGTCTCTGTACAACATGTATCTATATGGTGACAGTGCTCTAAGTTGGTCTCTGTACAACATGTATCTATATGGTGACAGTGCTCTAAGTTGGTCTCTGTACAACATGTATATATATGGTGACAGTGCTCTAAGTTGGTCTCTGTACAACATGTATCTATATGGTGACAGTGCTCTAAGTTGGTCTCTGTACAACATGCATATATATGGTGACAGTGCTCCGAGCTGGTCTCTGTACAACATGTATCTATATGACAACAGTGCTCTGAGTTGGTCTCTGTACAACATGTAGCTATATGGTGACAATGCTCTGAGTTGGTCTCTGTACAACATGTATCTATATGGTGACAATGCTCTAAGTTGGTTTCTGTAGAACATGTATATATATGACAACTGCTCTGAGTTGGTCTCTCTACAACATGTATCTATATGACAACAGTGCTCTGAGTTGGTCTCTGTACAACATGTATCTATATGACAACAGTGCTCTGAGTTGGTCTCTGTACAACATGTATCTATATGACAACAGTGCTCTGAGTTGGTCTCTGTACAACATGTAGCTATATGACAACAGTGCTCTGAGTTGGTCTCTGTACAACAAGCAACTGTATGACAGCTAATCGTTCTTGATGTCATTCAGTTCCTCGCTACAACAAGTAATACACTGGTGTGATACGTTATTTCACATGAGTTGTGTACCTTTGTATTGACCAGAAGATTATCCCTGAGTTTACGCCATGATGATATTATGACCACATGTGTTGACCCCATAGTGACTCTGTGATGAGCCCATGTGTTGAGCCCATGATGACCATATGACCACATGTGTTGACCCCATAGTGACCCTTTGATGAGCCCATCTTAAACCAATGACGATCACTTGATGACCACATGATGACCCTATTTCTTGATACAAACTTTAATTGCGTTAAACATTTTTTGATTATTATTATTTGTAGCTCAGAATCGCCAAATTTAATCATATTTAGCAAACATAATAATTAATCATTTTTGCTGGGATTTTTATTTCTAGGTGTTGCCAACCAGTTCATCAAGTCAGATGATCACATTTACTTTCAATAATGGATGTGTTACAACATTGCGTACAAGTGGTACTGAACCTAAAGTTAAATACTATTCAGAGATGTGTGCTGATCCCAAGCAAACGTAAGTTACAAACATATTTCTCCTGATTGTACCACTATTTTAGTGTTGCCTGAAATACCTTTATTTGCCCATTTGTTTACATTATGCAACTGATGTAAGTTTGATACTGACCATGTTAATTGTTGAATTCACTCATAATCTTGTAAAAAGCATGAGTGGGATACATAATCTGAAACAATGACATGTATGTATAGTCAGGTAGAACATCTAAAACAATGACATGTATGTATAGTCAGGTAGGACATCTACAACAATGACATGTATGTATAGTCAGGTAGGACATCTAAAACAATGACATGTATGTATAGTCAGGTAGGACATCTAAAACAATGACATGTATGTATAGTCAGGTAGGACATCTAAAACAATGACATGTATGTATCGTCAGGTAGAACATCTAAAACAATGACATGTATGTATAGTCAGGTAGGACATCTACAACAATGACATGTATGTATAGTCAGGTAGGACATCTAAAACAATGACATGTATGTATAGTCAGGTAGGACATCTAAAACAATGACATGTATGTATAGTCAGGTAGGACATCTACAACAATGACATGTATGTATAGTCAGGTAGAACATCTAAAACAATGACATGTATGTATAGTCAGGTAGGACATCTACAACAATGACATGTATGTATAGTCAGGTAGGACATCTAAAACAATGACCTGTATGTATAGTCAGGTAGGACATCTACAACAATGACATGTATGTATAGTCAGGTAGGACATCTACAACAATGACATGTATGTATAGTCAGGTAGTACATCTAAAACAATGACATGTATGTATAGTCGGGTAGGACATCTAAAACAATGACATGTATGTATAGTCAGGTAGGACATCTAAAACAATGACCTGTATGTATAGTCAGGTAGGACATCTAAAACAATGACCTGTATGTATAGTCAGGTAGAACATCTAAAACAATGACATGTATGCATAGTCAGGTACGACATCTAAAACAATGATCTGTATGTATAGTCAGGTAGTACATCTAAAACAATGATCTGTATGCATAGTCAGGTAGGACATCTAAAACAATGACCTGTATGTATAGTCAGGTAGGACATCTAAAACAATGACATGCATGTGTAGTCAGGTAGGACATCTAAAACAATGACATGTATTTCCAAGATTTATGTATCATTTTTATTGATATTTAGTATGTCATAAATTAATACATGTACATTTCAATTCAATTTTCAATTTGATCAAATATGGCCGACTGGTGGCCATCTTGTTAAAAATGTGATAACTGGGGCATGCTTTCACTTGTGAACTATGTTTTTCTTTGCTATGTCTTAAACTGGAGGGGTCGTCACACAACACGTGTTCGAATTTGATGTGAATAAACAATCTGTTGTATACGCCACTCAAGTTTCAAGGACACGCACGCGACAGCCCACTTTAATATGACGAGCACAAAGAGAACTTTCAAAAATTTAATGGGGACCGTGTCATTTTCAATGACTTGTTCATGTTATAATGAAAATAATTTGTGTTTTCATTGCAGGGACTATGAGGCAATCCGAAATGAACTCAGTGATTTGGTAGAGAAACTGGTGTCTGATTGGCTACAGCCAAACATCAACCAGCTGATTGCAAAAGCTGACTAATCTTATTTCCTCTCTACCTAGTATATTCCATGGGAATATTAGTATGATAGCTTCCCGGCTTTTATTTTTCACAAAGTTTTTATTTTTTTTTTGGAAACCAATAAAACTTTGTAAAAGATTTCTGGGTGTTTTTGAGTTTGCATGAATGCTTAGCTATAGCTATTACATGTTAAATTGAGACTATTATTTGGGTTCGTTCACTCGCAGTAATTTCTCAAACCTGCTTTGGTCGATCACATTTATGTACTATGACTTGCATATGCACATAGATTTTTGTTACCATTTGATTGAATATGGAGGCCATTTTGTGCCTGAAACTGAAGTACTGATTCCTAAATATGATCAGGGGAATATTATTCAATTATTCAATCTTTGTTTCATGATCACTTGTATCTGATTGAAGATGCACATCATATTTTGTTTTAAAATTTTGACAAAACTGGCGGCCATTTGGTTTTATTCATGTCCATCAAGATTCCTCACTAATATATTGCTTAACTAAGTACAGTACTGTTACAGTATATACTGTAAGTTATATTGTAAGTTGTGTTATTTTGTGGTTGATTTGTTGACTATTTTGTCAAAAATAAAAAAAATCTCAGTCTGTAAATGTGTTCCAAACCATTTTTGCGAGATTGACACTGTGATTGTTGGTTGTGGATTTGCGTGTATATTTCCCCTAAGTCATTTCATATAGAACCCTGCAGTTAAATTTAGAAAACAATTATGTAAAAGTTTAAAAAAGCTATTTATGTTGGCACATTGTACCACTACCCAAGCGCAAAGTGACTAACAAAGTGCTTACAAAGTTGTGAAAATCTTGTGAAAAGTTGGCGGATTTACATGGAAATGTTACCTATTCTGTTACATTATCGAATCCAGTTGTTAAAAGTTCGCGAAAGTGAATGAATATGTCATAAAAGGCCATTTGAATATCGTAGTGGCTATCGAAGGATGTAGAATTTTTAAACATTTGCATACATTAAATGGCCGCCAATTACGATAATTTTGAAATGACCCTGATAGATGAGTGGTCAGATGATCGACCGATAATGGAAGTAAAGTTCAATCGGTCGTGGTTAGTACTTGCATGGGAGACAACCTGAGAAAACCAGCGGGTGACACTTTTTTGAGTTTTTGCAGTCTGCACCTATTTGGTCCAAGCTGTTAAAACAGCGTGCAAAGTTCTCCAAAGCGATTCCAAAGTTGCTAGATTTGCTTGTATATTTGACCTAAGTTGTTGTTATATCGAACCATGCAGTTATAAAGTATGAAAAATGAATAAAATCCATTTGAAACCTCCCATGTTAGCAGAATGTCATATGAGCCGGCCGTAAAATGTGCAAATACATCTTAAAAATGTTAAAAGCGATTGAAAAGTTTGTGGATTTGTGTGCATATTCCCTCTAAGTCATTTCATTTAGAACCTCGCAGTTAAATTTAGAACAAAATTATGTAAAAGTCTAAAACAGCTATTTATGTTGGCACATTGTACCACTACCCAAGCGCAAAGTGATTAAAAAGCGCTTACAAAGTTGTGAAAAGCTTGTGAAAGTTGGCAGATTTACATGGAAATGTTACGTATTCTGTTACATTAACGAATCCAGTTGTTAAAAGTTCGCGAAAAAGAATGAATATGTCATAAAAGGCCGTTTGAATATCGTAGTGGCTCTCGCAGGATGTAGAATTTTTAAACATTTCCATACATTAAATGACCGCCAATTACGATAATTTATAAATGACCCTAATAGATGAGTGGTCAGATGATCGACCGATAATGGAAGTAAAGTTCAATCAGTCGTGGTTAGTACTTGCATTGGTGACAACCTGAGAAAACCAGCGGATGACACTTTTTTGAGTTTTTGCAGTCTGCACCTATTTGATCCAAGCTGTTAAAACAGCGTGCAAAGTCTCCAAAGCGATTCCAAAGTTGCTAGATTTGTTTGTTTATTTGACCTAAGTTGTTGTTATATTGAACCCTGCAGTTATAAAGTATGAAAAATGACTAGAATCCATATGAAACCTCCCATGTTAGCAGACTGTCATATGAGCCGGCCGTAAAATGAACAAACACATACTAAAAATGTTAAAAGCGATTGAAAAGTTGGTGGATTTGCGTGTATATTCCCCCTAAGTCATTTCATATAGAACCCCGCAGTTAAATTTAGAACAAAATTATGTAAAAGTCTAAAACAGCTATTTATGTTGGCACATTGTACCACTACCCAAGCGCAAAGTGATTAAAAAGCGCTTACAAAGTTGTGAAAAGCTTGTGAAAGTTGGCAGATTTACATGGAAATGTTACGTATTCTGTTACATTAACGAATCCAGTTGTTAAAAGTTCGCGAAAAAGAATGAATATGTCATAAAAGGCCGTTTGAATATCGTAGTGGCTCTCGAAGGATGTAGAATTTTTAAACATTTCCATACATTAAATGACCGCCAATTACGATAATTTATAAATGACCCCAATAGATGAGTGGTCAGATGATCGACCGATAATGTAAGTATAGTTCAATCAGTCGTGGTTAGTACTTGCATTGGTGACAACCTGAGAAAACCAGCGGATGACACTTTTTTGAGTTTTTGCAGTCTGCACCTATTTGGTCCAAGCTGTTAAAACAGCGTGCAAAGTCACCAAAGCGATTCCAAAGTTGCTAGATTTGTTTTCTTTATTTGACATAAGTTGTTGTTATATCGAACCCTGCAGTTATAATGTATGAAAAATGACTAAAATGCATTTGAAACCTCCCATGTTAGCAGAATGTCATATGAGCCGGCCGTAAAATAAACAAACACATACTAAAAATGTTAAAAGCGATTGAAAAGTTGGTGGATTTGCGTGTATATTCTCCCTAAGTCATTTCATATAGAACCCCGCAGTTAAATTTAGAACAAAATTATGTAAAAGTCTAAAACAGCTGTTTATGTTGGCACATTGTACCACTACCCAAGCGCAAAGTGATTAACAAAGTGCTTACAAAATTGTCAAAAGCTCGTGCAAAGTTGGCAGATTTACATGGAAATGTTACCTATTCTGTTACATTATCGAATCCAGTTGTTAAAAGTTCGCGAAAGTGAATGGATATGTCATAAAAGGCCGTTTGAATATCGTAGTGGCTATCGAAGGATGTAGAATTTTTAAACATTTCCATACATAAAATGGCCGCCAATTACGATAATTTTTAATTGATCCTGATAGATGAGTGGTCAGATGATCGACCGATAATGGAAGTAAAGTTCAATCGGTCGTGGTTAGTACTTGTATGGGTGACAACCTGGGAAAAGCAGCGGGTGACACTTTTTTGAGTTTTTGCAGTCTGCACCTATTTGGTCCAAGCTGTTAAAACAGCGTGCAAAGTTCTCCAAAGCGATTCCAAAGTTGCTAGATTTGTTTGTTTATTTGACCTAAGTTGTTGTTATATCGAACCCTGCAGTTATAAAGTATGAAAAATGACTAAAATCCATTTGAAACCTCCCATGTTAGCAGACTGTCATATGAGCCGGCCGTAAAATAAACAAACACATACTAAAAATGTTAAAAGCGATTGAAAAGTTGGTGGATTTGCGTGTATATTCTCCCTAAGTCATTTCATATAGAACCCCGCAGTTAAATTTAGAACAAAATTATGTAAAAGTCTAAAACAGCTGTTTATGTTGGCACATTGTACCACTACCCAAGCGCAAAGTGATTAACAAAGTGCTTACAAAATTGTCAAAAGCTTGTGCAAAGTTGGCAGATTTACATGGAAATGTTACCTATTCTGTTACATTATCGAATCCAGTTGTTAAAAGTTCGCGAAAGTGAATGGATATGTCATAAAAGGCCGTTTGAATATCGTAGTGGCCCTCGAAGGATGTAGAATTTTTAAACATTTCCATACATAAAATGGCCGCCAATTACGATAATTTTTAAATGATCCTGATAGATGAGTGGTCAGATGATCGACCGATAATGGAAGTGAAGTTCAATCGGTCGTGGTTAGTACTTGCATGGGTGACAACCTGAGAAAACCAGCGAGTGACACATTTTTGAGTTTTTGCAGTCTGCACCTATTTGGTCCAAGCTGTTAAAACAGCGTGCAAAGTTCTCCAAAGCGATTCCAAAGTTGCTAGATTTGTTTTCTTTATTTGACATAAGTTGTTGTTATATCGAACCCTGCAGTTATAATGTATGAAAAATGACTAAAATGCATTTGAAACCTCCCATGTTAGCAGAATGTCATATGAGCCGGCCGTAAAATAAACAAACACATACTAAAAATGTTAAAAGCGATTGAAAAGTTGGTGGATTTGCGTGTATATTCTCCCTAAGTCATTTCATATAGAACCCCGCAGTTAAATTTAGAACAAAATTATGTAAAAGTCTAAAACAGCTGTTTATGTTGGCACATTGTACCACTACCCAAGCGCAAAGTGATTAACAAAGTGCTTACAAAATTGTCAAAAGCTCGTGCAAAGTTGGCAGATTTACATGGAAATGTTACCTATTCTGTTACATTATCGAATCCAGTTGTTAAAAGTTCGCGAAAGTGAATGGATATGTCATAAAAGGCCGTTTGAATATCGTAGTGGCTATCGAAGGATGTAGAATTTTTAAACATTTCCATACATAAAATGGCCGCCAATTACGATAATTTTTAATTGATCCTGATAGATGAGTGGTCAGATGATCGACCGATAATGGAAGTAAAGTTCAATCGGTCGTGGTTAGTACTTGTATGGGTGACAACCTGGGAAAAGCAGCGGGTGACACTTTTTTGAGTTTTTGCAGTCTGCACCTATTTGGTCCAAGCTGTTAAAACAGCGTGCAAAGTTCTCCAAAGCGATTCCAAAGTTGCTAGATTTGTTTGTTTATTTGACCTAAGTTGTTGTTATATCGAACCCTGCAGTTATAAAGTATGAAAAATGACTAAAATCCATTTGAAACCTCCCATGTTAGCAGACTGTCATATGAGCCGGCCGTAAAATAAACAAACACATACTAAAAATGTTAAAAGCGATTGAAAAGTTGGTGGATTTGCGTGTATATTCTCCCTAAGTCATTTCATATAGAACCCCGCAGTTAAATTTAGAACAAAATTATGTAAAAGTCTAAAACAGCTGTTTATGTTGGCACATTGTACCACTACCCAAGCGCAAAGTGATTAACAAAGTGCTTACAAAATTGTCAAAAGCTTGTGCAAAGTTGGCAGATTTACATGGAAATGTTACCTATTCTGTTACATTATCGAATCCAGTTGTTAAAAGTTCGCGAAAGTGAATGGATATGTCATAAAAGGCCGTTTGAATATCGTAGTGGCTATCGAAGGATGTAGAATTTTTAAACATTTCCATACATAAAATGGCCGCCAATTACGATAATTTTTAATTGATCCTGATAGATGAGTGGTCAGATGATCGACCGATAATGGAAGTGAAGTTCAATCGGTCGTGGTTAGTACTTGCATGAGAAAACCAGCGAGTGACACATTTTTGAGTTTTTGCAGTCTGCACCTATTTGGTCCAAGCTGTTAAAACAGCGTGCAAAGTTCTCCAAAGCGATTCCAAAGTTGCTAGATTTGTTTTCTTTATTTGACATAAGTTGTTGTTATATCGAACCCTGCAGTTATAATGTATGAAAAATGACTAAAATGCATTTGAAACCTCCCATGTTAGCAGAATGTCATATGAGCCGGCCGTAAAATAAACAAACACATACTAAAAATGTTAAAAGCGATTGAAAAGTTGGTGGATTTGCGTGTATATTCTCCCTAAGTCATTTCATATAGAACCCCGCAGTTAAATTTAGAACAAAATTATGTAAAAGTCTAAAACAGCTGTTTATGTTGGCACATTGTACCACTACCCAAGCGCAAAGTGATTAACAAAGTGCTTACAAAATTGTCAAAAGCTCGTGCAAAGTTGGCAGATTTACATGGAAATGTTACCTATTCTGTTACATTATCGAATCCAGTTGTTAAAAGTTCGCGAAAGTGAATGGATATGTCATAAAAGGCCGTTTGAATATCGTAGTGGCTATCGAAGGATGTAGAATTTTTAAACATTTCCATACATAAAATGGCCGCCAATTACGATAATTTTTAATTGATCCTGATAGATGAGTGGTCAGATGATCGACCGATAATGGAAGTAAAGTTCAATCGGTCGTGGTTAGTACTTGTATGGGTGACAACCTGGGAAAAGCAGCGGGTGACACTTTTTTGAGTTTTTGCAGTCTGCACCTATTTGGTCCAAGCTGTTAAAACAGCGTGCAAAGTTCTCCAAAGCGATTCCAAAGTTGCTAGATTTGTTTGTTTATTTGACCTAAGTTGTTGTTATATCGAACCCTGCAGTTATAAAGTATGAAAAATGACTAAAATCCATTTGAAACCTCCCATGTTAGCAGACTGTCATATGAGCCGGCCGTAAAATAAACAAACACATACTAAAAATGTTAAAAGCGATTGAAAAGTTGGTGGATTTGCGTGTATATTCTCCCTAAGTCATTTCATATAGAACCCCGCAGTTAAATTTAGAACAAAATTATGTAAAAGTCTAAAACAGCTGTTTATGTTGGCACATTGTACCACTACCCAAGCGCAAAGTGATTAACAAAGTGCTTACAAAATTGTCAAAAGCTTGTGCAAAGTTGGCAGATTTACATGGAAATGTTACCTATTCTGTTACATTATCGAATCCAGTTGTTAAAAGTTCGCGAAAGTGAATGGATATGTCATAAAAGGCCGTTTGAATATCGTAGTGGCCCTCGAAGGATGTAGAATTTTTAAACATTTCCATACATAAAATGGCCGCCAATTACGATAATTTTTAAATGATCCTGATAGATGAGTGGTCAGATGATCGACCGATAATGGAAGTGAAGTTCAATCGGTCGTGGTTAGTACTTGCATGGGTGACAACCTGAGAAAACCAGCGAGTGACACATTTTTGAGTTTTTGCAGTCTGCACCTATTTGGTCCAAGCTGTTAAAACAGCGTGCAAAGTTCTCCAAAGCGATTCCAAAGTTGCTAGATTTGTTTTCTTTATTTGACATAAGTTGTTGTTATATCGAACCCTGCAGTTATAATGTATGAAAAATGACTAAAATGCATTTGAAACCTCCCATGTTAGCAGAATGTCATATGAGCCGGCCGTAAAATAAACAAACACATACTAAAAATGTTAAAAGCGATTGAAAAGTTGGTGGATTTGCGTGTATATTCTCCCTAAGTCATTTCATATAGAACCCCGCAGTTAAATTTAGAACAAAATTATGTAAAAGTCTAAAACAGCTGTTTATGTTGGCACATTGTACCACTACCCAAGCGCAAAGTGATTAACAAAGTGCTTACAAAATTGTCAAAAGCTCGTGCAAAGTTGGCAGATTTACATGGAAATGTTACCTATTCTGTTACATTATCGAATCCAGTTGTTAAAAGTTCGCGAAAGTGAATGGATATGTCATAAAAGGCCGTTTGAATATCGTAGTGGCTATCGAAGGATGTAGAATTTTTAAACATTTCCATACATAAAATGGCCGCCAATTACGATAATTTTTAATTGATCCTGATAGATGAGTGGTCAGATGATCGACCGATAATGGAAGTAAAGTTCAATCGGTCGTGGTTAGTACTTGTATGGGTGACAACCTGGGAAAAGCAGCGGGTGACACTTTTTTGAGTTTTTGCAGTCTGCACCTATTTGGTCCAAGCTGTTAAAACAGCGTGCAAAGTTCTCCAAAGCGATTCCAAAGTTGCTAGATTTGTTTGTTTATTTGACCTAAGTTGTTGTTATATCGAACCCTGCAGTTATAAAGTATGAAAAATGACTAAAATCCATTTGAAACCTCCCATGTTAGCAGACTGTCATATGAGCCGGCCGTAAAATAAACAAACACATACTAAAAATGTTAAAAGCGATTGAAAAGTTGGTGGATTTGCGTGTATATTCTCCCTAAGTCATTTCATATAGAACCCCGCAGTTAAATTTAGAACAAAATTATGTAAAAGTCTAAAACAGCTGTTTATGTTGGCACATTGTACCACTACCCAAGCGCAAAGTGATTAACAAAGTGCTTACAAAATTGTCAAAAGCTTGTGCAAAGTTGGCAGATTTACATGGAAATGTTACCTATTCTGTTACATTATCGAATCCAGTTGTTAAAAGTTCGCGAAAGTGAATGGATATGTCATAAAAGGCCGTTTGAATATCGTAGTGGCCCTCGAAGGATGTAGAATTTTTAAACATTTCCATACATAAAATGGCCGCCAATTACGATAATTTTTAAATGATCCTGATAGATGAGTGGTCAGATGATCGACCGATAATGGAAGTGAAGTTCAATCGGTCGTGGTTAGTACTTGCATGGGTGACAACCTGAGAAAACCAGCGAGTGACACATTTTTGAGTTTTTGCAGTCTGCACCTATTTGGTCCAAGCTGTTAAAACAGCGTGCAAAGTTCTCCAAAGCGATTCCAAAGTTGCTAGATTTGTTTTCTTTATTTGACATAAGTTGTTGTTATATCGAACCCTGCAGTTATAATGTATGAAAAATGACTAAAATGCATTTGAAACCTCCCATGTTAGCAGAATGTCATATGAGCCGGCCGTAAAATAAACAAACACATACTAAAAATGTTAAAAGCGATTGAAAAGTTGGTGGATTTGCGTGTATATTCTCCCTAAGTCATTTCATATAGAACCCCGCAGTTAAATTTAGAACAAAATTATGTAAAAGTCTAAAACAGCTGTTTATGTTGGCACATTGTACCACTACCCAAGCGCAAAGTGATTAACAAAGTGCTTACAAAATTGTCAAAAGCTCGTGCAAAGTTGGCAGATTTACATGGAAATGTTACCTATTCTGTTACATTATCGAATCCAGTTGTTAAAAGTTCGCGAAAGTGAATGGATATGTCATAAAAGGCCGTTTGAATATCGTAGTGGCTATCGAAGGATGTAGAATTTTTAAACATTTCCATACATAAAATGGCCGCCAATTACGATAATTTTTAATTGATCCTGATAGATGAGTGGTCAGATGATCGACCGATAATGGAAGTAAAGTTCAATCGGTCGTGGTTAGTACTTGTATGGGTGACAACCTGGGAAAAGCAGCGGGTGACACTTTTTTGAGTTTTTGCAGTCTGCACCTATTTGGTCCAAGCTGTTAAAACAGCGTGCAAAGTTCTCCAAAGCGATTCCAAAGTTGCTAGATTTGTTTGTTTATTTGACCTAAGTTGTTGTTATATCGAACCCTGCAGTTATAAAGTATGAAAAATGACTAAAATCCATTTGAAACCTCCCATGTTAGCAGACTGTCATATGAGCCGGCCGTAAAATAAACAAACACATACTAAAAATGTTAAAAGCGATTGAAAAGTTGGTGGATTTGCGTGTATATTCTCCCTAAGTCATTTCATATAGAACCCCGCAGTTAAATTTAGAACAAAATTATGTAAAAGTCTAAAACAGCTGTTTATGTTGGCACATTGTACCACTACCCAAGCGCAAAGTGATTAACAAAGTGCTTACAAAATTGTCAAAAGCTTGTGCAAAGTTGGCAGATTTACATGGAAATGTTACCTATTCTGTTACATTATCGAATCCAGTTGTTAAAAGTTCGCGAAAGTGAATGGATATGTCATAAAAGGCCGTTTGAATATCGTAGTGGCCCTCGAAGGATGTAGAATTTTTAAACATTTCCATACATAAAATGGCCGCCAATTACGATAATTTTTAAATGATCCTGATAGATGAGTGGTCAGATGATCGACCGATAATGGAAGTGAAGTTCAATCGGTCGTGGTTAGTACTTGCATGGGTGACAACCTGAGAAAACCAGCGAGTGACACATTTTTGAGTTTTTGCAGTCTGCACCTATTTGGTCCAAGCTGTTAAAACAGCGTGCAAAGTTCTCCAAAGCGATTCCAAAGTTGCTAGATTTGTTTTCTTTATTTGACATAAGTTGTTGTTATATCGAACCCTGCAGTTATAATGTATGAAAAATGACTAAAATGCATTTGAAACCTCCCATGTTAGCAGAATGTCATATGAGCCGGCCGTAAAATAAACAAACACATACTAAAAATGTTAAAAGCGATTGAAAAGTTGGTGGATTTGCGTGTATATTCTCCCTAAGTCATTTCATATAGAACCCCGCAGTTAAATTTAGAACAAAATTATGTAAAAGTCTAAAACAGCTGTTTATGTTGGCACATTGTACCACTACCCAAGCGCAAAGTGATTAACAAAGTGCTTACAAAATTGTCAAAAGCTCGTGCAAAGTTGGCAGATTTACATGGAAATGTTACCTATTCTGTTACATTATCGAATCCAGTTGTTAAAAGTTCGCGAAAGTGAATGGATATGTCATAAAAGGCCGTTTGAATATCGTAGTGGCTATCGAAGGATGTAGAATTTTTAAACATTTCCATACATAAAATGGCCGCCAATTACGATAATTTTTAATTGATCCTGATAGATGAGTGGTCAGATGATCGACCGATAATGGAAGTAAAGTTCAATCGGTCGTGGTTAGTACTTGTATGGGTGACAACCTGGGAAAAGCAGCGGGTGACACTTTTTTGAGTTTTTGCAGTCTGCACCTATTTGGTCCAAGCTGTTAAAACAGCGTGCAAAGTTCTCCAAAGCGATTCCAAAGTTGCTAGATTTGTTTGTTTATTTGACCTAAGTTGTTGTTATATCGAACCCTGCAGTTATAAAGTATGAAAAATGACTAAAATCCATTTGAAACCTCCCATGTTAGCAGACTGTCATATGAGCCGGCCGTAAAATAAACAAACACATACTAAAAATGTTAAAAGCGATTGAAAAGTTGGTGGATTTGCGTGTATATTCTCCCTAAGTCATTTCATATAGAACCCCGCAGTTAAATTTAGAACAAAATTATGTAAAAGTCTAAAACAGCTGTTTATGTTGGCACATTGTACCACTACCCAAGCGCAAAGTGATTAACAAAGTGCTTACAAAATTGTCAAAAGCTTGTGCAAAGTTGGCAGATTTACATGGAAATGTTACCTATTCTGTTACATTATCGAATCCAGTTGTTAAAAGTTCGCGAAAGTGAATGGATATGTCATAAAAGGCCGTTTGAATATCGTAGTGGCCCTCGAAGGATGTAGAATTTTTAAACATTTCCATACATAAAATGGCCGCCAATTACGATAATATTTAAATGATCCTGATAGATGAGTGGTCAGATGATCGACCGATAATGGAAGTGAAGTTCAATCGGTCGTGGTTAGTACTTGCATGGGTGACAACCTGAGAAAACCAGCGAGTGACACATTTGTGAGTTTTTGCAGTCTGCACCTATTTGGTCCAAGCTGTTAAAACAGCGTGCAAAGTTCTCCAAAGCGATTCCAAAGTTGCTAGATTTGTTTTCTTTATTTGACATAAGTTGTTGTTATATCGAACCCTGCAGTTATAATGTATGAAAAATGACTAAAATGCATTTGAAACCTCCCATGTTAGCAGAATGTCATATGAGCCGGCCGTAAAATAAACAAACACATACTAAAAATGTTAAAAGCGATTGAAAAGTTGGTGGATTTGCGTGTATATTCTCCCTAAGTCATTTCATATAGAACCCCGCAGTTAAATTTAGAACAAAATTATGTAAAAGTCTAAAACAGCTGTTTATGTTGGCACATTGTACCACTACCCAAGCGCAAAGTGATTAACAAAGTGCTTACAAAATTGTCAAAAGCTCGTGCAAAGTTGGCAGATTTACATGGAAATGTTACCTATTCTGTTACATTATCGAATCCAGTTGTTAAAAGTTCGCGAAAGTGAATGGATATGTCATAAAAGGCCGTTTGAATATCGTAGTGGCTATCGAAGGATGTAGAATTTTTAAACATTTCCATACATAAAATGGCCGCCAATTACGATAATTTTTAATTGATCCTGATAGATGAGTGGTCAGATGATCGACCGATAATGGAAGTAAAGTTCAATCGGTCGTGGTTAGTACTTGTATGGGTGACAACCTGGGAAAAGCAGCGGGTGACACTTTTTTGAGTTTTTGCAGTCTGCACCTATTTGGTCCAAGCTGTTAAAACAGCGTGCAAAGTTCTCCAAAGCGATTCCAAAGTTGCTAGATTTGTTTTCTTTATTTGACATAAGTTGTTGTTATATCGAACCCTGCAGTTATAATGTATGAAAAATGACTAAAATGCATTTGAAACCTCCCATGTTAGCAGAATGTCATATGAGCCGGCCGTAAAATAAACAAACACATACTAAAAATGTTAAAAGCGATTGAAAAGTTGGTGGATTTGCGTGTATATTCTCCCTAAGTCATTTCATATAGAACCCCGCAGTTAAATTTAGAACAAAATTATGTAAAAGTCTAAAACAGCTATTTATGTTGGCACATTGTACCACTACCCAAGCGCAAAGTGATTAAAAAAGTGCTTACAAAGTTGTCAAAAGTTTGTGCAAAGTTGGCAGATTTACATGAAAATGTTACCTGTTCTGTTACATTATCGAATCCAGTTGTTAAAAGTTCGCGAAAGTGAATGAATATGTCATAAAAGGCCATTTGAATATCGTAGTGGCTATCGAAGGATGTAGAATTTTTAAACATTTCCATACATAAAATGGCCGCCAATTACGATAATTTTTAAATGACCCTGATAGATGAGTGGTCAGATGATTGACCAATAATGGAAGTAAAGTTCAATCGGTCGTGGTTAGTACTTGCATGGGAGACAACCTGAGAAAACCAGCGGGTGACACTTTTTTGAGTTTTTGCAGTCTGCACCTATTTGGTCCAAGCTGTTAAAACAGCGTGCAAAGTTCTCCAAAGCGATTCCAAAGTTGCTAGAATTGTTTGTATATTTGACCTAAGTTGTTGTTATATCGAACCATGCAGTTATATAGTATGTAAAATGACTAAAATCCATATGAAACCTCCCATGTTAGCAGACTGTCATATGAGCCGGCCGTAAAATGAACAAACACATACTAAAAATGTTAAAAGCGATTGAAAAGTTGGTGGATTTGCGTGTATATTCCCCCTATGTCATTTCATGTAGAACCCCGCAAAATTATGTAAAAGTTTAAAAAAGCTATTTATGTTGGCACATTGTACCACTACCCAAGCGCAAAGTGACTAACAAAGTGCTTACAAAGTTGTGAAAATCTTTTGAAAAGTTGGCGGATTTACATGGAAATGTTACCTATTCTGTTACATTATCGAATCCAGTTGTTAAAAGTTCGCGAAAGTGAATGGATATGTCATAAAAGGCCGTTTGAATATCGTAGTGGCTATCGAAGGATGTAGAATTTTTAAACATTTCCATACATAAAATGGCCGCCAATTACGATAATTTTTAAATGATCCTGATAGATGAGTGGTCAGATGATTGACCGATAATGGAAGTGAAGTTCAATCGGTCGTGGTTAGTACTTGCATGGGTGACAACCTGAGAAAACCAGCGAGTGACACATTTTTGAGTTTTTGCAGTCTGCACCTATTTGGTCCAAGCTGTTAAAACAGCGTGCAAAGTTCTCCAAAGCGATTCCAAAGTTGCTAGATTTGTTTGTTTATTTGACCTAAGTTGTTGTTATATCGAACCCTGCAGTTATAAAGTATGAAAAATGACTAAAATCCATCTGAAACCTCCCATGTTAGCAGAATGTCATATGAACCGGCCGTAAAATATACAAATACATCCTAAAAATGTTAAATGCGATTGAAAAGTTGGTGGATTTGCGTGTATATTCCCCCTAAGTCATTTCATATAGAACCCCGCAGTTAAATTTAGAACAAAATTATGTAAAAGTCTAAAACAGCTATTTATGTTGGCACATTGTACCACTACCCAAGCGCAAAGTGATTAAAAAAGTGCTTACAAAGTTGTCAAAAGTTTGTGCAAAGTTGGCAGATTTACATGAAAATGTTACCTGTTCTGTTACATTATCGAATCCAGTTGTTAAAAGTTCGCGAAAGTGAATGAATATGTCATAAAAGGCCATTTGAATATCGTAGTGGCTATCGAAGGATGTAGAATTTTTAAACATTTCCATACATAAAATGGCCGCCAATTACGATAATTTTTAAATGACCCTGATAGATGAGTGGTCAGATGATCGACCAATAATGGAAGTAAAGTTCAATCGGTCGTGGTTAGTACTTGCATGGGAGACAACCTGAGAAAACCAGCGGGTGACACTTTTTTGAGTTTTTGCAGTCTGCACCTATTTGGTCCAAGCTGTTAAAACAGCGTGCAAAGTTCTCCAAAGCGATTCCAAAGTTGCTAGAATTGTTTGTATATTTGACCTAAGTTGTTGTTATATCGAACCATGCAGTTATATAGTATGTAAAATGACTAAAATCCATATGAAACCTCCCATGTTAGCAGACTGTCATATGAGCCGGCCGTAAAATGAACAAACACATACTAAAAATGTTAAAAGCGATTGAAAAGTTGGTGGATTTGCGTGTATATTCCCCCTATGTCATTTCATGTAGAACCCCGCAAAATTATGTAAAAGTTTAAAAAAGCTATTTATGTTGGCACATTGTACCACTACCCAAGCGCAAAGTGACTAACAAAGTGCTTACAAAGTTGTGAAAATCTTTTGAAAAGTTGGCGGATTTACATGGAAATGTTACCTATTCTGTTACATTATCGAATCCAGTTGTTAAAAGTTCGCGAAAGTGAATGGATATGTCATAAAAGGCCGTTTGAATATCGTAGTGGCTATCGAAGGATGTAGAATTTTTAAACATTTCCATACATAAAATGGCCGCCAATTACGATAATTTTTAAATGATCCTGATAGATGAGTGGTCAGATGATTGACCGATAATGGAAGTGAAGTTCAATCGGTCGTGGTTAGTACTTGCATGGGTGACAACCTGAGAAAACCAGCGAGTGACACATTTTTGAGTTTTTGCAGTCTGCACCTATTTGGTCCAAGCTGTTAAAACAGCGTGCAAAGTTCTCCAAAGCGATTCCAAAGTTGCTAGATTTGTTTGTTTATTTGACCTAAGTTGTTGTTATATCGAACCCTGCAGTTATAAAGTATGAACAATGACTAAAATCCATCTGAAACCTCCCATGTTAGCAGAATGTCATATGAACCGGCCGTAAAATATACAAATACATCCTAAAAATGTTAAATGCGATTGAAAAGTTGGTGGATTTGCGTGTATATTCCCCCTAAGTCATTTCATATAGAACCCCGCAGTTAAATTTAGAACAAAATTATGTAAAAGTCTAAAACAGCTATTTATGTTGGCACATTGTACCACTACACAAGCGCAAAGTGATTAAAAAGCGCTTACAAAGTTGTGAAAAGCTTGTGAAAGTTGGCAGATTTACATGGAAATGTTACGTATTCTGTTACATTAACGAATCCAGTTGTTAAAAGTTCGCGAAAAAGAATGAATATGTCATAAAAGGCCGTTTGAATATCGTAGTGGCTCTCGAAGGATGTAGAATTTTTAAACATTTCCATACATTAAATGACCGCCAATTACGATAATTTATAAATGACCCCAATAGATGAGTGGTCAGATGATCGACCGATAATGTAAGTATAGTTCAATCAGTCGTGGTTAGTACTTGCATTGGTGACAACCTGAGAAAACCAGCGGATGACACTTTTTTGAGTTTTTGCAGTCTGCACCTATTTGGTCCAAGCTGTTAAAACAGCGTGCAAAGTTCTCCAAAACGATTCCAAAGTTGCTAGATTTGTTTTCTTTATTTGACATAAGTTGTTGTTATATCGAACCCTGCAGTTATAATGTATGAAAAATGACTAAAATGCATTTGAAACCTCCCATGTTAGCAGAATGTCATATGAGCCGGCCGTAAAATAAACAAACACATACTAAAAATGTTAAAAGCGATTGAAAAGTTGGTGGATTTGCGTGTATATTCTCCCTAAGTCATTTCATATAGAACCCCGCAGTTAAATTTAGAACAAAATTATGTAAAAGTCTAAAACAGCTATTTATGTTGGCACATTGTACCACTACCCAAGCGCAAAGTGATTAAAAAAGTGCTTACAAAGTTGTCAAAAGTTTGTGCAAAGTTGGCAGATTTACATGAAAATGTTACCTGTTATGTTACATTATCGAATCCAGTTGTTAAAAGTTCGCGAAAGTGAATGAATATGTCATAAAAGGCCATTTGAATATCGTAGTGGCTATCGAAGGATGTAGAATTTTTAAACATTTCCATACATAAAATGGCCGCCAATTACGATAATTTTTAAATGACCCTGATAGATGAGTGGTCAGATGATCGACCAATAATGGAAGTAAAGTTCAATCGGTCGTGGTTAGTACTTGCATGGGAGACAACCTGAGAAAACCAGCGGGTGACACTTTTTTGAGTTTTTGCAGTCTGCACCTATTTGGTCCAAGCTGTTAAAACAGCGTGCAAAGTTCTCCAAAGCGATTCCAAAGTTGCTAGAATTGTTTGTATATTTGACCTAAGTTGTTGTTATATCGAACCATGCAGTTATATAGTATGTAAAATGACTAAAATCCATATGAAACCTCCCATGTTAGCAGACTGTCATATGAGCCGGCCGTAAAATGAACAAACACATACTAAAAATGTTAAAAGCGATTGAAAAGTTGGTGGATTTGCGTGTATATTCCCCCTATGTCATTTCATGTAGAACCCCGCAAAATTATGTAAAAGTTTAAAAAAGCTATTTATGTTGGCACATTGTACCACTACCCAAGCGCAAAGTGACTAACAAAGTGCTTACAAAGTTGTGAAAATCTTTTGAAAAGTTGGCGGATTTACATGGAAATGTTACCTATTCTGTTACATTATCGAATCCAGTTGTTAAAAGTTCGCGAAAGTGAATGGATATGTCATAAAAGGCCGTTTGAATATCGTAGTGGCTATCGAAGGATGTAGAATTTTTAAACATTTCCATACATAAAATGGCCGCCAATTACGATAATTTTTAAATGATCCTGATAGATGAGTGGTCAGATGATTGACCGATAATGGAAGTGAAGTTCAATCGGTCGTGGTTAGTACTTGCATGGGTGACAACCTGAGAAAACCAGCGAGTGACACATTTTTGAGTTTTTGCAGTCTGCACCTATTTGGTCCAAGCTGTTAAAACAGCGTGCAAAGTTCTCCAAAGCGATTCCAAAGTTGCTAGATTTGTTTGTTTATTTGACCTAAGTTGTTGTTATATCGAACCCTGCAGTTATAAAGTATGAAAAATGACTAAAATCCATCTGAAACCTCCCATGTTAGCAGAATGTCATATGAACCGGCCGTAAAATATACAAATACATCCTAAAAATGTTAAATGCGATTGAAAAGTTGGTGGATTTGCGTGTATATTCCCCCTAAGTCATTTCATATAGAACCCCGCAGTTAAATTTAGAACAAAATTATGTAAAAGTCTAAAACAGCTATTTATGTTGGCACATTGTACCACTACCCAAGCGCAAAGTGATTAAAAAAGTGCTTACAAAGTTGTCAAAAGTTTGTGCAAAGTTGGCAGATTTACATGAAAATGTTACCTGTTCTGTTACATTATCGAATCCAGTTGTTAAAAGTTCGCGAAAGTGAATGAATATGTCATAAAAGGCCATTTGAATATCGTAGTGGCTATCGAAGGATGTAGAATTTTTAAACATTTCCATACATAAAATGGCCGCCAATTACGATAATTTTTAAATGACCCTGATAGATGAGTGGTCAGATGATCGACCAATAATGGAAGTAAAGTTCAATCGGTCGTGGTTAGTACTTGCATGGGAGACAACCTGAGAAAACCAGCGGGTGACACTTTTTTGAGTTTTTGCAGACTGCACCTATTTGGTCCAAGCTGTTAAAACAGCGTGCAAAGTTCTCCAAAGCGATTCCAAAGTTGCTAGAATTGTTTGTATATTTGACCTAAGTTGTTGTTATATCGAACCATGCAGTTATATAGTATGTAAAATGACTAAAATCCATATGAAACCTCCCATGTTAGCAGACTGTCATATGAGCCGGCCGTAAAATGAACAAACACATACTAAAAATGTTAAAAGCGATTGAAAAGTTGGTGGATTTGCGTGTATATTCCCCCTATGTCATTTCATGTAGAACCCCGCAAAATTATGTAAAAGTTTAAAAAAGCTATTTATGTTGGCACATTGTACCACTACCCAAGCGCAAAGTGACTAACAAAGTGCTTACAAAGTTGTGAAAATCTTTTGAAAAGTTGGCGGATTTACATGGAAATGTTACCTATTCTGTTACATTATCGAATCCAGTTGTTAAAAGTTCGCGAAAGTGAATGGATATGTCATAAAAGGCCGTTTGAATATCGTAGTGGCTATCGAAGGATGTAGAATTTTTAAACATTTCCATACATAAAATGGCCGCCAATTACGATAATTTTTAAATGATCCTGATAGATGAGTGGTCAGATGATTGACCGATAATGGAAGTGAAGTTCAATCGGTCATGGTTAGTACTTGCATGGGTGACAACCTGAGAAAACCAGCGAGTGACACATTTTTGAGTTTTTGCAGTCTGCACCTATTTGGTCCAAGCTGTTAAAACAGCGTGCAAAGTTCTCCAAAGCGATTCCAAAGTTGCTAGATTTGTTTGTTTATTTGACCTAAGTTGTTGTTATATCGAACCCTGCAGTTATAAAGTATGAAAAATGACTAAAATTCATCTGAAACCTCCCATGTTAGCAGAATGTCATATGAACCGGCCGTAAAATATACAAATACATCCTAAAAATGTTAAATGCGATTGAAAAGTTGGTGGATTTGCGTGTATATTCCCCCTAAGTCATTTCATATAGAACCCCGCAGTTAAATTTAGAACAAAATTATGTAAAAGTCTAAAACAGCTATTTATGTTGGCACATTGTACCACTACCCAAGCGCAAAGTGATTAAAAAGCGCTTACAAAGTTGTGAAAAGCTTGTGAAAGTTGGCAGATTTACATGGAAATGTTACGTATTCTGTTACATTAACGAATCCAGTTGTTAAAAGTTCGCGAAAAAGAATGAATATGTCATAAAAGGCCGTTTGAATATCGTAGTGGCTCTCGAAGGATGTAGAATTTTTAAACATTTCCATACATTAAATGACCGCCAATTACGATAATTTATAAATGACCCCAATAGATGAGTGGTCAGATGATCGACCGATAATGTAAGTATAGTTCAATCAGTCGTGGTTAGTACTTGCATTGGTGACAACCTGAGAAAACCAGCGGATGACACTTTTTTGAGTTTTTGCAGTCTGCACCTATTTGGTCCAAGCTGTTAAAACAGCGTGCAAAGTCACCAAAGCGATTCCAAAGTTGCTAGATTTGTTTTCTTTATTTGACATAAGTTGTTGTTATATCGAACCCTGCAGTTATAATGTATGAAAAATGACTAAAATGCATTTGAAACCTCCCATGTTAGCAGAATGTCATATGAGCCGGCCGTAAAATAAACAAACACATACTAAAAATGTTAAAAGCGATTGAAAAGTTGGTGGATTTGCGTGTATATTCTCCCTAAGTCATTTCATATAGAACCCCGCAGTTAAATTTAGAACAAAATTATGTAAAAGTCTAAAACAGCTGTTTATGTTGGCACATTGTACCACTACCCAAGCGCAAAGTGATTAACAAAGTGCTTACAAAATTGTCAAAAGCTCGTGCAAAGTTGGCAGATTTACATGGAAATGTTACCTATTCTGTTACATTATCGAATCCAGTTGTTAAAAGTTCGCGAAAGTGAATGGATATGTCATAAAAGGCCGTTTGAATATCGTAGTGGCTATCGAAGGATGTAGAATTTTTAAACATTTCCATACATAAAATGGCCGCCAATTACGATAATTTTTAATTGATCCTGATAGATGAGTGGTCAGATGATCGACCGATAATGGAAGTAAAGTTCAATCGGTCGTGGTTAGTACTTGTATGGGTGACAACCTGGGAAAAGCAGCGGGTGACACTTTTTTGAGTTTTTGCAGTCTGCACCTATTTGGTCCAAGCTGTTAAAACAGCGTGCAAAGTTCTCCAAAGCGATTCCAAAGTTGCTAGATTTGTTTGTTTATTTGACCTAAGTTGTTGTTATATCGAACCCTGCAGTTATAAAGTATGAAAAATGACTAAAATCCATTTGAAACCTCCCATGTTAGCAGACTGTCATATGAGCCGGCCGTAAAATAAACAAACACATACTAAAAATGTTAAAAGCGATTGAAAAGTTGGTGGATTTGCGTGTATATTCTCCCTAAGTCATTTCATATAGAACCCCGCAGTTAAATTTAGAACAAAATTATGTAAAAGTCTAAAACAGCTGGTTATGTTGGCACATTGTACCACTACCCAAGCGCAAAGTGATTAACAAAGTGCTTACAAAATTGTCAAAAGCTTGTGCAAAGTTGGCAGATTTACATGGAAATGTTACCTATTCTGTTACATTATCGAATCCAGTTGTTAAAAGTTCGCGAAAGTGAATGGATATGTCATAAAAGGCCGTTTGAATATCGTAGTGGCCCTCGAAGGATGTAGAATTTTTAAACATTTCCATACATAAAATGGCCGCCAATTACGATAATTTTTAAATGATCCTGATAGATGAGTGGTCAGATGATCGACCGATAATGGAAGTGAAGTTCAATCGGTCGTGGTTAGTACTTGCATGGGTGACAACCTGAGAAAACCAGCGAGTGACACATTTTTGAGTTTTTGCAGTCTGCACCTATTTGGTCCAAGCTGTTAAAACAGCGTGCAAAGTTCTCCAAAGCGATTCCAAAGTTGCTAGATTTGTTTGTTTATTTGACCTAAGTTGTTGTTATATCGAACCCTGCAGTTATAAAGTATGAAAAATGACTAAAATCCATTTGAAACCTCCCATGTTAGCAGAATGTCATATGAACCGGCCGTAAAATATACAAATACATCCTAAAAATGTTAAATGCGATTGAAAAGTTGGTGGATTTGCGTGTATATTCCCCCTAAGTCATTTCATATAGAACCCCGCAGTTAAATTTAGAACAAAATTATGTAAAAGTCTAAAACAGCTATTTATGTTGGCACATTGTACCACTACCCAAGCGCAAAGTGATTAAAAAGCGCTTACAAAGTTGTGAAAAGCTTGTGAAAGTTGGCAGATTTACATGGAAATGTTACGTATTCTGTTACATTAACGAATCCAGTTGTTAAAAGTTCGCAAAAAAGAATGAATATGTCATAAAAGGCCGTTTGAATATCGTAGTGGCTCTCGAAGGATGTAGAATTTTTAAACATTTCCATACATTAAATGACCGCCAATTACGATAATTTATAAATGACCCCAATAGATGAGTGGTCAGATGATCGACCGATAATGTAAGTATAGTTCAATCAGTCGTGGTTAGTACTTGCATTGGTGACAACCTGAGAAAACCAGCGGATGACACTTTTTTGAGTTTTTGCAGTCTGCACCTATTTGGTCCAATCTGTTAAAACAGCGTGCAAAGTCACCAAAGCGATTCCAAAGTTGCTAGATTTGTTTTCTTTATTTGACATAAGTTGTTGTTATATCGAACCCTGCAGTTATAATGTATGAAAAATGACTAAAATGCATTTGAAACCTCCCATGTTAGCAGAATGTCATATGAGCCGGCCGTAAAATAAACAAACACATACTAAAAATGTTAAAAGCGATTGAAAAGTTGGTGGATTTGCGTGTATATTCTCCCTAAGTCATTTCATATAGAACCCCGCAGTTAAATTTAGAACAAAATTATGTAAAAGTCTAAAACAGCTGTTTATGTTGGCACATTGTACCACTACCCAAGCGCAAAGTGATTAACAAAGTGCTTACAAAATTGTCAAAAGCTCGTGCAAAGTTGGCAGATTTACATGGAAATGTTACCTATTCTGTTACATTATCGAATCCAGTTGTTAAAAGTTCGCGAAAGTGAATGGATATGTCATAAAAGGCCGTTTGAATATCGTAGTGGCTATCGAAGGATGTAGAATTTTTAAACATTTCCATACATAAAATGGCCGCCAATTACGATAATTTTTAATTGATCCTGATAGATGAGTGGTCAGATGATCGACCGATAATGGAAGTAAAGTTCAATCGGTCGTGGTTAGTACTTGTATGGGTGACAACCTGGGAAAAGCAGCGGGTGACACTTTTTTGAGTTTTTGCAGTCTGCACCTATTTGGTCCAAGCTGTTAAAACAGCGTGCAAAGTTCTCCAAAGCGATTCCAAAGTTGCTAGATTTGTTTGTTTATTTGACCTAAGTTGTTGTTATATCGAACCCTGCAGTTATAAAGTATGAAAAATGACTAAAATCCATTTGAAACCTCCCATGTTAGCAGACTGTCATATGAGCCGGCCGTAAAATAAACAAACACATACTAAAAATGTTAAAAGCGATTGAAAAGTTGGTGGATTTGCGTGTATATTCTCCCTAAGTCATTTCATATAGAACCCCGCAGTTAAATTTAGAACAAAATTATGTAAAAGTCTAAAACAGCTGGTTATGTTGGCACATTGTACCACTACCCAAGCGCAAAGTGATTAACAAAGTGCTTACAAAATTGTCAAAAGCTTGTGCAAAGTTGGCAGATTTACATGGAAATGTTACCTATTCTGTTACATTATCGAATCCAGTTGTTAAAAGTTCGCGAAAGTGAATGGATATGTCATAAAAGGCCGTTTGAATATCGTAGTGGCCCTCGAAGGATGTAGAATTTTTAAACATTTCCATACATAAAATGGCCGCCAATTACGATAATTTTTAAATGATCCTGATAGATGAGTGGTCAGATGATCGACCGATAATGGAAGTGAAGTTCAATCGGTCGTGGTTAGTACTTGCATGGGTGACAACCTGAGAAAACCAGCGAGTGACACATTTTTGAGTTTTTGCAGTCTGCACCTATTTGGTCCAAGCTGTTAAAACAGCGTGCAAAGTTCTCCAAAGCGATTCCAAAGTTGCTAGATTTGTTTGTTTATTTGACCTAAGTTGTTGTTATATCGAACCCTGCAGTTATAAAGTATGAAAAATGACTAAAATCCATTTGAAACCTCCCATGTTAGCAGAATGTCATATGAACCGGCCGTAAAATATACAAATACATCCTAAAAATGTTAAATGCGATTGAAAAGTTGGTGGATTTGCGTGTATATTCCCCCTAAGTCATTTCATATAGAACCCCGCAGTTAAATTTAGAACAAAATTATGTAAAAGTCTAAAACAGCTATTTATGTTGGCACATTGTACCACTACCCAAGCGCAAAGTGATTAAAAAGCGCTTACAAAGTTGTGAAAAGCTTGTGAAAGTTGGCAGATTTACATGGAAATGTTACGTATTCTGTTACATTAACGAATCCAGTTGTTAAAAGTTCGCAAAAAAGAATGAATATGTCATAAAAGGCCGTTTGAATATCGTAGTGGCTCTCGAAGGATGTAGAATTTTTAAACATTTCTATACATTAAATGACCGCCAATTACGATAATTTATAAATGACCCCAATAGATGAGTGGTCAGATGATCGACCGATAATGTAAGTATAGTTCAATCAGTCGTGGTTAGTACTTGCATTGGTGACAACCTGAGAAAACCAGCGGATGACACTTTTTTGAGTTTTTGCAGTCTGCACCTATTTGGTCCAATCTGTTAAAACAGCGTGCAAAGTCACCAAAGCGATTCCAAAGTTGCTAGATTTGTTTTCTTTATTTGACATAAGTTGTTGTTATATCGAACCCTGCAGTTATAATGTATGAAAAATGACTAAAATGCATTTGAAACCTCCCATGTTAGCAGAATGTCATATGAGCCGGCCGTAAAATAAACAAACACATACTAAAAATGTTAAAAGCGATTGAAAAGTTGGTGGATTTGCGTGTATATTCTCCCTAAGTCATTTCATATAGAACCCCGCAGTTAAATTTAGAACAAAATTATGTAAAAGTCTAAAACAGCTGTTTATGTTGGCACATTGTACCACTACCCAAGCGCAAAGTGATTAACAAAGTGCTTACAAAATTGTCAAAAGCTCGTGCAAAGTTGGCAGATTTACATGGAAATGTTACCTATTCTGTTACATTATCGAATCCAGTTGTTAAAAGTTCGCGAAAGTGAATGGATATGTCATAAAAGGCCGTTTGAATATCGTAGTGGCTATCGAAGGATGTAGAATTTTTAAACATTTCCATACATAAAATGGCCGCCAATTACGATAATTTTTAATTGATCCTGATAGATGAGTGGTCAGATGATCGACCGATAATGGAAGTAAAGTTCAATCGGTCGTGGTTAGTACTTGTATGGGTGACAACCTGGGAAAAGCAGCGGGTGACACTTTTTTGAGTTTTTGCAGTCTGCACCTATTTGGTCCAAGCTGTTAAAACAGCGTGCAAAGTTCTCCAAAGCGATTCCAAAGTTGCTAGATTTGTTTGTTTATTTGACCTAAGTTGTTGTTATATCGAACCCTGCAGTTATAAAGTATGAAAAATGACTAAAATCCATTTGAAACCTCCCATGTTAGCAGACTGTCATATGAGCCGGCCGTAAAATAAACAAACACATACTAAAAATGTTAAAAGCGATTGAAAAGTTGGTGGATTTGCGTGTATATTCTCCCTAAGTCATTTCATATAGAACCCCGCAGTTAAATTTAGAACAAAATTATGTAAAAGTCTAAAACAGCTGTTTATGTTGGCACATTGTACCACTACCCAAGCGCAAAGTGATTAACAAAGTGCTTACAAAATTGTCAAAAGCTTGTGCAAAGTTGGCAGATTTACATGGAAATGTTACCTATTCTGTTACATTATCGAATCCAGTTGTTAAAAGTTCGCGAAAGTGAATGGATATGTCATAAAAGGCCGTTTGAATATCGTAGTGGCCCTCGAAGGATGTAGAATTTTTAAACATTTCCATACATAAAATGGCCGCCAATTACGATAATTTTTAAATGATCCTGATAGATGAGTGGTCAGATGATCGACCGATAATGGAAGTGAAGTTCAATCGGTCGTGGTTAGTACTTGCATGGGTGACAACCTGAGAAAACCAGCGAGTGACACATTTTTGAGTTTTTGCAGTCTGCACCTATTTGGTCCAAGCTGTTAAAACAGCGTGCAAAGTTCTCCAAAGCGATTCCAAAGTTGCTAGATTTGTTTGTTTATTTGACCTAAGTTGTTGTTATATCGAACCCTGCAGTTATAAAGTATGAAAAATGACTAAAATCCATTTGAAACCTCCCATGTTAGCAGAATGTCATATGAACCGGCCGTAAAATATACAAATACATCCTAAAAATGTTAAATGCGATTGAAAAGTTGGTGGATTTGCGTGTATATTCCCCCTAAGTCATTTCATATAGAACCCCGCAGTTAAATTTAGAACAAAATTATGTAAAAGTCTAAAACAGCTATTTATGTTGGCACATTGTACCACTACCCAAGCGCAAAGTGATTAAAAAGCGCTTACAAAGTTGTGAAAAGCTTGTGAAAGTTGGCAGATTTACATGGAAATGTTACGTATTCTGTTACATTAACGAATCCAGTTGTTAAAAGTTCGCAAAAAAGAATGAATATGTCATAAAAGGCCGTTTGAATATCGTAGTGGCTCTCGAAGGATGTAGAATTTTTAAACATTTCCATACATTAAATGACCGCCAATTACGATAATTTATAAATGACCCCAATAGATGAGTGGTCAGATGATCGACCGATAATGTAAGTATAGTTCAATCAGTCGTGGTTAGTACTTGCATTGGTGACAACCTGAGAAAACCAGCGGATGACACTTTTTTGAGTTTTTGCAGTCTGCACCTATTTGGTCCAATCTGTTAAAACAGCGTGCAAAGTCACCAAAGCGATTCCAAAGTTGCTAGATTTGTTTTCTTTATTTGACATAAGTTGTTGTTATATCGAACCCTGCAGTTATAATGTATGAAAAATGACTAAAATGCATTTGAAACCTCCCATGTTAGCAGAATGTCATATGAGCCGGCCGTAAAATAAACAAACACATACTAAAAATGTTAAAAGCGATTGAAAAGTTGGTGGATTTGCGTGTATATTCTCCCTAAGTCATTTCATATAGAACCCCGCAGTTAAATTTAGAACAAAATTATGTAAAAGTCTAAAACAGCTGTTTATGTTGGCACATTGTACCACTACCCAAGCGCAAAGTGATTAACAAAGTGCTTACAAAATTGTCAAAAGCTCGTGCAAAGTTGGCAGATTTACATGGAAATGTTACCTATTCTGTTACATTATCGAATCCAGTTGTTAAAAGTTCGCGAAAGTGAATGGATATGTCATAAAAGGCCGTTTGAATATCGTAGTGGCTATCGAAGGATGTAGAATTTTTAAACATTTCCATACATAAAATGGCCGCCAATTACGATAATTTTTAATTGATCCTGATAGATGAGTGGTCAGATGATCGACCGATAATGGAAGTAAAGTTCAATCGGTCGTGGTTAGTACTTGTATGGGTGACAACCTGGGAAAAGCAGCGGGTGACACTTTTTTGAGTTTTTGCAGTCTGCACCTATTTGGTCCAAGCTGTTAAAACAGCGTGCAAAGTTCTCCAAAGCGATTCCAAAGTTGCTAGATTTGTTTGTTTATTTGACCTAAGTTGTTGTTATATCGAACCCTGCAGTTATAAAGTATGAAAAATGACTAAAATCCATTTGAAACCTCCCATGTTAGCAGACTGTCATATGAGCCGGCCGTAAAATAAACAAACACATACTAAAAATGTTAAAAGCGATTGAAAAGTTGGTGGATTTGCGTGTATATTCTCCCTAAGTCATTTCATATAGAACCCCGCAGTTAAATTTAGAACAAAATTATGTAAAAGTCTAAAACAGCTGTTTATGTTGGCACATTGTACCACTACCCAAGCGCAAAGTGATTAACAAAGTGCTTACAAAATTGTCAAAAGCTTGTGCAAAGTTGGCAGATTTACATGGAAATGTTACCTATTCTGTTACATTATCGAATCCAGTTGTTAAAAGTTCGCGAAAGTGAATGGATATGTCATAAAAGGCCGTTTGAATATCGTAGTGGCCCTCGAAGGATGTAGAATTTTTAAACATTTCCATACATAAAATGGCCGCCAATTACGATAATTTTTAAATGATCCTGATAGATGAGTGGTCAGATGATCGACCGATAATGGAAGTGAAGTTCAATCGGTCGTGGTTAGTACTTGCATGGGTGACAACCTGAGAAAACCAGCGAGTGACACATTTTTGAGTTTTTGCAGTCTGCACCTATTTGGTCCAAGCTGTTAAAACAGCGTGCAAAGTTCTCCAAAGCGATTCCAAAGTTGCTAGATTTGTTTGTTTATTTGACCTAAGTTGTTGTTATATCGAACCCTGCAGTTATAAAGTATGAAAAATGACTAAAATCCATTTGAAACCTCCCATGTTAGCAGAATGTCATATGAACCGGCCGTAAAATATACAAATACATCCTAAAAATGTTAAATGCGATTGAAAAGTTGGTGGATTTGCGTGTATATTCCCCCTAAGTCATTTCATATAGAACCCCGCAGTTAAATTTAGAACAAAATTATGTAAAAGTCTAAAACAGCTATTTATGTTGGCACATTGTACCACTACCCAAGCGCAAAGTGATTAAAAAGCGCTTACAAAGTTGTGAAAAGCTTGTGAAAGTTGGCAGATTTACATGGAAATGTTACGTATTCTGTTACATTAACGAATCCAGTTGTTAAAAGTTCGCAAAAAAGAATGAATATGTCATAAAAGGCCGTTTGAATATCGTAGTGGCTCTCGAAGGATGTAGAATTTTTAAACATTTCCATACATTAAATGACCGCCAATTACGATAATTTATAAATGACCCCAATAGATGAGTGGTCAGATGATCGACCGATAATGTAAGTATAGTTCAATCAGTCGTGGTTAGTACTTGCATTGGTGACAACCTGAGAAAACCAGCGGATGACACTTTTTTGAGTTTTTGCAGTCTGCACCTATTTGGTCCAATCTGTTAAAACAGCGTGCAAAGTCACCAAAGCGATTCCAAAGTTGCTAGATTTGTTTTCTTTATTTGACATAAGTTGTTGTTATATCGAACCCTGCAGTTATAATGTATGAAAAATGACTAAAATGCATTTGAAACCTCCCATGTTAGCAGAATGTCATATGAGCCGGCCGTAAAATAAACAAACACATACTAAAAATGTTAAAAGCGATTGAAAAGTTGGTGGATTTGCGTGTATATTCTCCCTAAGTCATTTCATATAGAACCCCGCAGTTAAATTTAGAACAAAATTATGTAAAAGTCTAAAACAGCTGTTTATGTTGGCACATTGTACCACTACCCAAGCGCAAAGTGATTAACAAAGTGCTTACAAAATTGTCAAAAGCTCGTGCAAAGTTGGCAGATTTACATGGAAATGTTACCTATTCTGTTACATTATCGAATCCAGTTGTTAAAAGTTCGCGAAAGTGAATGGATATGTCATAAAAGGCCGTTTGAATATCGTAGTGGCTATCGAAGGATGTAGAATTTTTAAACATTTCCATACATAAAATGGCCGCCAATTACGATAATTTTTAATTGATCCTGATAGATGAGTGGTCAGATGATCGACCGATAATGGAAGTAAAGTTCAATCGGTCGTGGTTAGTACTTGTATGGGTGACAACCTGGGAAAAGCAGCGGGTGACACTTTTTTGAGTTTTTGCAGTCTGCACCTATTTGGTCCAAGCTGTTAAAACAGCGTGCAAAGTTCTCCAAAGCGATTCCAAAGTTGCTAGATTTGTTTGTTTATTTGACCTAAGTTGTTGTTATATCGAACCCTGCAGTTATAAAGTATGAAAAATGACTAAAATCCATTTGAAACCTCCCATGTTAGCAGACTGTCATATGAGCCGGCCGTAAAATAAACAAACACATACTAAAAATGTTAAAAGCGATTGAAAAGTTGGTGGATTTGCGTGTATATTCTCCCTAAGTCATTTCATATAGAACCCCGCAGTTAAATTTAGAACAAAATTATGTAAAAGTCTAAAACAGCTGTTTATGTTGGCACATTGTACCACTACCCAAGCGCAAAGTGATTAACAAAGTGCTTACAAAATTGTCAAAAGCTTGTGCAAAGTTGGCAGATTTACATGGAAATGTTACCTATTCTGTTACATTATCGAATCCAGTTGTTAAAAGTTCGCGAAAGTGAATGGATATGTCATAAAAGGCCGTTTGAATATCGTAGTGGCCCTCGAAGGATGTAGAATTTTTAAACATTTCCATACATAAAATGGCCGCCAATTACGATAATTTTTAAATGATCCTGATAGATGAGTGGTCAGATGATCGACCGATAATGGAAGTGAAGTTCAATCGGTCGTGGTTAGTACTTGCATGGGTGACAACCTGAGAAAACCAGCGAGTGACACATTTTTGAGTTTTTGCAGTCTGCACCTATTTGGTCCAAGCTGTTAAAACAGCGTGCAAAGTTCTCCAAAGCGATTCCAAAGTTGCTAGATTTGTTTGTTTATTTGACCTAAGTTGTTGTTATATCGAACCCTGCAGTTATAAAGTATGAAAAATGACTAAAATCCATTTGAAACCTCCCATGTTAGCAGAATGTCATATGAACCGGCCGTAAAATATACAAATACATCCTAAAAATGTTAAATGCGATTGAAAAGTTGGTGGATTTGCGTGTATATTCCCCCTAAGTCATTTCATATAGAACCCCGCAGTTAAATTTAGAACAAAATTATGTAAAAGTCTAAAACAGCTATTTATGTTGGCACATTGTACTACTACCCAAGCGCAAAGTGATTAAAAAGCGCTTACAAAGTTGTGAAAAGCTTGTGAAAGTTGGCAGATTTACATGGAAATGTTACGTATTCTGTTACATTAACGAATCCAGTTGTTAAAAGTTCGCAAAAAAGAATGAATATGTCATAAAAGGCCGTTTGAATATCGTAGTGGCTCTCGAAGGATGTAGAATTTTTAAACATTTCCATACATTAAATGACCGCCAATTACGATAATTTATAAATGACCCCAATAGATGAGTGGTCAGATGATCGACCGATAATGTAAGTATAGTTCAATCAGTCGTGGTTAGTACTTGCATTGGTGACAACCTGAGAAAACCAGCGGATGACACTTTTTTGAGTTTTTGCAGTCTGCACCTATTTGGTCCAATCTGTTAAAACAGCGTGCAAAGTCACCAAAGCAATTCCAAAGTTGCTAGATTTGTTTTCTTTATTTGACATAAGTTGTTGTTATATCGAACCCTGCAGTTATAATGTATGAAAAATGACTAAAATGCATTTGAAACCTCCCATGTTAGCAGAATGTCATATGAGCCGGCCGTAAAATAAACAAACACATACTAAAAATGTTAAAAGCGATTGAAAAGTTGGTGGATTTGCGTGTATATTCTCCCTAAGTCATTTCATATAGAACCCCGCAGTTAAATTTAGAACAAAATTATGTAAAAGTCTAAAACAGCTGTTTATGTTGGCACATTGTACCACTACCCAAGCGCAAAGTGATTAACAAAGTGCTTACAAAATTGTCAAAAGCTCGTGCAAAGTTGGCAGATTTACATGGAAATGTTACCTATTCTGTTACATTATCGAATCCAGTTGTTAAAAGTTCGCGAAAGTGAATGGATATGTCATAAAAGGCCGTTTGAATATCGTAGTGGCTATCGAAGGATGTAGAATTTTTAAACATTTCCATACATAAAATGGCCGCCAATTACGATAATTTTTAATTGATCCTGATAGATGAGTGGTCAGATGATCGACCGATAATGGAAGTAAAGTTCAATCGGTCGTGGTTAGTACTTGTATGGGTGACAACCTGGGAAAAGCAGCGGGTGACACTTTTTTGAGTTTTTGCAGTCTGCACCTATTTGGTCCAAGCTGTTAAAACAGCGTGCAAAGTTCTCCAAAGCGATTCCAAAGTTGCTAGATTTGTTTGTTTATTTGACCTAAGTTGTTGTTATATTGAACCCTGCAGTTATAAAGTATGAAAAATGACTAAAATCCATTTGAAACCTCCCATGTTAGCAGACTGTCATATGAGCCGGCCGTAAAATAAACAAACACATACTAAAAATGTTAAAAGCGATTGAAAAGTTGGTGGATTTGCGTGTATATTCTCCCTAAGTCATTTCATATAGAACCCCGCAGTTAAATTTAGAACAAAATTATGTAAAAGTCTAAAACAGCTGTTTATGTTGGCACATTGTACCACTACCCAAGCGCAAAGTGATTAACAAAGTGCTTACAAAATTGTCAAAAGCTTGTGCAAAGTTGGCAGATTTACATGGAAATGTTACCTATTCTGTTACATTATCGAATCCAGTTGTTAAAAGTTCGCGAAAGTGAATGGATATGTCATAAAAGGCCGTTTGAATATCGTAGTGGCCCTCGAAGGATGTAGAATTTTTAAACATTTCCATACATAAAATGGCCGCCAATTACGATAATTTTTAAATGATCCTGATAGATGAGTGGTCAGATGATCGACCGATAATGGAAGTGAAGTTCAATCGGTCGTGGTTAGTACTTGCATGGGTGACAACCTGAGAAAACCAGCGAGTGACACATTTTTGAGTTTTTGCAGTCTGCACCTATTTGGTCCAAGCTGTTAAAACAGCGTGCAAAGTTCTCCAAAGCGATTCCAAAGTTGCTAGATTTGTTTGTTTATTTGACCTAAGTTGTTGTTATATCGAACCCTGCAGTTATAAAGTATGAAAAATGACTAAAATCCATTTGAAACCTCCCATGTTAGCAGAATGTCATATGAACCGGCCGTAAAATATACAAATACATCCTAAAAATGTTAAATGCGATTGAAAAGTTGGTGGATTTGCGTGTATATTCCCCCTAAGTCATTTCATATAGAACCCCGCAGTTAAATTTAGAACAAAATTATGTAAAAGTCTAAAACAGCTATTTATGTTGGCACATTGTACCACTACCCAAGCGCAAAGTGATTAAAAAGCGCTTACAAAGTTGTGAAAAGCTTGTGAAAGTTGGCAGATTTACATGGAAATGTTACGTATTCTGTTACATTAACGAATCCAGTTGTTAAAAGTTCGCAAAAAAGAATGAATATGTCATAAAAGGCCGTTTGAATATCGTAGTGGCTCTCGAAGGATGTAGAATTTTTAAACATTTCCATACATTAAATGACCGCCAATTACGATAATTTATAAATGACCCCAATAGATGAGTGGTCAGATGATCGACCGATAATGTAAGTATAGTTCAATCAGTCGTGGTTAGTACTTGCATTGGTGACAACCTGAGAAAACCAGCGGATGACACTTTTTTGAGTTTTTGCAGTCTGCACCTATTTGGTCCAATCTGTTAAAACAGCGTGCAAAGTCACCAAAGCGATTCCAAAGTTGCTAGATTTGTTTTCTTTATTTGACATAAGTTGTTGTTATATCGAACCCTGCAGTTATAATGTATGAAAAATGACTAAAATGCATTTGAAACCTCCCATGTTAGCAGAATGTCATATGAGCCGGCCGTAAAATAAACAAACACATACTAAAAATGTTAAAAGCGATTGAAAAGTTGGTGGATTTGCGTGTATATTCTCCCTAAGTCATTTCATATAGAACCCCGCAGTTAAATTTAGAACAAAATTATGTAAAAGTCTAAAACAGCTGTTTATGTTGGCACATTGTACCACTACCCAAGCGCAAAGTGATTAAAAAGCGCTTACAAAGTTGTGAAAAGCTTGTGAAAGTTGGCAGATTTACATGGAAATGTTACGTATTCTGTTACATTAACGAATCCAGTTGTTAAAAGTTCGCGAAAAAGAATGGATATGTCATAAAAGGCCGTTTGAATATCGTAGTGGCTATCGAAGGATGTAGAATTTTTAAACATTTCCATACATAAAATGGCCGCCAATTACGATAATTTTTAAATGATCCTGATAGATGAGTGGTCAGATGATTGACCGATAATGGAAGTGAAGTTCAATCGGTCGTGGTTAGTACTTGCATGGGTGACAACCTGAGAAAACCAGCGAGTGACACATTTTTGAGTTTTTGCAGTCTGCACCTATTTGGTCCAAGCTGTTAAAACAGCGTGCAAAGTTCTCCAAAGCGATTCCAAAGTTGCTAGATTTGTTTGTTTATTTGACCTAAGATTCCTGTTCTGTTACATTATCGAATCCAGTTGTTAAAAGTTCGCGAAAGTGAATGAATATGTCATAAAAGGCCATTTGAATATCGTAGTGGCTATCGAAGGATGTAGAATTTTTAAACATTTCCATACATAAAATGGCCGCCAATTACGATAATTTTTAAATGACCCTGATAGATGAGTGGTCAGATGATCGACCAATAATGGAAGTAAAGTTCAATCGGTCGTGGTTAGTACTTGCATGGGAGACAACCTGAGAAAACCAGCGGGTGACACTTTTTTGAGTTTTTGCAGTCTGCACCTATTTGGTCCAAGCTGTTAAAACAGCGTGCAAAGTTCTCCAAAGCGATTCCAAAGTTGCTAGATTTGTTTGTTTATTTGACCTAAGTTGTTGTTATATCGAACCCTGCAGTTATAAAGTATGAAAAATGACTAAAATCCATTTGAAACCTCCCATGTTAGCAGACTGTCATATGAGCCGGCCGTAAAATAAACAAACACATACTAAAAATGTTAAAAGCGATTGAAAAGTTGGTGGATTTGCGTGTATATTCTCCCTAAGTCATTTCATATAGAACCCCGCAGTTAAATTTAGAACAAAATTATGTAAAAGTCTAAAACAGCTGTTTATGTTGGCACATTGTACCACTACCCAAGCGCAAAGTGATTAACAAAGTGCTTACAAAATTGTCAAAAGCTTGTGCAAAGTTGGCAGATTTACATGGAAATGTTACCTATTCTGTTACATTATCGAATCCAGTTGTTAAAAGTTCGCGAAAGTGAATGGATATGTCATAAAAGGCCGTTTGAATATCGTAGTGGCCCTCGAAGGATGTAGAATTTTTAAACATTTCCATACATAAAATGGCCGCCAATTACGATAATTTTTAAATGATCCTGATAGATGAGTGGTCAGATGATCGACCGATAATGGAAGTGAAGTTCAATCGGTCGTGGTTAGTACTTGCATGGGTGACAACCTGAGAAAACCAGCGAGTGACACATTTTTGAGTTTTTGCAGTCTGCACCTATTTGGTCCAAGCTGTTAAAACAGCGTGCAAAGTTCTCCAAAGCGATTCCAAAGTTGCTAGATTTGTTTGTTTATTTGACCTAAGTTGTTGTTATATCGAACCCTGCAGTTATAAAGTATGAAAAATGACTAAAATCCATTTGAAACCTCCCATGTTAGCAGAATGTCATATGAACCGGCCGTAAAATATACAAATACATCCTAAAAATGTTAAATGCGATTGAAAAGTTGGTGGATTTGCGTGTATATTCCCCCTAAGTCATTTCATATAGAACCCCGCAGTTAAATTTAGAACAAAATTATGTAAAAGTCTAAAACAGCTATTTATGTTGGCACATTGTACCACTACCCAAGCGCAAAGTGATTAAAAAGCGCTTACAAAGTTGTGAAAAGCTTGTGAAAGTTGGCAGATTTACATGGAAATGTTACGTATTCTGTTACATTAACGAATCCAGTTGTTAAAAGTTCGCAAAAAAGAATGAATATGTCATAAAAGGCCGTTTGAATATCGTAGTGGCTCTCGAAGGATGTAGAATTTTTAAACATTTCCATACATTAAATGACCGCCAATTACGATAATTTATAAATGACCCCAATAGATGAGTGGTCAGATGATCGACCGATAATGTAAGTATAGTTCAATCAGTCGTGGTTAGTACTTGCATTGGTGACAACCTGAGAAAACCAGCGGATGACACTTTTTTGAGTTTTTGCAGTCTGCACCTATTTGGTCCAATCTGTTAAAACAGCGTGCAAAGTCACCAAAGCGATTCCAAAGTTGCTAGATTTGTTTTCTTTATTTGACATAAGTTGTTGTTATATCGAACCCTGCAGTTATAATGTATGAAAAATGACTAAAATGCATTTGAAACCTCCCATGTTAGCAGAATGTCATATGAGCCGGCCGTAAAATAAACAAACACATACTAAAAATGTTAAAAGCGATTGAAAAGTTGGTGGATTTGCGTGTATATTCTCCCTAAGTCATTTCATATAGAACCCCGCAGTTAAATTTAGAACAAAATTATGTAAAAGTCTAAAACAGCTGTTTATGTTGGCACATTGTACCACTACCCAAGCGCAAAGTGATTAAAAAGCGCTTACAAAGTTGTGAAAAGCTTGTGAAAGTTGGCAGATTTACATGGAAATGTTACGTATTCTGTTACATTAACGAATCCAGTTGTTAAAAGTTCGCGAAAAAGAATGGATATGTCATAAAAGGCCGTTTGAATATCGTAGTGGCTATCGAAGGATGTAGAATTTTTAAACATTTCCATACATAAAATGGCCGCCAATTACGATAATTTTTAAATGATCCTGATAGATGAGTGGTCAGATGATTGACCGATAATGGAAGTGAAGTTCAATCGGTCGTGGTTAGTACTTGCATGGGTGACAACCTGAGAAAACCAGCGAGTGACACATTTTTGAGTTTTTGCAGTCTGCACCTATTTGGTCCAAGCTGTTAAAACAGCGTGCAAAGTTCTCCAAAGCGATTCCAAAGTTGCTAGATTTGTTTGTTTATTTGACCTAAGATTCCTGTTCTGTTACATTATCGAATCCAGTTGTTAAAAGTTCGCGAAAGTGAATGAATATGTCATAAAAGGCCATTTGAATATCGTAGTGGCTATCGAAGGATGTAGAATTTTTAAACATTTCCATACATAAAATGGCCGCCAATTACGATAATTTTTAAATGACCCTGATAGATGAGTGGTCAGATGATCGACCAATAATGGAAGTAAAGTTCAATCGGTCGTGGTTAGTACTTGCATGGGAGACAACCTGAGAAAACCAGCGGGTGACACTTTTTTGAGTTTTTGCAGTCTGCACCTATTTGGTCCAAGCTGTTAAAACAGCGTGCAAAGTTCTCCAAAGCGATTCCAAAGTTGCTAGATTTGTTTGTTTATTTGACCTAAGTTGTTGTTATATCGAACCCTGCAGTTATAAAGTATGAAAAATGACTAAAATCCATTTGAAACCTCCCATGTTAGCAGACTGTCATATGAGCCGGCCGTAAAATAAACAAACACATACTAAAAATGTTAAAAGCGATTGAAAAGTTGGTGGATTTGCGTGTATGTTCTCCCTAAGTCATTTCATATAGAACCCCGCAGTTAAATTTAGAACAAAATTATGTAAAAGTCTAAAACAGCTGTTTATGTTGGCACATTGTACCACTACCCAAGCGCAAAGTGATTAACAAAGTGCTTACAAAATTGTCAAAAGCTTGTGCAAAGTTGGCAGATTTACATGGAAACGTTACCTATTCTGTTACATTATCGAATCCAGTTGTTAAAAGTTCGCGAAAGTGAATGGATATGTCATAAAAGGCCGTTTGAATATCGTAGTGGCCCTCGAAGGATGTAGAATTTTTAAACATTTCCATACATAAAATGGCCGCCAATTACGATAATTTTTAAATGATCCTGATAGATGAGTGGTCAGATGATCGACCGATAATGGAAGTGAAGTTCAATCGGTCGTGGTTAGTACTTGCATGGGTGACAACCTGAGAAAACCAGCGAGTGACACATTTTTGAGTTTTTGCAGTCTGCACCTATTTGGTCCAAGCTGTTAAAACAGCGTGCAAAGTTCTCCAAAGCGATTCCAAAGTTGCTAGATTTGTTTGTTTATTTGACCTAAGTTGTTGTTATATCGAACCCTGCAGTTATAAAGTATGAAAAATGACTAAAATCCATTTGAAACCTCCCATGTTAGCAGAATGTCATATGAACCGGCCGTAAAATATACAAATACATCCTAAAAATGTTAAATGCGATTGAAAAGTTGGTGGATTTGCGTGTATATTCCCCCTAAGTCATTTCATATAGAACCCCGCAGTTAAATTTAGAACAAAATTATGTAAAAGTCTAAAACAGCTATTTATGTTGGCACATTGTACCACTACCCAAGCGCAAAGTGATTAAAAAGCGCTTACAAAGTTGTGAAAAGCTTGTGAAAGTTGGCAGATTTACATGGAAATGTTACGTATTCTGTTACATTAACGAATCCAGTTGTTAAAAGTTCGCAAAAAAGAATGAATATGTCATAAAAGGCCGTTTGAATATCGTAGTGGCTCTCGAAGGATGTAGAATTTTTAAACATTTCCATACATTAAATGACCGCCAATTACGATAATTTATAAATGACCCCAATAGATGAGTGGTCAGATGATCGACCGATAATGTAAGTATAGTTCAATCAGTCGTGGTTAGTACTTGCATTGGTGACAACCTGAGAAAACCAGCGGATGACACTTTTTTGAGTTTTTGCAGTCTGCACCTATTTGGTCCAATCTGTTAAAACAGCGTGCAAAGTCACCAAAGCGATTCCAAAGTTGCTAGATTTGTTTTCTTTATTTGACATAAGTTGTTGTTATATCGAACCCTGCAGTTATAATGTATGAAAAATGACTAAAATGCATTTGAAACCTCCCATGTTAGCAGAATGTCATATGAGCCGGCCGTAAAATAAACAAACACATACTAAAAATGTTAAAAGCGATTGAAAAGTTGGTGGATTTGCGTGTATATTCTCCCTAAGTCATTTCATATAGAACCCCGCAGTTAAATTTAGAACAAAATTATGTAAAAGTCTAAAACAGCTGTTTATGTTGGCACATTGTACCACTACCCAAGCGCAAAGTGATTAACAAAGTGCTTACAAAATTGTCAAAAGCTCGTGCAAAGTTGGCAGATTTACATGGAAATGTTACCTATTCTGTTACATTATCGAATCCAGTTGTTAAAAGTTCGCGAAAGTGAATGGATATGTCATAAAAGGCCGTTTGAATATCGTAGTGGCTATCGAAGGATGTAGAATTTTTAAACATTTCCATACATAAAATGGCCGCCAATTACGATAATTTTTAATTGATCCTGATAGATGAGTGGTCAGATGATCGACCGATAATGGAAGTAAAGTTCAATCGGTCGTGGTTAGTACTTGTATGGGTGACAACCTGGGAAAAGCAGCGGGTGACACTTTTTTGAGTTTTTGCAGTCTGCACCTATTTGGTCCAAGCTGTTAAAACAGCGTGCAAAGTTCTCCAAAGCGATTCCAAAGTTGCTAGATTTGTTTGTTTATTTGACCTAAGTTGTTGTTATATCGAACCCTGCAGTTATAAAGTATGAAAAATGACTAAAATCCATTTGAAACCTCCCATGTTAGCAGACTGTCATATGAGCCGGCCGTAAAATAAACAAACACATACTAAAAATGTTAAAAGCGATTGAAAAGTTGGTGGATTTGCGTGTATATTCTCCCTAAGTCATTTCATATAGAACCCCGCAGTTAAATTTAGAACAAAATTATGTAAAAGTCTAAAACAGCTGTTTATGTTGGCACATTGTACCACTACCCAAGCGCAAAGTGATTAACAAAGTGCTTACAAAATTGTCAAAAGCTTGTGCAAAGTTGGCAGATTTACATGGAAATGTTACCTATTCTGTTACATTATCGAATCCAGTTGTTAAAAGTTCGCGAAAGTGAATGGATATGTCATAAAAGGCCGTTTGAATATCGTAGTGGCCCTCGAAGGATGTAGAATTTTTAAACATTTCCATACATAAAATGGCCGCCAATTACGATAATTTTTAAATGATCCTGATAGATGAGTGGTCAGATGATCGACCGATAATGGAAGTGAAGTTCAATCGGTCGTGGTTAGTACTTGCATGGGTGACAACCTGAGAAAACCAGCGAGTGACACATTTTTGAGTTTTTGCAGTCTGCACCTATTTGGTCCAAGCTGTTAAAACAGCGTGCAAAGTTCTCCAAAGCGATTCCAAAGTTGCTAGATTTGTTTGTTTATTTGACCTAAGTTGTTGTTATATCGAACCCTGCAGTTATAAAGTATGAAAAATGACTAAAATCCATTTGAAACCTCCCATGTTAGCAGAATGTCATATGAACCGGCCGTAAAATATACAAATACATCCTAAAAATGTTAAATGCGATTGAAAAGTTGGTGGATTTGCGTGTATATTCCCCCTAAGTCATTTCATATAGAACCCCGCAGTTAAATTTAGAACAAAATTATGTAAAAGTCTAAAACAGCTATTTATGTTGGCACATTGTACCACTACCCAAGCGCAAAGTGATTAAAAAGCGCTTACAAAGTTGTGAAAAGCTTGTGAAAGTTGGCAGATTTACATGGAAATGTTACGTATTCTGTTACATTAACGAATCCAGTTGTTAAAAGTTCGCAAAAAAGAATGAATATGTCATAAAAGGCCGTTTGAATATCGTAGTGGCTCTCGAAGGATGTAGAATTTTTAAACATTTCCATACATTAAATGACCGCCAATTACGATAATTTATAAATGACCCCAATAGATGAGTGGTCAGATGATCGACCGATAATGTAAGTATAGTTCAATCAGTCGTGGTTAGTACTTGCATTGGTGACAACCTGAGAAAACCAGCGGATGACACTTTTTTGAGTTTTTGCAGTCTGCACCTATTTGGTCCAATCTGTTAAAACAGCGTGCAAAGTCACCAAAGCGATTCCAAAGTTGCTAGATTTGTTTTCTTTATTTGACATAAGTTGTTGTTATATCGAACCCTGCAGTTATAATGTATGAAAAATGACTAAAATGCATTTGAAACCTCCCATGTTAGCAGAATGTCATATGAGCCGGCCGTAAAATAAACAAACACATACTAAAAATGTTAAAAGCGATTGAAAAGTTGGTGGATTTGCGTGTATATTCTCCCTAAGTCATTTCATATAGAACCCCGCAGTTAAATTTAGAACAAAATTATGTAAAAGTCTAAAACAGCTGTTTATGTTGGCACATTGTACCACTACCCAAGCGCAAAGTGATTAAAAAGCGCTTACAAAGTTGTGAAAAGCTTGTGAAAGTTGGCAGATTTACATGGAAATGTTACGTATTCTGTTACATTAACGAATCCAGTTGTTAAAAGTTCGCGAAAAAGAATGGATATGTCATAAAAGGCCGTTTGAATATCGTAGTGGCTATCGAAGGATGTATAATTTTTAAACATTTCCATACATAAAATGGCCGCCAATTACGATAATTTTTAAATGATCCTGATAGATGAGTGGTCAGATGATTGACCGATAATGGAAGTGAAGTTCAATCGGTCGTGGTTAGTACTTGCATGGGTGACAACCTGAGAAAACCAGCGAGTGACACATTTTTGAGTTTTTGCAGTCTGCACCTATTTGGTCCAAGCTGTTAAAACAGCGTGCAAAGTTCTCCAAAGCGATTCCAAAGTTGCTAGATTTGTTTGTTTATTTGACCTAAGATTCCTGTTCTGTTACATTATCGAATCCAGTTGTTAAAAGTTCGCGAAAGTGAATGAATATGTCATAAAAGGCCATTTGAATATCGTAGTGGCTATCGAAGGATGTAGAATTTTTAAACATTTCCATACATAAAATGGCCGCCAATTACGATAATTTTTAAATGATCCTGATAGATGAGTGGTCAGATGATCGACCGCTAATGGAAGTGAAGTTCAATCGGTCGTGGTTAGTACTTGCATGGGTGACAACCTGAGAAAACCAGCGAGTGACACATTTTTGAGTTTTTGCAGTCTGCACCTATTTGGTCCAAGCTGTTAAAACAGCGTGCAAAGTTCTCCAAAGCGATTCCAAAGTTGCTAGATTTGTTTGTTTATTTGACCTAAGTTGTTGTTATATCGAACCCTGCAGTTATAAAGTATGAAAAATGACTAAAATCCATTTGAAACCTCCCATGTTAGCAGAATGTCATATGAACCGGCCGTAAAATATACAAATACATCCTAAAAATGTTAAATGCGATTGAAAAGTTGGTGGATTTGCGTGTATATTCCCCCTAAGTCATTTCATATAGAACCCCGCAGTTAAATTTAGAACAAAATTATGTAAAAGTCTAAAACAGCTATTTATGTTGGCACATTGTACCACTACCCAAGCGCAAAGTGATTAAAAAGCGCTTACAAAGTTGTGAAAAGCTTGTGAAAGTTGGCAGATTTACATGGAAATGTTACGTATTCTGTTACATTAACGAATCCAGTTGTTAAAAGTTCGCAAAAAAGAATGAATATGTCATAAAAGGCCGTTTGAATATCGTAGTGGCTCTCGAAGGATGTAGAATTTTTAAACATTTCCATACATTAAATGACCGCCAATTACGATAATTTATAAATGACCCCAATAGATGAGTGGTCAGATGATCGACCGATAATGTAAGTATAGTTCAATCAGTCGTGGTTAGTACTTGCATTGGTGACAACCTGAGAAAACCAGCGGATGACACTTTTTTGAGTTTTTGCAGTCTGCACCTATTTGGTCCAATCTGTTAAAACAGCGTGCAAAGTCACCAAAGCGATTCCAAAGTTGCTAGATTTGTTTTCTTTATTTGACATAAGTTGTTGTTATATCGAACCCTGCAGTTATAATGTATGAAAAATGACTAAAATGCATTTGAAACCTCCCATGTTAGCAGAATGTCATATGAGCCGGCCGTAAAATAAACAAACACATACTAAAAATGTTAAAAGCGATTGAAAAGTTGGTGGATTTGCGTGTATATTCTCCCTAAGTCATTTCATATAGAACCCCGCAGTTAAATTTAGAACAAAATTATGTAAAAGTCTAAAACAGCTGTTTATGTTGGCACATTGTACCACTACCCAAGCGCAAAGTGATTAACAAAGTGCTTACAAAATTGTCAAAAGCTCGTGCAAAGTTGGCAGATTTACATGGAAATGTTACCTATTCTGTTACATTATCGAATCCAGTTGTTAAAAGTTCGCGAAAGTGAATGGATATGTCATAAAAGGCCGTTTGAATATCGTAGTGGCTATCGAAGGATGTAGAATTTTTAAACATTTCCATACATAAAATGGCCGCCAATTACGATAATTTTTAATTGATCCTGATAGATGAGTGGTCAGATGATCGACCGATAATGGAAGTAAAGTTCAATCGGTCGTGGTTAGTACTTGTATGGGTGACAACCTGGGAAAAGCAGCGGGTGACACTTTTTTGAGTTTTTGCAGTCTGCACCTATTTGGTCCAAGCTGTTAAAACAGCGTGCAAAGTTCTCCAAAGCGATTCCAAAGTTGCTAGATTTGTTTGTTTATTTGACCTAAGTTGTTGTTATATCGAACCCTGCAGTTATAAAGTATGAAAAATGACTAAAATCCATTTGAAACCTCCCATGTTAGCAGACTGTCATATGAGCCGGCCGTAAAATAAACAAACACATACTAAAAATGTTAAAAGCGATTGAAAAGTTGGTGGATTTGCGTGTATATTCTCCCTAAGTCATTTCATATAGAACCCCGCAGTTAAATTTAGAACAAAATTATGTAAAAGTCTAAAACAGCTGTTTATGTTGGCACATTGTACCACTACCCAAGCGCAAAGTGATTAACAAAGTGCTTACAAAATTGTCAAAAGCTTGTGCAAAGTTGGCAGATTTACATGGAAATGTTACCTATTCTGTTACATTATCGAATCCAGTTGTTAAAAGTTCGCGAAAGTGAATGGATATGTCATAAAAGGCCGTTTGAATATCGTAGTGGCCCTCGAAGGATGTAGAATTTTTAAACATTTCCATACATAAAATGGCCGCCAATTACGATAATTTTTAAATGATCCTGATAGATGAGTGGTCAGATGATCGACCGATAATGGAAGTAAAGTTCAATCGGTCGTGGTTAGTACTTGTATGGGTGACAACCTGGGAAAAGCAGCGGGTGACACTTTTTTGAGTTTTTGCAGTCTGCACCTATTTGGTCCAAGCTGTTAAAACAGCGTGCAAAGTTCTCCAAAGCGATTCCAAAGTTGCTAGATTTGTTTGTTTATTTGACCTAAGTTGTTGTTATATCGAACCCTGCAGTTATAAAGTATGAAAAATGACTAAAATCCATTTGAAACCTCCCATGTTAGCAGAATGTCATATGAGCCGACCGTAAAATATACAAATACATCCTAAAAATGTTAAATGCGATTCCAAAGTTGCTAGATTTGTTTTCTTTATTTGACATAAGTTGTTGTTATATCGAACCCTGCAGTTATAAAGTATGAAAAATGACTAAAATCCATTTGAAACCTCCCATGTTAGCAGAATGTCATATGAACCGGCCGTAAAATGTGCAAATACATCTTAAAAATGTTAAAAGCGATTGAAAAGTTGGTGGATTTGCGTGTATATTCCCCTATGTCATTTCATATAGAACCCCGCAGTTAAATTTAGAACAAAATTATATAAAAGTTTAAAACAGCTATCTATGTTGGCACATTGTACCACCAGCCAAGCGCAAAGTGATTAACATTGTGCTTACAAAGTTGTCAAAATCTTGTAAAAAGTTGGCAGATTTACATGGAAATGTTACCTATTCTGTTACATTATCGAATCCAGTTGTTAAAAGTTCGCGAAAGTGAATGAATATGTCATAAAAGGCCATTTGAATATCGTAGTGGCTATCGAAGGATGTAGAATTTTTAAACATTTCCATACATTAAATGGCCGCCAATTACGATAATTTTTAAATGACACTGATAGATGAGTGGTCAGATGATCGACCGATAATGGAAGTCAAGTTCAATCGGTTGTGATTAGTACTTGCATGGGAGACAGCCTGATAAAACCAGCGGGTGACACTTTTTTGAGTTTTTGCAGTCTGCACCTATTTGGTCCAAGCTGTTAAAACAGCGTGCAAAGTTCTCCAAAGCGATTCCAAAATTGCTAGATTTGTTTGTATATTTGACCTAAGTTGTTGTTATATCGAACCATGCAGTTATAAAGTATGAAAAATGTCTAAAATCCATTTGAAACCTCTCATGTTAGCACACTGTCATATGAGCCGGCCGGTAAATGTGCAAATACATCTTAAAAATGTTAAAAGCGATTGAAAAGTTGGTGGATTTGCGTGTATATTCTCCCTAAGTCATTTCATATAGAACCCCGCAGTTAAATTTAGAACAAAATTATGTAAAAGTCTGAAACAGCTGTTTATGTTGGCACATTGTACCACTACCCAAGCGCAAAGTGATTAACAAAGTGCTTACAAAATTGTCAAAAGCTCGTGCAAAGTTGGCAGATTTACATTGAAATGTTACCTATTCTGTTACATTATAGAGTCCAGTTGTTAAAAATTCGCGAAAGTGAATGAATATGTCATAAAAGGCCGTTTGAATATCGTAGTGGCCCTCGAAGGATGTAGAATTTTTAAACATTTCCATACATAAAATGGCCGCCAATTACGATAATTTTTAAATGATCCTGATAGATGAGTGGTCAGATGATCGACCGATAATGGAAGTGAAGTTCAATCGGTCGTGGTTAGTACTTGCATGGGTGACAACCTGAGAAAACCAGCGAGTGACACATTTTTGAGTTTTTGCAGTCTGCACCTATTTGGTCCAAGCTGTTAAAACAGCGTGCAAAGTTCTCCAAAGCGATTCCAAAGTTGCTAGATTTGTTTGTTTATTTGACCTAAGTTGTTGTTATATCGAACCCTGCAGTTATAAAGTATGAAAAATGACTAAAATCCATTTGAAACCTCCCATGTTAGCAGAATGTCATATGAACCGGCCGTAAAATATACAAATACATCCTAAAAATGTTAAATGCGATTGAAAAGTTGGTGGATTTGCGTGTATATTCCCCCTAAGTCATTTCATATAGAACCCCGCAGTTAAATTTAGAACAAAATTATGTAAAAGTCTAAAACAGCTATTTATGTTGGCACATTGTACCACTACCCAAGCGCAAAGTGATTAAAAAGCGCTTACAAAGTTGTGAAAAGCTTGTGAAAGTTGGCAGATTTACATGGAAATGTTACGTATTCTGTTACATTAACGAATCCAGTTGTTAAAAGTTCGCAAAAAAGAATGAATATGTCATAAAAGGCCGTTTGAATATCGTAGTGGCTCTCGAAGGATGTAGAATTTTTAAACATTTCCATACATTAAATGACCGCCAATTACGATAATTTATAAATGACCCCAATAGATAAGTGGTCAGATGATCGACCGATAATGTAAGTATAGTTCAATCAGTCGTGGTTAGTACTTGCATTGGTGACAACCTGAGAAAACCAGCGGATGACACTTTTTTGAGTTTTTGCAGTCTGCACCTATTTGGTCCAATCTGTTAAAACAGCGTGCAAAGTCACCAAAGCGATTCCAAAGTTGCTAGATTTGTTTTCTTTATTTGACATAAGTTGTTGTTATATCGAACCCTGCAGTTATAATGTATGAAAAATGACTAAAATGCATTTGAAACCTCCCATGTTAGCAGAATGTCATATGAGCCGGCCGTAAAATAAACAAACACATACTAAAAATGTTAAAAGCGATTGAAAAGTTGGTGGATTTGCGTGTATATTCTCCCTAAGTCATTTCATATAGAACCCCGCAGTTAAATTTAGAACAAAATTATGTAAAAGTCTAAAACAGCTGTTTATGTTGGCACATTGTACCACTACCCAAGCGCAAAGTGATTAACAAAGTGCTTACAAAATTGTCAAAAGCTCGTGCAAAGTTGGCAGATTTACATGGAAATGTTACCTATTCTGTTACATTATCGAATCCAGTTGTTAAAAATTCGCGAAAGTGAATGGATATGTCATAAAAGGCCGTTTGAATATCGTAGTGGCTATCGAAGGATGTAGAATTTTTAAACATTTCCATACATAAAATGGCCGCCAATTACGATAATTTTTAATTGATCCTGATAGATGAGTGGTCAGATGATCGACCGATAATGGAAGTAAAGTTCTATCGGTCGTGGTTAGTACTTGTATGGGTGACAACCTGGGAAAAGCAGCGGGTGACACTTTTTTGAGTTTTTGCAGTCTGCACCTATTTGGTCCAAGCTGTTAAAACAGCGTGCAAAGTTCTCCAAAGCGATTCCAAAGTTGCTAGATTTGTTTGTTTATTTGACCTAAGTTGTTGTTATATCGAACCCTGCAGTTATAAAGTATGAAAAATGACTAAAATCCATTTGAAACCTCCCATGTTAGCAGACTGTCATATGAGCCGGCCGTAAAATAAACAAACACATACTAAAAATGTTAAAAGCGATTGAAAAGTTGGTGGATTTGCGTGTATATTCTCCCTAAGTCATTTCATATAGAACCCGGCAGTTAAATTTAGAACAAAATTATGTAAAAGTCTAAAACAGCTGTTTATGTTGGCACATTGTACCACTACCCAAGCGCAAAGTGATTAACAAAGTGCTTACAAAATTGTCAAAAGCTCGTGCAAAGTTGGCAGATTTACATGGAAATGTTACCTATTCTGTTACATTATCGAATCCAGTTGTTAAAAGTTCGCGAAAGTGAATGGATATGTCATAAAAGGCCGTTTGAATATCGTAGTGGCCCTCGAAGGATGTAGAATTTTTAAACATTTCCATACATAAAATGGCCGCCAATTACGATAATTTTTAAATGATCCTGATAGATGAGTGGTCAGATGATCGACCGATAATGGAAGTAAAGTTCAATCGGTCGTGGTTAGTACTTGTATGGGTGACAACCTGGGAAAAGCAGCGGGTGACACTTTTTTGAGTTTTTGCAGTCTGCACCTATTTGGTCCAAGCTGTTAAAACAGCGTGCAAAGTTCTCCAAAGCGATTCCAAAGTTGCTAGATTTGTTTGTTTATTTGACCTAAGTTGTTGTTATATCGAACCCTGCAGTTATAAAGTATGAAAAATGACTAAAATCCATTTGAAACCTCCCATGTTAGCAGAATGTCATATGAGCCGACCGTAAAATATACAAATACATCCTAAAAATGTTAAATGCGATTCCAAAGTTGCTAGATTTGTTTTCTTTATTTGACATAAGTTGTTGTTATATCGAACCCTGCAGTTATAAAGTATGAAAAATGACTAAAATCCATTTGAAACCTCCCATGTTAGCAGAATGTCATATGAACCGGCCGTAAAATGTGCAAATACATCTTAAAAATGTTAAAAGCGATTGAAAAGTTGGTGGATTTGCGTGTATATTCCCCTATGTCATTTCATATAGAACCCCGCAGTTAAATTTAGAACAAAATTATATAAAAGTTTAAAACAGCTATCTATGTTGGCACATTGTACCACCAGCCAAGCGCAAAGTGATTAACATTGTGCTTACAAAGTTGTCAAAATCTTGTAAAAAGTTGGCAGATTTACATGGAAATGTTACCTATTCTGTTACATTATCGAATCCAGTTGTTAAAAGTTCGCGAAAGTGAATGAATATGTCATAAAAGGCCATTTGAATATCGTAGTGGCTATCGAAGGATGTAGAATTTTTAAACATTTCCATACATTAAATGGCCGCCAATTACGATAATTTTTAAATGACACTGATAGATGAGTGGTCAGATGATCGACCAATAATGGAAGTAAAGTTCAATCGGTCGTGGTTAGTACTTGCATGGGAGACAACCTGAGAAAACCAGCGGGTGACACTTTTTTGAGTTTTTGCAGACTGCACCTATTTGGTCCAAGCTGTTAAAACAGCGTGCAAAGTTCTCCAAAGCGATTCCAAAGTTGCTAGAATTGTTTGTATATTTGACCTAAGTTGTTGTTATATCGAACCATGCAGTTATATAGTATGTAAAATGACTAAAATCCATATGAAACCTCCCATGTTAGCAGACTGTCATATGAGCCGGCCGTAAAATGAACAAACACATACTAAAAATGTTAAAAGCGATTGAAAAGTTGGTGGATTTGCGTGTATATTCCCCCTATGTCATTTCATGTAGAACCCCGCAAAATTATGTAAAAGTTTAAAAAAGCTATTTATGTTGGCACATTGTACCACTACCCAAGCGCAAAGTGACTAACAAAGTGCTTACAAAGTTGTGAAAATCTTTTGAAAAGTTGGCGGATTTACATGGAAATGTTACCTATTCTGTTACATTATCGAATCCAGTTGTTAAAAGTTCGCGAAAGTGAATGGATATGTCATAAAAGGCCGTTTGAATATCGTAGTGGCTATCGAAGGATGTAGAATTTTTAAACATTTCCATACATAAAATGGCCGCCAATTACGATAATTTTTAAATGATCCTGATAGATGAGTGGTCAGATGATCGACCGATAATGGAAGTGAAGTTCAATCGGTCGTGGTTAGTACTTGTATGGGTGACAACCTGGGAAAAGCAGCGGGTGACACTTTTTTGAGTTTTTGCAGTCTGCACCTATTTGGTCCAAGCTGTTAAAACAGCGTGCAAAGTTCTCCAAAGCGATTCCAAAGTTGCTAGATTTGTTTGTTTATTTGACCTAAGTTGCTGTTATATCGAACCCTGCAGTTATAAAGTATGAAAAATGACTAAAATCCATTTGAAACCTCCCATGTTAGCAGACTGTCATATGAGCCGGCCGTAAAATAAACAAACACATACTAAAAATGTTAAAAGCGATTGAAAAGTTGGTGGATTTGCGTGTATATTCTCCCTAAGTCATTTCATATAGAACCCCGCAGTTAAATTTAGAACAAAATTATGTAAAAGTCTAAAACAGCTGTTTATGTTGGCACATTGTACCACTACCCAAGCGCAAAGTGATTAACAAAGTGCTTACAAAATTGTCAAAAGCTTGTGCAAAGTTGGCAGATTTACATGGAAATGTTACCTATTCTGTTACATTATCGAATCCAGTTGTTAAAAGTTCGCGAAAGTGAATGGATATGTCATAAAAGGCCGTTTGAATATCGTAGTGGCCCTCGAAGGATGTAGAATTTTTAAACATTTCCATACATAAAATGGCCGCCAATTACGATAATTTTTAAATGATCCTGATAGATGAGTGGTCAGATGATCGACCGATAATGGAAGTGAAGTTCAATCGGTCGTGGTTAGTACTTGCATGGGTGACAACCTGAGAAAACCAGCGAGTGACACATTTTTGAGTTTTTGCAGTCTGCACCTATTTGGTCCAAGCTGTTAAAACAGCGTGCAAAGTTCTCCAAAGCGATTCCAAAGTTGCTAGATTTGTTTTCTTTATTTGACATAAGTTGTTGTTATATCGAACCCTGCAGTTATAATGTATGAAAAATGACTAAAATGCATTTGAAACCTCCCATGTTAGCAGAATGTCATATGAGCCGGCCGTAAAATAAACAAACACATACTAAAAATGTTAAAAGCGATTGAAAAGTTGGTGGATTTGCGTGTATATTCTCCCTAAGTCATTTCATATAGAACCCCGCAGTTAAATTTAGAACAAAATTATGTAAAAGTCTAAAACAGCTGTTTATGTTGGCACATTGTACCACTACCCAAGCGCAAAGTGATTAACAAAGTGCTTACAAAATTGTCAAAAGCTCGTGCAAAGTTGGCAGATTTACATGGAAATGTTACCTATTCTGTTACATTATCGAATCCAGTTGTTAAAAGTTCGCGAAAGTGAATGGATATGTCATAAAAGGCCGTTTGAATATCGTAGTGGCTATCGAAGGATGTAGAATTTTTAAACATTTCCATACATAAAATGGCCGCCAATTACGATAATTTTTAATTGATCCTGATAGATGAGTGGTCAGATGATCGACCGATAATGGAAGTAAAGTTCAATCGGTCGTGGTTAGTACTTGTATGGGTGACAACCTGGGAAAAGCAGCGGGTGACACTTTTTTGAGTTTTTGCAGTCTGCACCTATTTGGTCCAAGCTGTTAAAACAGCGTGCAAAGTTCTCCAAAGCGATTCCAAAGTTGCTAGATTTGTTTGTTTATTTGACCTAAGTTGTTGTTATATCGAACCCTGCAGTTATAAAGTATGAAAAATGACTAAAATCCATTTGAAACCTCCCATGTTAGCAGACTGTCATATGAGCCGGCCGTAAAATAAACAAACACATACTAAAAATGTTAAAAGCGATTGAAAAGTTGGTGGATTTGCGTGTATATTCTCCCTAAGTCATTTCATATAGAACCCCGCAGTTAAATTTAGAACAAAATTATGTAAAAGTCTAAAACAGCTGTTTATGTTGGCACATTGTACCACTACCCAAGCGCAAAGTGATTAACAAAGTGCTTACAAAATTGTCAAAAGCTTGTGCAAAGTTGGCAGATTTACATGGAAATGTTACCTATTCTGTTACATTATCGAATCCAGTTGTTAAAAGTTCGCGAAAGTGAATGGATATGTCATAAAAGGCCGTTTGAATATCGTAGTGGCCCTCGAAGGATGTAGAATTTTTAAACATTTCCATACATAAAATGGCCGCCAATTACGATAATATTTAAATGATCCTGATAGATGAGTGGTCAGATGATCGACCGATAATGGAAGTGAAGTTCAATCGGTCGTGGTTAGTACTTGCATGGGTGACAACCTGAGAAAACCAGCGAGTGACACATTTGTGAGTTTTTGCAGTCTGCACCTATTTGGTCCAAGCTGTTAAAACAGCGTGCAAAGTTCTCCAAAGCGATTCCAAAGTTGCTAGATTTGTTTTCTTTATTTGACATAAGTTGTTGTTATATCGAACCCTGCAGTTATAATGTATGAAAAATGACTAAAATGCATTTGAAACCTCCCATGTTAGCAGAATGTCATATGAGCCGGCCGTAAAATAAACAAACACATACTAAAAATGTTAAAAGCGATTGAAAAGTTGGTGGATTTGCGTGTATATTCTCCCTAAGTCATTTCATATAGAACCCCGCAGTTAAATTTAGAACAAAATTATGTAAACGTCTAAAACAGCTGTTTATGTTGGCACATTGTACCACTACCCAAGCGCAAAGTGATTAACAAAGTGCTTACAAAATTGTCAAAAGCTCGTGCAAAGTTGGCAGATTTACATGGAAATGTTACCTATTCTGTTACATTATCGAATCCAGTTGTTAAAAGTTCGCGAAAGTGAATGGATATGTCATAAAAGGCCGTTTGAATATCGTAGTGGCTATCGAAGGATGTAGAATTTTTAAACATTTCCATACATAAAATGGCCGCCAATTACGATAATTTTTAATTGATCCTGATAGATGAGTGGTCAGATGATCGACCGATAATGGAAGTAAAGTTCAATCGGTCGTGGTTAGTACTTGTATGGGTGACAACCTGGGAAAAGCAGCGGGTGACACTTTTTTGAGTTTTTGCAGTCTGCACCTATTTGGTCCAAGCTGTTAAAACAGCGTGCAAAGTTCTCCAAAGCGATTCCAAAGTTGCTAGATTTGTTTGTTTATTTGACCTAAGTTGTTGTTATATCGAACCCTGCAGTTATAAAGTATGAAAAATGACTAAAATCCATTTGAAACCTCCCATGTTAGCAGACTGTCATATGAGCCGGCCGTAAAATAAACAAACACATACTAAAAATGTTAAAAGCGATTGAAAAGTTGGTGGATTTGCGTGTATATTCTCCCTAAGTCATTTCATATAGAACCCCGCAGTTAAATTTAGAACAAAATTATGTAAAAGTCTAAAACAGCTGTTTATGTTGGCACATTGTACCACTACCCAAGCGCAAAGTGATTAACAAAGTGCTTACAAAATTGTCAAAAGCTTGTGCAAAGTTGGCAGATTTACATGGAAATGTTACCTATTCTGTTACATTATCGAATCCAGTTGTTAAAAGTTCGCGAAAGTGAATGGATATGTCATAAAAGGCCGTTTGAATATCGTAGTGGCCCTCGAAGGATGTAGAATTTTTAAACATTTCCATACATAAAATGGCCGCCAATTACGATAATTTTTAAATGATCCTGATAGATGAGTGGTCAGATGATCGACCGATAATGGAAGTGAAGTTCAATCGGTCGTGGTTAGTACTTGCATGGGTGACAACCTGAGAAAACCAGCGAGTGACACATTTTTGAGTTTTTGCAGTCTGCACCTATTTGGTCCAAGCTGTTAAAACAGCGTGCAAAGTTCTCCAAAGCGATTCCAAAGTTGCTAGATTTGTTTTCTTTATTTGACATAAGTTGTTGTTATATCGAACCCTGCAGTTATAATGTATGAAAAATGACTAAAATGCATTTGAAACCTCCCATGTTAGCAGAATGTCATATGAGCCGGCCGGTAAATGTGCAAATACATCTTAAAAATGTTAAAAGCGATTGAAAAGTTGGTGGATTTGCGTGTATATTCTCCCTAAGTCATTTCATATAGAACCCCGCAGTTAAATTTAGAACAAAATTATGTAAAAGTCTGAAACAGCTGTTTATGTTGGCACATTGTACCACTACCCAAGCGCAAAGTGATTAACAAAGTGCTTACAAAATTGTCAAAAGCTCGTGCAAAGTTGGCAGATTTACATTGAAATGTTACCTATTCTGTTACATTATAGAGTCCAGATGTTAAAAATTCGTGAAAGTGAATGAATATGTCATAAAAGGCCGTTTGAATATCGTAGTGGCCCTCGAAGGATGTAGAATTTTTAAACATTTCCATACATTAAATGGCCGCCAATTACGATAATTTTGAAATGACCCTGATAGACGAGTGGTCAGGTGATCGACTGATAATGGAAGTAAAGTTCAATCGGTGGTGGTTAGTACTTGCATGGGTGACAACCTGAGAAAAGCAGCGGGTGACACTTTTTTGAGTTTTTGCAGTCTGCACCTATTTGGTCCAAGCTGTTAAAACAGCGTGCAAAGTTCTCCAAAGCGATTCCAAAGTTGCTAGATTTGTTTTCTTTATTTGACATAAGTTGTTGTTATATCGAACCCTGCAGTTATAATGTATGAAAAATGACTAAAATGCATTTGAAACCTCCCATGTTAGCAGAATGTCATATGAGCCGGCCGTAAAATGTGCAAATACATCTTTAAAATGTTAAAAGCGATTGAAAAGTTGGTGGATTTGCGTGTATATTCCCCCTATGTCATTTCATATAGAACCCCACAGTTAAATTTAGAACAAAACTATGTAAAAGTTTAAAACAGCTATTTATGTTGGCACATTGTACCACTACCCAAGCGCAAAGTGATTAACAAAGTGCTTACAAAATTGTCAAAAGCTCGTGCAAAGTTGGCAGATTTACATGGAAATGTTACCTATTCTGTTACATTATCGAATCCAGTTGTTAAAAGTTCGCGAAAGTGAATGGATATGTCATAAAAGGCCGTTTGAATATCGTAGTGGCTATCGAAGGATGTAGAATTTTTAAACATTTCCATACATAAAATGGCCGCCAATTACGATAATTTTTAATTGATCCTGATAGATGAGTGGTCAGATGATCGACCGATAATGGAAGTAAAGTTCAATCGGTCGTGGTTAGTACTTGTATGGGTGACAACCTGGGAAAAGCCGCGGGTGACACTTTTTTGAGTTTTTGCAGTCTGCACCTATTTGGTCCAAGCTGTTAAAACAGCGTGCAAAGTTCTCCAAAGCGATTCCAAAGTTGCTAGATTTGTTTGTTTATTTGACCTAAGTTGTTGTTATATCGAACCCTGCAGTTATAAAGTATGAAAAATGACTAAAATCCATTTGAAACCTCCCATGTTAGCAGAATGTCATATGAACCGGCCGTAAAATATACAAATACATCCTAAAAATGTTAAATGCGATTGAAAAGTTGGTGGATTTGCGTGTATATTCCCCTTAAGTCATTTCATATAGAACACCGCAGTTAAATTTAGAACAAAATTATGTAAAAGTCTAAAACAGCTATTTATGTTGGCACATTGTACCACTACCCAAGCGCAAAGTGATTAACAAAGTGCTTACAAAATTGTCAAAAGCTCGTGCAAAGTTGGCAGATTTACATGGAAATGTTACCTATTCTGTTACATTATCGAATCCAGTTGTTAAAAGTTCGCGAAAGTGAATGGATATGTCATAAAAGGCCGTTTGAATATCGTAGTGGCCCTCGAAGGATGTAGAATTTTTAAACATTTCCATACATAAAATGGCCGCCAATTACGATAATTTTTAAATGATCCTGATAGATGAGTGGTCAGATGATCGACCGATAATGGAAGTAAAGTTCAATCGGTCGTGGTTAGTACTTGTATGGGTGACAACCTGGGAAAAGCAGCGGGTGACACTTTTTTGAGTTTTTGCAGTCTGCACCTATTTGGTCCAAGCTGTTAAAACAGCGTGCAAAGTTCTCCAAAGCGATTCCAAAGTTGCTAGATTTGTTTGTTTATTTGACCTAAGTTGTTGTTATATCGAACCCTGCAGTTATAAAGTATGAAAAATGACTAAAATCCATTTGAAACCTCCCATGTTAGCAGAATGTCATATGAACCGGCCGTAAAATGTGCAAATACATCCTAAAAATGTTAAATGCGATTGAAAAGTTGGTGGATTTGCGTGTATACTTCCCCTAAGTCATTTCATATAGAACCCCGCAGTTAAATTTAGAACAAAATTATGTAAAAGTCTAAAACAGCTATTTATGTTGGCACACTGTACCACTACCCAAGCGCAAAGTGATTAACAAAGTGCTTACAAAATTGTCAAAAGCTCGTGCAAAGTTGGCAGATTTACATGGAAATGTTACCTATTCTGTTACATTATCGAGTCCAGTTGTTAAGAATTCGCGAAAGTGAATTAATATGTCATAAAAGGCCGTTTGAATATCGTAGTGGCCCTCGAAGGATGTAGAATTTTTAAACATTTCCATATATTAAATGGCCGCCAATTACAATAATTTTGAAATGACCCTGATAGACGAGTGGTGAGGTGATCGACTGATAATGGAAGTAAAGTTCAATCGGACGTGGTTAGTACTTGCATGGGAGACAACCTGAGAAAAGTGCAGGTGATACTTTTTTGAGTTTTTGCAGTCTGCACCTATTTGGTCCAAGCTGTTAAAACAGCGTGCAAAGTTCTCCAAAGCGATTCCAAAATTGCTAGATTTGTTTTCTTTATTTGACATAAGTTGTTGTTATATCGAACCCTGCAGTTATAAAGTATGCAAAATGACTAAAATGCATTTGAAACCTCCCATGTTAGCAGAATGTCATATGAGCCGGCCGTAAAATGTGCAAATACATCTTAAAAATGTTAAAAGCGATTGAAAAGTTGGTGGATTTGCGTGTATATTCCCCTATGTCATTTAATATAGAACCCCGCAGTTAAATTTAGAACAAAATTATGTAAAAGTTTAAAACAGCTATCTATGTTGGCACATTGTACCACCAGCCAAGCGCAAAGTGATTAACATTGTGCTTACAAAGTTGTCAAAATCTTGTGAAAAGTTGGCAGATTTACATGGAAATGTTACCTATTCTGTTACATTATCGAATCCAGTTGTTAAAAGTTCGCGAAAGTGAATGAATATGTCATAAAAGGCCGTTTGAATATCGTAGTGGCTATCGAAGGATGTAGAATTTTTAAACATTTCCATACATTAAATGGCCGCCAATTACGATAATTTTGAAATGACCCTGATAGACGAGTGGTCAGATGATCGACCGATAATGGAAGTCAAGTTCAATCGGTTGTGATTAGTACTTGCATGGGAGACAGCCTGATAAAACCAGCGGGTGACACTTTTTTGAGTTTTTGCAGTCTGCACCTATTTGGTCCAAGCTGTTAAAACAGCGTGCAAAGTTCTCCAAAGCGATTCCAAAATTGCTAGATTTGTTTGTATATTTGACCTAAGTTGTTGTTATATCGAACCATGCAGTTATAAAGTATGAAAAATGTCTAAAATCCATTTGAAACCTCTCATGTTAGCACACTGTCATATGAGCCGGCCGGTAAATGTGCAAATACATCTTAAAAATGTTAAAAGCGATTGAAAAGTTGGTGGATTTGCGTGTATATTCTCCCTAAGTCATTTCATATAGAACCCCGCAGTTAAATTTAGAACAAAATTATGTAAAAGTCTGAAACAGCTGTTTATGTTGGCACATTGTACCACTACCCAAGCGCAAAGTGATTAACAAAGTGCTTACAAAATTGTCAAAAGCTCGTGCAAAGTTGGCAGATTTACATTGAAATGTTACCTATTCTGTTACATTATAGAGTCCAGTTGTTAAAAATTCGCGAAAGTGAATGAATATGTCATAAAAGGCCGTTTGAATATCGTAGTGGCCCTCGAAGGATGTAGAATTTTTAAACATTTCCATACATAAAATGGCCGCCAATTACGATAATTTTTAATTGATCCTGATAGATGAGTGGTCAGATGATCGACCGATAATGGAAGTAAAGTTCAATCGGTCGTGGTTAGTACTTGTATGGGTGACAACCTGGGAAAAGCAGCGGGTGACACTTTTTTGAGTTTTTGCAGTCTGCACCTATTTGGTCCAAGCTGTTAAAACAGCGTGCAAAGTTCTCCAAAGCGATTCCAAAGTTGCTAGATTTGTTTGTTTATTTGACCTAAGTTGTTGTTATATCGAACCCTGCAGTTATAAAGTATGAAAAATGACTAAAATCCATTTGAAACCTCCCATGTTAGCAGACTGTCATATGAGCCGGCCGTAAAATAAACAAACACATACTAAAAATGTTAAAAGCGATTGAAAAGTTGGTGGATTTGCGTGTATATTCTCCCTAAGTCATTTCATATAGAACCCCGCAGTTAAATTTAGAACAAAATTATGTAAAAGTCTAAAACAGCTGTTTATGTTGGCACATTGTACCACTACCCAAGCGCAAAGTGATTAACAAAGTGCTTACAAAATTGTCAAAAGCTTGTGCAAAGTTGGCAGATTTACATGGAAATGTTACCTATTCTGTTACATTATCGAATCCAGTTGTTAAAAGTTCGCGAAAGTGAATGGATATGTCATAAAAGGCCGTTTGAATATCGTAGTGGCCCTCGAAGGATGTAGAATTTTTAAACATTTCCATACATAAAATGGCCGCCAATTACGATAATTTTTAAATGATCCTGATAGATGAGTGGTCAGATGATCGACCGATAATGGAAGTGAAGTTCAATCGGTCGTGGTTAGTACTTGCATGGGTGACAACCTGAGAAAACCAGCGAGTGACACATTTTTGAGTTTTTGCAGTCTGCACCTATTTGGTCCAAGCTGTTAAAACAGCGTGCAAAGTTCTCCAAAGCGATTCCAAAGTTGCTAGATTTGTTTGTTTATTTGACCTAAGTTGTTGTTATATCGAACCCTGCAGTTATAAAGTATGAAAAATGACTAAAATCCATTTGAAACCTCCCATGTTAGCAGAATGTCATATGAACCGGCCGTAAAATATACAAATACTTCCTAAAAATGTTAAATGCGATTGAAAAGTTGGTGGATTTGCGTGTATATTCCCCCTAAGTCATTTCATATAGAACCCCGCAGTTAAATTTAGAACAAAATTATGTAAAAGTCTAAAACAGCTATTTATGTTGGCACATTGTACCACTACCCAAGCGCAAAGTGATTAAAAAGCGCTTACAAAGTTGTGAAAAGCTTGTGAAAGTTGGCAGATTTACATGGAAATGTTACGTATTCTGTTACATTAACGAATCCAGTTGTTAAAAGTTCGCAAAAAAGAATGAATATGTCATAAAAGGCCGTTTGAATATCGTAGTGGCTCTCGAAGGATGTAGAATTTTTAAACATTTCCATACATTAAATGACCGCCAATTACGATAATTTATAAATGACCCCAATAGATGAGTGGTCAGATGATCGACCGATAATGTAAGTATAGTTCAATCAGTCGTGGTTAGTACTTGCATTGGTGACAACCTGAGAAAACCAGCGGATGACACTTTTTTGAGTTTTTGCAGTCTGCACCTATTTGGTCCAATCTGTTAAAACAGCGTGCAAAGTCACCAAAGCGATTCCAAAGTTGCTAGATTTGTTTTCTTTATTTGACATAAGTTGTTGTTATATCGAACCCTGCAGTTATAATGTATGAAAAATGACTAAAATGCATTTGAAACCTCCCATGTTAGCAGAATGTCATATGAGCCGGCCGTAAAATAAACAAACACATACTAAAAATGTTAAAAGCGATTGAAAAGTTGGTGGATTTGCGTGTATATTCTCCCTAAGTCATTTCATATAGAACCCCGCAGTTAAATTTAGAACAAAATTATGTAAAAGTCTAAAACAGCTGTTTATGTTGGCACATTGTACCACTACCCAAGCGCAAAGTGATTAACAAAGTGCTTACAAAATTGTCAAAAGCTCGTGCAAAGTTGGCAGATTTACATGGAAATGTTACCTATTCTGTTACATTATCGAATCCAGTTGTTAAAAATTCGCGAAAGTGAATGGATATGTCATAAAAGGCCGTTTGAATATCGTAGTGGCTATCGAAGGATGTAGAATTTTTAAACATTTCCATACATAAAATGGCCGCCAATTACGATAATTTTTAATTGATCCTGATAGATGAGTGGTCAGATGATCGACCGATAATGGAAGTAAAGTTCAATCGGTCGTGGTTAGTACTTGTATGGGTGACAACCTGGGAAAAGCAGCGGGTGACACTTTTTTGAGTTTTTGCAGTCTGCACCTATTTGGTCCAAGCTGTTAAAACAGCGTGCAAAGTTCTCCAAAGCGATTCCAAAGTTGCTAGATTTGTTTGTTTATTTGACCTAAGTTGTTGTTATATCGAACCCTGCAGTTATAAAGTATGAAAAATGACTAAAATCCATTTGAAACCTCCCATGTTAGCAGACTGTCATATGAGCCGGCCGTAAAATAAACAAACACATACTAAAAATGTTAAAAGCGATTGAAAAGTTGGTGGATTTGCGTGTATATTCTCCCTAAGTCATTTCATATAGAACCCCGCAGTTAAATTTAGAACAAAATTATGTAAAAGTCTAAAACAGCTGTTTATGTTGGCACATTGTACCACTACCCAAGCGCAAGGTGATTAACAAAGTGCTTACAAAATTGTCAAAAGCTCGTGCAAAGTTGGCAGATTTACATGGAAATGTTACCTATTCTGTTACATTATCGAATCCAGTTGTTAAAAGTTCGCGAAAGTGAATGGATATGTCATAAAAGGCCGTTTGAATATCGTAGTGGCCCTCGAAGGATGTAGAATTTTTAAACATTTCCATACATAAAATGGCCGCCAATTACGATAATTTTTAAATGATCCTGATAGATGAGTGGTCAGATGATCGACCGATAATGGAAGTAAAGTTCAATCGGTCGTGGTTAGTACTTGTATGGGTGACAACCTGGGAAAAGCAGCGGGTGACACTTTTTTGAGTTTTTGCAGTCTGCACCTATTTGGTCCAAGCTGTTAAAACAGCGTGCAAAGTTCTCCAAAGCGATTCCAAAGTTGCTAGATTTGTTTGTTTATTTGACCTAAGTTGTTGTTATATCGAACCCTGCAGTTATAAAGTATGAAAAATGACTAAAATCCATTTGAAACCTCCCATGTTAGCAGAATGTCATATGAGCCGACCGTAAAATATACAAATACATCCTAAAAATGTTAAATGCGATTCCAAAGTTGCTAGATTTGTTTTCTTTATTTGACATAAGTTGTTGTTATATCGAACCCTGCAGTTATAAAGTATGAAAAATGACTAAAATCCATTTGAAACCTCCCATGTTAGCAGAATGTCATATGAACCGGCCGTAAAATGTGCAAATACATCTTAAAAATGTTAAAAGCGATTGAAAAGTTGGTGGATTTGCGTGTATATTCCCCTATGTCATTTCATATAGAACCCCGCAGTTAAATTTAGAACAAAATTATGTAAAAGTTTAAAACAGCTATCTATGTTGGCACATTGTACCACCAGCCAAGCGCAAAGTGATTAACATTGTGCTTACAAAGTTGTCAAAATCTTGTAAAAAGTTGGCAGATTTACATGGAAATGTTACCTATTCTGTTACATTATCGAATCCAGTTGTTAAAAGTTCGCGAAAGTGAATGAATATGTCATAAAAGGCCATTTGAATATCGTAGTGGCTATCGAAGGATGTAGAATTTTTAAACATTTCCATACATTAAATGGCCGCCAATTACGATAATTTTTAAATGACACTGATAGATGAGTGGTCAGATGATCGACCGATAATGGAAGTCAAGTTCAATCGGTTGTGATTAGTACTTGCATGGGAGACAGCCTGATAAAACCAGCGGGTGACACTTTTTTGAGTTTTTGCAGTCTGCACCTATTTGGTCCAAGCTGTTAAAACAGCGTGCAAAGTTCTCCAAAGCGATTCCAAAATTGCTAGATTTGTTTGTATATTTGACCTAAGTTGTTGTTATATCGAACCATGCAGTTATAAAGTATGAAAAATGTCTAAAATCCATTTGAAACCTCTCATGTTAGCACACTGTCATATGAGCCGGCCGGTAAATGTGCAAATACATCTTAAAAATGTTAAAAGCGATTGAAAAGTTGGTGGATTTGCGTGTATATTCTCCCTAAGTCATTTCATATAGAACCCCGCAGTTAAATTTAGAACAAAATTATGTAAAAGTCTAAAACAGCTGTTTATGTTGGCACATTGTACCACTACCCAAGCGCAAAGTGATTAACAAAGTGCTTACAAAATTGTCAAAAGCTCGTGCAAAGTTGGCAGATTTACATTGAAATGTTACCTATTCTGTTACATTATCGAGTCCAGTTGTTAAAAATTCGCGAAAGTGAATGAATATGTCATAAAAGGCCGTTTGAATATCGTAGTGGCCCTCGAAGGATGTAGAATTTTTAAACATTCCCATACATTAAATGGCCGCCAATTACGATAATTTTGAAATGACCCTGATAGACGAGTGGTCAGGTGATCGACTGATAATGGAAGTAAAGTTCAATCGGACGTGGTTAGTACTTGCATGGGAGACAACCTGAGAAAAGCAGCGGGTGACACTTTTTTGAGTTTTTGCAGTCTGCACCTATTTGGTCCAAGCTGTTAAAACAGCGTGCAAAGTTCTCCAAAGCGATTCCAAAATTGCTAGATTTGTTTTTTTTATTTGACATAAGTTGTTGTTATATCGAACCCTGCAGTTATAAAGTATGGAAAATGACTAAAATGCATTTGAAACCTCCCATGTTAGCAGAATGACATATGAGCCGGCCGTAAAATGTGCAAATACATCTTAAAAATGTTAAAAGCGATTGAAAAGTTGGTGGATTTGCGTGTATATTCCCCCTATGTCATTTCATATAGAACCCCGCAGTTAAATTTAGAACAAAACTATGTAAAAGTCTAAAACAGCTATTTATGTTGGCACATTGTACCACTACCCACTACCCAAGCGCAAAGTGATTAACAAAGTGCTTACAAAGTTGTCAAAATCTTGTGAAAGGTTGGCAGATTTACATGGAAATGTTACCTATTCTGTTACATTATCGAATCCAGTTGTTAAAAGTTCGCGAAAGTGAATGAATATGTCATAAAAGGCCGTTTGAATATCGTAGTAGCTATCGAAGGATGTAGAATTTTTAAACATTTCCATACATAAAATGGCCGCCAATTACGATAATTTTTAAATGATCCTGATAGATGAGTGGTCAGATGATCGAACGATAATGGAAGTAAAGTTCAATCGGTCGTGGTAAGTACTTGCATGGGTGACATCCTGAGAAAACCATCGGGTGACACATTTTTGAGTTTTTGCAGTCTGCACCTATTTGGTCCAAGCTGTTAAAACAGCGTGCAAAGTTCTCCAATGCGATTCCAAAGTTGCTAGATTTGTTTGTTTATTTGACCTAAGTTGTTGTTATATCGAACCATGCAGTTATAAAGTATGAAAAATGAATAAAATCCATTTGAAACCTCCCATGTTAGCAGAATGTCATATGAGCCGGCCGTAAAATGTGCAAATACATCTTAAAAATGTTAAAAGCGATTGAAAAGTTTGTGGATTTGTGTGCATATTCCCTCTAAGTCATTTCATTTAGAACCTCGCAGTTAAATTTAGAACAAAATTATGTAAAAGTCTAAAACAGCTATTTATGTTGGCACATTGTACCACTACCCAAGTGCAAAGTGATTAAAAAGCGCTTACAAAGTTGTGAAAAGCTTGTGAAAGTTGGCAGATTTACATGGAAATGTTACGTATTCTGTTACATTATCGAATCCAGTTGTTAAAAGTTTGCGAAAGTGAATGAATATGTCATAAAAGGCCGTTTGAATATCGTAATGGCTATCGAAGGTTGGTGGATTTGCGTGTATATTCTCCCTAAGTCATTTCATATAGAACCCCGCAGTTAAATTTAGAACAAAATTATGTAAAAGTCTGAAACAGCTGTTTATGTTGGCACATTGTACCACTACCCAAGCGCAAAGTGATTAACAAAGTGCTTACAAAATTGTCAAAAGCTTGTGCAAATTTGGCAGATTTACATGGAAATGTTACCTATTCTGTTACATTATCGAGTCCAGTTGTTAAAAATTCGCGAAAGTGAATGAATATGTCTTAAAAGGCCGTTTGAATATCGTAGTGGCCCTCGAAGGATGTAGAATTTTTAAACATTTCCATACATTAAATGGCCACCAATTACGATAATTTTGAAATGACCCTGATAGGCGAGTGGTCAGGTGATCGACTGATAATAGAAGTAAAGTTCAATCGGTCGTGGTTAGTACGTGCATGGGAGACAACCTGAGAAAAGCAGCGGGTGACACTTTTTAGAGTTTTTGCAGTCTGCACCTATTTGGTCCAAGCTGTTAAAACAGCGTGCAAAGTCTCCAAAGCGATTCCAAAGTTGCTAGATTTGTTTGTTTATTTGACCTAAGTTGTTGTTATATCGAACCCTGCAGTTATAAAGTATGAAAAATGACTAAAATCCATATGAAACCTCCCATGTTAGCAGACTGTCATATGAGCCGGCCGTAAAATAAACAAACACATACTAAAAATGTTAAAAGCGATTAAAAAGTTGGTGGATTTGCGTGTATATTCTCCCTAAGTCATTTCATATAGAACCCCGCAGTTAAATTTAGAACAAAATTATGTAAAAGTCTAAAACAGCTGTTTATGTTGGCACATTGTACCACTACCCAAGCGCAAAGTGATTAACAAAGTGCTTACAAAATTGTCAAAAGCTCGTGCAAAGTTGGCAGATTTACATGGAAATGTTACCTATTCTGTTACATTATCGAATCCAGTTGTTAAAAGTTCGCGAAAGTGAATGGATATGTCATAAAAGGCCGTTTGAATATCGTAGTGGCTATCGAAGGATGTAGAATTTTTAAACATTTCCATACATAAAATGGCCGCCAATTACGATAATTTTTAATTGATCCTGATAGATGAGTGGTCAGATGATCGACCGATAATGGAAGTAAAGTTCAATCGGTCGTGGTTAGTACTTGTATGGGTGACAACCTGGGAAAAGCAGCGGGTGACACTTTTTTGAGTTTTTGCAGTCTGCACCTATTTGGTCCAAGCTGTTAAAACAGCGTGCAAAGTTCTCCAAAGCGATTCCAAAGTTGCTAGATTTGTTTGTTTATTTGACCTAAGTTGTTGTTATATCGAACCCTGCAGTTATAAAGTATGAAAAATGACTAAAATCCATATGAAACCTCCCATGTTAGCAGACTGTCATATGAGCCGGCCGTAAAATAAACAAACACATACTAAAAATGTTAAAAGCGATAGAAAAGTTGGTGGATTTGCGTGTATATTCTCCCTAAGTCATTTCATATAGAACTCCGCAGTTAAATTTAGAACAAAATTATGTAAAAGTCTAAAACAGCTGTTTATGTTGGCACATTGTACCACTACCCAAGCGCAAAGTGATTAACAAAGTGCTTACAAAATTGTCAAAAGCTCGTGCAAAGTTGGCAGATTTACATGGAAATGTTACCTATTCTGTTACATTATCGAATCCAGTTGTTAAAAGTTCGCGAAAGTGAATGAATATGTCATAAAAGGCCGTTTGAATATCGTAGTGGCTATCGAAGGATGTAGAATTTTTAAACATTTCCATACATAAAATGGCCGCCAATTACGATAATTTTTAAATGATCCTGATAGATGAGTGGTCAGATGATCGAACGATAATGGAAGTAAAGTTCAATCGGTCGTGGTAAGTACTTGCATGGGTGACATCCTGAGAAAACCATCGGGTGACACATTTTTGAGTTTTTGCAGTCTGCACCTATTTGGTCCAAGCTGTTAAAACAGCGTGCAAAGTTCTCCAATGCGATTCCAAAGTTGCTAGATTTGTTTGTTTATTTGACCTAAGTTGTTGTTATATCGAACCATGCAGTTATAAAGTATGAAAAATGAATAAAATCCATTTGAAACCTCCCATGTTAGCAGAATGTCATATGAGCCGGCCGTAAAATGTGCAAATACATCTTAAAAATGTTAAAAGCGATTGAAAAGTTTGTGGATTTGTGTGCATATTCCCTCTAAGTCATTTCATTTAGAACCTCGCAGTTAAATTTAGAACAAAATTATGTAAAAGTCTAAAACAGCTACTTATGTTGGCACATTGTACCACTACCCAAGTGCAAAGTGATTAAAAAGCGCTTACAAAGTTGTGAAAAGCTTGTGAAAGTTGGCAGATTTACATGGAAATGTTACGTATTCTGTTACATTATCGAATCCAGTTGTTAAAAGTTTGCGAAAGTGAATGAATATGTCATAAAAGGCCGTTTGAATATCGTAATGGCTATCGAAGGATGTAGAATTTTTAAACATTTCCATACATAAAATGGCCGCCAATTACGATAATTTTTAATTGATCCTGATAGATGAGTGGTCAGATGATCGACCGATAATGGAAGTAAAGTTCAATCGGTCGTGGTTAGTACTTGTATGGGTGACAACCTGGGAAAAGCAGCGGGTGACACTTTTTTGAGTTTTTGCAGTCTGCACCTATTTGGTCCAAGCTGTTAAAACAGCGTGCAAAGTTCTCCAAAGCGATTCCAAAGTTGCTAGATTTGTTTGTTTATTTGACCTAAGTTGTTGTTATATCGAACCCTGCAGTTATAAAGTATGAAAAATGACTAAAATCCATATGAAACCTCCCATGTTAGCAGACTGTCATATGAGCCGGCCGTAAAATAAACAAACACATACTAAAAATGTTAAAAGCGATTGAAAAGTTGGTGGATTTGCGTGTATATTCTCCCTAAGTCATTTCATATAGAACTCCGCAGTTAAATTTAGAACAAAATTATGTAAAAGTCTAAAACAGCTGTTTATGTTGGCACATTGTACCACTACCCAAGCGCAAAGTGATTAACAAAGTGCTTACAAAATTGTCAAAAGCTCGTGCAAAGTTGGCAGATTTACATGGAAATGTTACCTATTCTGTTACATTATCGAATCCAGTTGTTAAAAGTTCGCGAAAGTGAATGAATATGTCATAAAAGGCCGTTTGAATATCGTAGTGGCTATCGAAGGATGTAGAATTTTTAAACATTTCCATACATAAAATGGCCGCCAATTACGATAATTTTTAAATGATCCTGATAGATGAGTGGTCAGATGATCGAACGATAATGGAAGTAAAGTTCAATCGGTCGTGGTAAGTACTTGCATGGGTGACATCCTGAGAAAACCATCGGGTGACACATTTTTGAGTTTTTGCAGTCTGCACCTATTTGGTCCAAGCTGTTAAAACAGCGTGCAAAGTTCTCCAATGCGATTCCAAAGTTGCTAGATTTGTTTGTTTATTTGACCTAAGTTGTTGTTATATCGAACCATGCAGTTATAAAGTATGAAAAATGAATAAAATCCATTTGAAACCTCCCATGTTAGCAGAATGTCATATGAGCCGGCCGTAAAATGTGCAAATACATCTTAAAAATGTTAAAAGCGATTGAAAAGTTTGTGGATTTGTGTGCATATTCCCTCTAAGTCATTTCATTTAGAACCTCTCAGTTAAATTTAGAACAAAATTATGTAAAAGTCTAAAACAGCTATTTATGTTGGCACATTGTACCACTACCCAAGTGCAAAGTGATTAAAAAGCGCTTACAAAGTTGTGAAAAGCTTGTGAAAGTTGGCAGATTTACATGGAAATGTTACGTATTCTGTTACATTAACGAATTCAGTTGTTAAAAGTTCGCGAAAAAGAATGAATATGTCATAAAAGGCCGTTTGAATATCGTAGTGGCTCTCGAAGGATGTAGAATTTTTAAACATTTCCATACATTAAATGACCGCCAATTACGATAATTTATAAATGACCCCAATAGATGAGTGGTCAGATGATCGACCGATAATGTAAGTATAGTTCAATCAGTCGTGGTTAGTACTTGCATTGGTGACAACCTGCGAAATCCAGCGGATGACACTTTTTTGAGTTTTTGCAGTCTGCACCTATTTGGTCCAAGCTGTTAAAACAGCGTGCAAAGTCTCCAAAGCGATTCCAAAGTTGCTAGATTTGTTTTCTTTATTTGACATAAGTTGTTGTTATATCGAACCCTGCAGTTATAATGTATGAAAAATGACTAAAATGCATTTGAAACCTCCCATGTTAGCAGAATGTCATATGAGCCGGCCGTAAAATGTGCAAATACATCTTAAAAATGTTAAAAGCGATTGAAAAGTTGGTGGATTTGCGTGTATATTCCCCCTATGTCATTTCATATAGAACCCCGCAGTTAAATTTAGAACACAACTATGTAAAAGTTTAAAACAGCTATTTATGTTGGCACATTGTACCACTACCCAAGCGCAAAGTGATTAACAAAGTGCTTACAAAGTTGTCAAAATCTTGTGAAAAGTTGGCAGATTTACATGGAAATGTTACCTATTCTGTTACATTATCGAATCCAGTTGTTAAAAGTTCGCGAAAGTGAATGAATATGTCATAAAAGGCCGTTTGAATATCGTAGTAGCTATCGAAGGATGTAGAATTTTTAAACATTTCCATACATAAAATGGCCGCCAATTACGATAATTTTTAAATGATCCTGATAGATGAGTGGTCAGATGATCGAACGATAATGGAAGTAAAGTTCAATCGGTCGTGGTAAGTACTTGCATGGGTGACATCCTGAGAAAACCATCGGGTGACACATTTTTGAGTTTTTGCAGTCTGCACCTATTTGGTCCAAGCTGTTAAAACAGCGTGCAAAGTTCTCCAATGCGATTCCAAAGTTGCTAGATTTGTTTGTTTATTTGACCTAAGTTGTTGTTATATCGAACCATGCAGTTATAAAGTATGAAAAATGAATAAAATTTATTTGAAACCTCCCATGTTAGCAGAATGTCATATGAGCCGGCCGTAAAATGTGCAAATACATCTTAAAAATGTTAAAAGCGATTGAAAAGTTTGTGGATTTGTGTGCATATTCCCTCTAAGTCATTTCATTTAGAACCTCGCAGTTAAATTTAGAACAAAATTATGTAAAAGTCTAAAACAGCTATTTATGTTGGCACATTGTACCACTACCCAAGTGCAAAGTGATTAAAAAGCGCTTACAAAGTTGTGAAAAGCTTGTGAAAGTTGGCAGATTTACATGGAAATGTTACGTATTCTGTTACATTAACGAATCCAGTTGTTAAAAGTTCGCGAAAAAGAATGAATATGTCATAAAAGGCCGTTTGAATATCGTAGTGGCTCTCGAAGGATGTAGAATTTTTAAACATTTCCATACATTAAATGACCGCCAATTACGATAATTTATAAATGACCCCAATAGATGAGTGGTCAGATGATCGACCGATAATGTAAGTATAGTTCAATCAGTCGTGGTTAGTACTTGCATTGGTGACAACCTGAGAAAACCAGCGGATGACACTTTTTTGAGTTTTTGCAGTCTGCACCTATTTGGTCCAAGCTGTTAAAACAGCGTGCAAAGTTCTCCAAAGCGATTCCAAAGTTGCTAGATTTGTTTTCTTTATTTGACATAAGTTGTTGTTATATCGAACCCTGCAGTTATAATGTATGAAAAATGACTAAAATGCATTTGAAACCTCCCATGTTAGCAGAATGTCATATGAGCCGGCCGTAAAATGTGCAAATACATCTTAAAAATGTTAAAAGCGATTGAAAAGTTGGTGGATTTGCGTGTATATTCCCCCTATGTCATTTCATATAGAACCCCGGAGTTAAATTTAGAACAAAACTATGTAAAAGTTTAAAACAGCTATTTATGTTGGCACATTGTACCACTACCCAAGCGCAAAGTGATTAACAAAGTGCTTACAAAGTTGTCAAAATCTTGTGAAAAGTTGGTAGATTTACATGGAAATGTTACCTATTCTGTTACATTATCGAGTCCAGTTGTTAAAAATTCGCGAAAGTGAATGAATATGTCTTAAAAGGCCGTTTGAATATCGTAGTGGCCCTCGAAGGATGTAGAATTTTTAAACATTTCCATACATTAAATGGCCACCAATTACGATAATTTTGAAATGACCCTGATACGCGAGTGGTCAGGTGATCGACTGATAATAGAAGTAAAGTTCAATCGGTCGTGGTTAGTACGTGCATGGGAGACAACCTGAGAAAAGCAGCGGGTGACACTTTTTAGAGTTTTTGCAGTCTGCACCTATTTGGTCCAAGCTGTTAAAACAGCGTGCAAAGTCTCCAAAGCGATTCCAAAGTTGCTAGATTTGTTTGTTTATTTGACCTAAGTTGTTGTTATATCGAACCCTGCAGTTATAAAGTATGAAAAATGACTAAAATCCATATGAAACCTCCCATGTTAGCAGACTGTCATATGAGCCGGCCGTAAAATAAACAAACACATACTAAAAATGTTAAAAGCGATTGAAAAGTTGGTGGATTTGCGTGTATATTCTCCCCAAGTCATTTCATATAGAACCCCGCAGTTAAATTTAGAACAAAATTATGTAAAAGTCTAAAACAGCTGTTTATGTTGGCACATTGTACCACTACCCAAGCGCAAAGTGATTAACAAAGTGCTTACAAAATTGTCAAAAGCTCGTGCAAAGTTGGCAGATTTACATGGAAATGTTACCTATTCTGTTACATTATCGAATCCAGTTGTTAAAAGTTCGCGAAAGTGAATGGATATGTCATAAAAGGCCGTTTGAATATCGTAGTGGCTATCGAAGGATGTAGAATTTTTAAACATTTCCATACATAAAATGGCCGCCAATTACGATAATTTTTAATTGATCCTGATAGATGAGTGGTCAGATGATCGACCGATAATGGAAGTAAAGTTCAATCGGTCGTAGTTAGTACTTGTATGGGTGACAACCTGGGAAAAGCCGCGGGTGACACTTTTTTGAGTTTTTGCAGTCTGCACCTATTTGGTCCAAGCTGTTAAAACAGCGTGCAAAGTTCTCCAAAGCGATTCCAAAGTTGCTAGATTTGTTTGTTTATTTGACCTAAGTTGTTGTTATATCGAACCCTGCAGTTATAAAGTATGAAAAATGACTAAAATCCATTTGAAACCTCCCATGTTAGCAGAATGTCATATGAACCGGCCGTAAAATATACAAATACATCCTAAAAATGTTAAATGCGATTGAAAAGTTGGTGGATTTGCGTGTATATTCCCCTTAAGTCATTTCATATAGAACACCGCAGTTAAATTTAGAACAAAATTATGTAAAAGTCTAAAACAGCTATTTATGTTGGCACATTGTACCACTACCCAAGCGCAAAGTGATTAACAAAGTGCTTACAAAATTGTCAAAAGCTCGTGCAAAGTTGGCAGATTTACATGGAAATGTTACCTATTCTGTTACATTATCGAATCCAGTTGTTAAAAGTTCGCGAAAGTGAATGGATATGTCATAAAAGGCCGTTTGAATATCGTAGTGGCCCTCGAAGGATGTAGAATTTTTAAACATTTCCATACATAAAATGGCCGCCAATTACGATAATTTTTAAATGATCCTGATAGATGAGTGGTCAGATGATCGACCGATAATGGAAGTAAAGTTCAATCGGTCGTGGTTAGTACTTGTATGGGTGACAACCTGGGAAAAGCAGCGGGTGACACTTTTTTGAGTTTTTGCAGTCTGCACCTATTTGGTCCAAGCTGTTAAAACAGCGTGCAAAGTTCTCCAAAGCGATTCCAAAGTTGCTAGATTTGTTTGTTTATTTGACCTAAGTTGTTGTTATATCGAACCCTGCAGTTATAAAGTATGAAAAATGACTAAAATCCATTTGAAACCTCCCATGTTAGCAGAATGTCATATGAACCGGCCGTAAAATGTGCAAATACATCCTAAAAATGTTAAATGCGATTGAAAAGTTGGTGGATTTGCGTGTATACTTCCCCTAAGTCATTTCATATAGAACCCCGCAGTTAAATTTAGAACAAAATTATGTAAAAGTCTAAAACAGCTATTTATGTTGGCACACTGTACCACTACCCAAGCGCAAAGTGATTAACAAAGTGCTTACAAAATTGTCAAAAGCTCGTGCAAAGTTGGCAGATTTACATGGAAATGTTACCTATTCTGTTACATTATCGAGTCCAGTTGTTAAGAATTCGCGAAAGTGAATTAATATGTCATAAAAGGCCGTTTGAATATCGTAGTGGCCCTCGAAGGATGTAGAATTTTTAAACATTTCCATATATTAAATGGCCGCCAATTACAATAATTTTGAAATGACCCTGATAGACGAGTGGTGAGGTGATCGACTGATAATGGAAGTAAAGTTCAATCGGACGTGGTTAGTACTTGCATGGGAGACAACCTGAGAAAAGTGCAGGTGATACTTTTTTGAGTTTTTGCAGTCTGCACCTATTTGGTCCAAGCTGTTAAAACAGCGTGCAAAGTTCTCCAAAGCGATTCCAAAATTGCTAGATTTGTTTTCTTTATTTGACATAAGTTGTTGTTATATCGAACCCTGCAGTTATAAAGTATGCAAAATGACTAAAATGCATTTGAAACCTCCCATGTTAGCAGAATGTCATATGAGCCGGCCGTAAAATGTGCAAATACATCTTAAAAATGTTAAAAGCGATTGAAAAGTTGGTGGATTTGCGTGTATATTCCCCTATGTCATTTAATATAGAACCCCGCAGTTAAATTTAGAACAAAATTATGTAAAAGTTTAAAACAGCTATCTATGTTGGCACATTGTACCACCAGCCAAGCGCAAAGTGATTAACAAAGTGCTTACAAAATTGTCAAAAGCTCGTGCAAAGTTGGCAGATTTACATGGAAATGTTACCTATTCTGTTACATTATCGAGTCCAGTTGTTAAGAATTCGCGAAAGTGAATTAATATGTCATAAAAGGCCGTTTGAATATCGTAGTGGCCCTCGAAGGATGTAGAATTTTTAAACATTTCCATATCTTAAATGGCCGCCAATTACAATAATTTTGAAATGACCCTGATAGACGAGTGGTGAGGTGATCGACTGATAATGGAAGTAAAGTTCAATCGGACGTGGTTAGTACTTGCATGGGAGACAACCTGAGAAAAGTGCAGGTGATACTTTTTTGAGTTTTTGCAGTCTGCACCTATTTGGTCCAAGCTGTTAAAACAGCGTGCAAAGTTCTCCAAAGCGATTCCAAAATTGCTAGATTTGTTTTCTTTATTTGACATAAGTTGTTGTTATATCGAACCCTGCAGTTATAAAGTATGCAAAATGACTAAAATGCATTTGAAACCTCCCATGTTAGCAGAATGTCATATGAGCCGGCCGTAAAATGTGCAAATACATCTTAAAAATGTTAAAAGCGATTGAAAAGTTGGTGGATTTGCGTGTATATTCCCCTATGTCATTTAATATAGAACCCCGCAGTTAAATTTAGAACAAAATTATGTAAAAGTTTAAAACAGCTATCTATGTTGGCACATTGTACCACCAGCCAAGCGCAAAGTGATTAACATTGTGCTTACAAAGTTGTCAAAATCTTGTGAAAAGTTGGCAGATTTACATGGAAATGTTACCTATTCTGTTACATTATCGAATCCAGTTGTTAAAAGTTCGCGAAAGTGAATGAATATGTCATAAAAGGCCGTTTGAATATCGTAGTGGCTATCGAAGGATGTAGAATTTTTAAACATTTCCATACATTAAATGGCCGCCAATTACGATAATTTTTAAATGACACTGATAGATGAGTGGTCAGATGATCGACCGATAATGGAAGTCAAGTTCAATCGGTTGTGATTAGTACTTGCATGGGAGACAGCCTGATAAAACCAGCGGGTGACACTTTTTAGAGTTTTTGCAGTCTGCACCTATTTGGTCCAAGCTGTTAAAACAGCGTGCAAAGTCTCCAAAGCGATTCCAAAGTTGCTAGATTTGTTTGTTTATTTGACCTAAGTTGTTGTTATATCGAACCCTGCAGTTATAAAGTATGAAAAATGACTAAAATCCATATGAAACCTCCCATGTTAGCAGACTGTCATATGAGCCGGCCGTAAAATAAACAAACACATACTAAAAATGTTAAAAGCGATTGAAAAGTTGGTGGATTTGCGTGTATATTCTCCCCAAGTCATTTCATATAGAACCCCGCAGTTAAATTTAGAACAAAATTATGTAAAAGTCTAAAACAGCTGTTTATGTTGGCACATTGTACCACTACCCAAGCGCAAAGTGATTAACAAAGTGCTTACAAAATTGTCAAAAGCTCGTGCAAAGTTGGCAGATTTACATGGAAATGTTACCTATTCTGTTACATTATCGAATCCAGTTGTTAAAAGTTCGCGAAAGTGAATGGATATGTCATAAAAGGCCGTTTGAATATCGTAGTGGCTATCGAAGGATGTAGAATTTTTAAACATTTCCATACATAAAATGGCCGCCAATTACGATAATTTTTAATTGATCCTGATAGATGAGTGGTCAGATGATCGACCGATAATGGAAGTAAAGTTCAATCGGTCGTGGTTAGTACTTGTATGGGTGACAACCTGGGAAAAGCCGCGGGTGACACTTTTTTGAGTTTTTGCAGTCTGCACCTATTTGGTCCAAGCTGTTAAAACAGCGTGCAAAGTTCTCCAAAGCGATTCCAAAGTTGCTAGATTTGTTTGTTTATTTGACCTAAGTTGTTGTTATATCGAACCCTGCAGTTATAAAGTATGAAAAATGACTAAAATCCATTTGAAACCTCCCATGTTAGCAGAATGTCATATGAACCGGCCGTAAAATATACAAATACATCCTAAAAATGTTAAATGCGATTGAAAAGTTGGTGGATTTGCGTGTATATTCCCCTTAAGTCATTTCATATAGAACACCGCAGTTAAATTTAGAACAAAATTATGTAAAAGTCTAAAACAGCTATTTATGTTGGCACATTGTACCACTACCCAAGCGCAAAGTGATTAACAAAGTGCTTACAAAATTGTCAAAAGCTCGTGCAAAGTTGGCAGATTTACATGGAAATGTTACCTATTCTGTTACATTATCGAATCCAGTTGTTAAAAGTTCGCGAAAGTGAATGGATATGTCATAAAAGGCCGTTTGAATATCGTAGTGGCCCTCGAAGGATGTAGAATTTTTAAACATTTCCATACATAAAATGGCCGCCAATTACGATAATTTTTAAATGATCCTGATAGATGAGTGGTCAGATGATCGACCGATAATGGAAGTAAAGTTCAATCGGTCGTGGTTAGTACTTGTATGGGTGACAACCTGGGAAAAGCAGCGGGTGACACTTTTTTGAGTTTTTGCAGTCTGCACCTATTTGGTCCAAGCTGTTAAAACAGCGTGCAAAGTTCTCCAAAGCGATTCCAAAGTTGCTAGATTTGTTTGTTTATTTGACCTAAGTTGTTGTTATATCGAACCCTGCAGTTATAAAGTATGAAAAATGACTAAAATCCATTTGAAACCTCCCATGTTAGCAGAATGTCATATGAACCGGCCGTAAAATGTGCAAATACATCCTAAAAATGTTAAATGCGATTGAAAAGTTGGTGGATTTGCGTGTATACTTCCCCTAAGTCATTTCATATAGAACCCCGCAGTTAAATTTAGAACAAAATTATGTAAAAGTCTAAAACAGCTATTTATGTTGGCACACTGTACCACTACCCAAGCGCAAAGTGATTAACAAAGTGCTTACAAAATTGTCAAAAGCTCGTGCAAAGTTGGCAGATTTACATGGAAATGTTACCTATTCTGTTACATTATCGAGTCCAGTTGTTAAGAATTCGCGAAAGTGAATTAATATGTCATAAAAGGCCGTTTGAATATCGTAGTGGCCCTCGAAGGATGTAGAATTTTTAAACATTTCCATATATTAAATGGCCGCCAATTACAATAATTTTGAAATGACCCTGATAGACGAGTGGTGAGGTGATCGACTGATAATGGAAGTAAAGTTCAATCGGACGTGGTTAGTACTTGCATGGGAGACAACCTGAGAAAAGTGCAGGTGATACTTTTTTGAGTTTTTGCAGTCTGCACCTATTTGGTCCAAGCTGTTAAAACAGCGTGCAAAGTTCTCCAAAGCGATTCCAAAATTGCTAGATTTGTTTTCTTTATTTGACATAAGTTGTTGTTATATCGAACCCTGCAGTTATAAAGTATGCAAAATGACTAAAATGCATTTGAAACCTCCCATGTTAGCAGAATGTCATATGAGCCGGCCGTAAAATGTGCAAATACATCTTAAAAATGTTAAAAGCGATTGAAAAGTTGGTGGATTTGCGTGTATATTCCCCTATGTCATTTAATATAGAACCCCGCAGTTAAATTTAGAACAAAATTATGTAAAAGTTTAAAACAGCTATCTATGTTGGCACATTGTACCACCAGCCAAGCGCAAAGTGATTAACATTGTGCTTACAAAGTTGTCAAAATCTTGTGAAAAGTTGGCAGATTTACATGGAAATGTTACCTATTCTGTTACATTATCGAATCCAGTTGTTAAAAGTTCGCGAAAGTGAATGAATATGTCATAAAAGGCCGTTTGAATATCGTAGTGGCTATCGAAGGATGTAGAATTTTTAAACATTTCCATACATTAAATGGCCGCCAATTACGATAATTTTTAAATGACACTGATAGATGAGTGGTCAGATGATCGACCGATAATGGAAGTCAAGTTCAATCGGTTGTGATTAGTACTTGCATGGGAGACAGCCTGATAAAACCAGCGGGTGACACTTTTTAGAGTTTTTGCAGTCTGCACCTATTTGGTCCAAGCTGTTAAAACAGCGTGCAAAGTCTCCAAAGCGATTCCAAAGTTGCTAGATTTGTTTGTTTATTTGACCTAAGTTGTTGTTATATCGAACCCTGCAGTTATAAAGTATGAAAAATGACTAAAATCCATATGAAACCTCCCATGTTAGCAGACTGTCATATGAGCCGGCCGTAAAATAAACAAACACATACTAAAAATGTTAAAAGCGATTGAAAAGTTGGTGGATTTGCGTGTATATTCTCCCCAAGTCATTTCATATAGAACCCCGCAGTTAAATTTAGAACAAAATTATGTAAAAGTCTAAAACAGCTGTTTATGTTGGCACATTGTACCACTACCCAAGCGCAAAGTGATTAACAAAGTGCTTACAAAATTGTCAAAAGCTCGTGCAAAGTTGGCAGATTTACATGGAAATGTTACCTATTCTGTTACATTATCGAATCCAGTTGTTAAGAATTCGCGAAAGTGAATGGATATGTCATAAAAGGCCGTTTGAATATCGTAGTGGCTATCGAAGGATGTAGAATTTTTAAACATTTCCATACATAAAATGGCCGCCAATTACGATAATTTTTAATTGATCCTGATAGATGAGTGGTCAGATGATCGACCGATAATGGAAGTAAAGTTCAATCGGTCGTGGTTAGTACTTGTATGGGTGACAACCTGGGAAAAGCCGCGGGTGACACTTTTTTGAGTTTTTGCAGTCTGCACCTATTTGGTCCAAGCTGTTAAAACAGCGTGCAAAGTTCTCCAAAGCGATTCCAAAGTTGCTAGATTTGTTTGTTTATTTGACCTAAGTTGTTGTTATATCGAACCCTGCAGTTATAAAGTATGAAAAATGACTAAAATCCATTTGAAACCTCCCATGTTAGCAGAATGTCATATGAACCGGCCGTAAAATATACAAATACATCCTAAAAATGTTAAATGCGATTGAAAAGTTGGTGGATTTGCGTGTATATTCCCCTTAAGTCATTTCATATAGAACACCGCAGTTAAATTTAGAACAAAATTATGTAAAAGTCTAAAACAGCTATTTATGTTGGCACATTGTACCACTACCCAAGCGCAAAGTGATTAACAAAGTGCTTACAAAATTGTCAAAAGCTCGTGCAAAGTTGGCAGATTTACATGGAAATGTTACCTATTCTGTTACATTATCGAATCCAGTTGTTAAAAGTTCGCGAAAGTGAATGGATATGTCATAAAAGGCCGTTTGAATATCGTAGTGGCCCTCGAAGGATGTAGAATTTTTAAACATTTCCATACATAAAATGGCCGCCAATTACGATAATTTTTAATTGATCCTGATAGATGAGTGGTCAGATGATCGACCGATAATGGAAGTAAAGTTCAATCGGTCGTGGTTAGTACTTGTATGGGTGACAACCTGGGAAAAGCAGCGGGTGACACTTTTTTGAGTTTTTGCAGTCTGCACCTATTTGGTCCAAGCTGTTAAAACAGCGTGCAAAGTTCTCCAAAGCGATTCCAAAATTGCTAGATTTGTTTTCTTTATTTGACATAAGTTGTTGTTATATCGAACCCTGCAGTTATAAAGTATGCAAAATGACTAAAATGCATTTGAAACCTCCCATGTTAGCAGAATGTCATATGAGCCGGCCGTAAAATGTGCAAATACATCTTAAAAATGTTAAAAGCGATTGAAAAGTTGGTGGATTTGCGTGTATATTCCCCTATGTCATTTAATATAGAACCCCGCAGTTAAATTTAGAACAAAATTATGTAAAAGTTTAAAACAGCTATCTATGTTGGCACATTGTACCACCAGCCAAGCGCAAAGTGATTAACATTGTGCTTACAAAGTTGTCAAAATCTTGTGAAAAGTTGGCAGATTTACATGGAAATGTTACCTATTCTGTTACATTATCGAATCCAGTTGTTAAAAGTTCGCGAAAGTGAATGAATATGTCATAAAAGGCCGTTTGAATATCGTAGTGGCTATCGAAGGATGTAGAATTTTTAAACATTTCCATACATTAAATGGCCGCCAATTACGATAATTTTTAAATGACACTGATAGATGAGTGGTCAGATGATCGACCGATAATGGAAGTCAAGTTCAATCGGTTGTGATTAGTACTTGCATGGGAGACAGCCTGATAAAACCAGCGGGTGACACTTTTTTGAGTTTTTGCAGTCTGCACCTATTTGGTCCAAGCTGTTAAAACAGCGTGCAAAGTTCTCCAAAGCGATTCCAAAGTTGCTAGATTTGTTTGTATATTTGACCTAAGTTGTTGTTATATCGAACCATGCAGTTATAAAGTATGAAAAATGTCTAAAATTCATTTGAAACCTCTCATGTTAGCACACTGTCATATGAGCCGGCCGGTAAATGTGCAAATACATCTTAAAAATGTTAAAAGCGATTGAAAAGTTGGTGGATTTGCGTGTATATTCTCCCTAAGTCATTTCATATAGAACCCCGCAGTTAAATTTAGAACAAAATTATGTAAAAGTCTGAAACAGCTGTTTATGTTGGCACATTGTACCACTACCCAAGCGCAAAGTGATTAACAAAGTGCTTACAAAATTGTCAAAAGCTCGTGCAAAGTTGGCAGATTTACATTGAAATGTTACCTATTCTGTTACATTATAGAGTCCAGATGTTAAAAATTCGTGAAAGTGAATGAATATGTCATAAAAGGCCGTTTGAATATCGTAGTGGCCCTCGAAGGATGTAGAATTTTTAAACATTTCCATACATTAAATGGCCGCCAATTACGATAATTTTGAAATGACCCTGATAGACGAGTGGTCAGGTGATCGACTGATAATGGAAGTAAAGTTCAATCGGTGGTGGTTAGTACTTGCATGGGTGACAACCTGAGAAAAGCAGCGGGTGACACTTTTTTGAGTTTTTGCAGTCTGCACCTATTTGGTCCAAGCTGTTAAAACAGCGTGCAAAGTTCTCCAAAGCGATTCCAAAGTTGCTAGATTTGTTTTCTTTATTTGACATAAGTTGTTGTTATATCGAACCCTGCAGTTATAATGTATGAAAAATGACTAAAATGCATTTGAAACCTCCCATGTTAGCAGAATGTCATATGAGCCGGCCGTAAAATGTGCAAATACATCTTTAAAATGTTAAAAGCGATTGAAAAGTTGGTGGATTTGCGTGTATATTCCCCCTATGTCATTTCATATAGAACCCCACAGTTAAATTTAGAACAAAACTATGTAAAAGTTTAAAACAGCTATTTATGTTGGCACATTGTACCACTACCCAAGCGCAAAGTGATTAACAAAGTGCTTACAAAATTGTCAAAAGCTCGTGCAAAGTTGGCAGATTTACATGGAAATGTTACCTATTCTGTTACATTATCGAATCCAGTTGTTAAAAGTTCGCGAAAGTGAATGGATATGTCATAAAAGGCCGTTTGAATATCGTAGTGGCTATCGAAGGATGTAGAATTTTTAAACATTTCCATACATAAAATGGCCGCCAATTACGATAATTTTTAATTGATCCTGATAGATGAGTGGTCAGATGATCGACCGATAATGGAAGTAAAGTTCAATCGGTCGTGGTTAGTACTTGTATGGGTGACAACCTGGGAAAAGCCGCGGGTGACACTTTTTTGAGTTTTTGCAGTCTGCACCTATTTGGTCCAAGCTGTTAAAACAGCGTGCAAAGTTCTCCAAAGCGATTCCAAAGTTGCTAGATTTGTTTGTTTATTTGACCTAAGTTGTTGTTATATCGAACCCTGCAGTTATAAAGTATGAAAAATGACTAAAATCCATTTGAAACCTCCCATGTTAGCAGAATGTCATATGAACCGGCCGTAAAATATACAAATACATCCTAAAAATGTTAAATGCGATTGAAAAGTTGGTGGATTTGCGTGTATATTCCCCTTAAGTCATTTCATATAGAACACCGCAGTTAAATTTAGAACAAAATTATGTAAAAGTCTAAAACAGCTATTTATGTTGGCACATTGTACCACTACCCAAGCGCAAAGTGATTAACAAAGTGCTTACAAAATTGTCAAAAGCTCGTGCAAAGTTGGCAGATTTACATGGAAATGTTACCTATTCTGTTACATTATCGAATCCAGTTGTTAAAAGTTCGCGAAAGTGAATGGATATGTCATAAAAGGCCGTTTGAATATCGTAGTGGCCCTCGAAGGATGTAGAATTTTTAAACATTTCCATACATAAAATGGCCGCCAATTACGATAATTTTTAAATGATCCTGATAGATGAGTGGTCAGATGATCGACCGATAATGGAAGTAAAGTTCAATCGGTCGTGGTTAGTACTTGTATGGGTGACAACCTGGGAAAAGCAGCGGGTGACACTTTTTTGAGTTTTTGCAGTCTGCACCTATTTGGTCCAAGCTGTTAAAACAGCGTGCAAAGTTCTCCAAAGCGATTCCAAAGTTGCTAGATTTGTTTGTTTATTTGACCTAAGTTGTTGTTATATCGAACCCTGCAGTTATAAAGTATGAAAAATGACTAAAATCCATTTGAAACCTCCCATGTTAGCAGAATGTCATATGAACCGGCCGTAAAATGTGCAAATACATCCTAAAAATGTTAAATGCGATTGAAAAGTTGGTGGATTTGCGTGTATACTTCCCCTAAGTCATTTCATATAGAACCCCGCAGTTAAATTTAGAACAAAATTATGTAAAAGTCTAAAACAGCTATTTATGTTGGCACACTGTACCACTACCCAAGCGCAAAGTGATTAACAAAGTGCTTACAAAATTGTCAAAAGCTCGTGCAAAGTTGGCAGATTTACATGGAAATGTTACCTATTCTGTTACATTATCGAGTCCAGTTGTTAAGAATTCGCGAAAGTGAATTAATATGTCATAAAAGGCCGTTTGAATATCGTAGTGGCCCTCGAAGGATGTAGAATTTTTAAACATTTCCATATATTAAATGGCCGCCAATTACAATAATTTTGAAATGACCCTGATAGACGAGTGGTGAGGTGATCGACTGATAATGGAAGTAAAGTTCAATCGGACGTGGTTAGTACTTGCATGGGAGACAACCTGAGAAAAGTGCAGGTGATACTTTTTTGAGTTTTTGCAGTCTGCACCTATTTGGTCCAAGCTGTTAAAACAGCGTGCAAAGTTCTCCAAAGCGATTCCAAAATTGCTAGATTTGTTTTCTTTATTTGACATAAGTTGTTGTTATATCGAACCCTGCAGTTATAAAGTATGCAAAATGACTAAAATGCATTTGAAACCTCCCATGTTAGCAGAATGTCATATGAGCCGGCCGTAAAATGTGCAAATACATCTTAAAAATGTTAAAAGCGATTGAAAAGTTGGTGGATTTGCGTGTATATTCCCCTATGTCATTTAATATAGAACCCCGCAGTTAAATTTAGAACAAAATTATGTAAAAGTTTAAAACAGCTATCTATGTTGGCACATTGTACCACCAGCCAAGCGCAAAGTGATTAACATTGTGCTTACAAAGTTGTCAAAATCTTGTGAAAAGTTGGCAGATTTACATGGAAATGTTACCTATTCTGTTACATTATCGAATCCAGTTGTTAAAAGTTCGCGAAAGTGAATGAATATGTCATAAAAGGCCGTTTGAATATCGTAGTGGCTATCGAAGGATGTAGAATTTTTAAACATTTCCATACATTAAATGGCCGCCAATTACGATAATTTTTAAATGACACTGATAGATGAGTGGTCAGATGATCGACCGATAATGGAAGTCAAGTTCAATCGGTTGTGATTAGTACTTGCATGGGAGACAGCCTGATAAAACCAGCGGGTGACACTTTTTAGAGTTTTTGCAGTCTGCACCTATTTGGTCCAAGCTGTTAAAACAGCGTGCAAAGTCTCCAAAGCGATTCCAAAGTTGCTAGATTTGTTTGTTTATTTGACCTAAGTTGTTGTTATATCGAACCCTGCAGTTATAAAGTATGAAAAATGACTAAAATCCATATGAAACCTCCCATGTTAGCAGACTGTCATATGAGCCGGCCGTAAAATAAACAAACACATACTAAAAATGTTAAAAGCGATTGAAAAGTTGGTGGATTTGCGTGTATATTCTCCCCAAGTCATTTCATATAGAACCCCGCAGTTAAATTTAGAACAAAATTATGTAAAAGTCTAAAACAGCTGTTTATGTTGGCACATTGTACCACTACCCAAGCGCAAAGTGATTAACAAAGTGCTTACAAAATTGTCAAAAGCTCGTGCAAAGTTGGCAGATTTACATGGAAATGTTACCTATTCTGTTACATTATCGAATCCAGTTGTTAAGAATTCGCGAAAGTGAATGGATATGTCATAAAAGGCCGTTTGAATATCGTAGTGGCTATCGAAGGATGTAGAATTTTTAAACATTTCCATACATAAAATGGCCGCCAATTACGATAATTTTTAATTGATCCTGATAGATGAGTGGTCAGATGATCGACCGATAATGGAAGTAAAGTTCAATCGGTCGTGGTTAGTACTTGTATGGGTGACAACCTGGGAAAAGCCGCGGGTGACACTTTTTTGAGTTTTTGCAGTCTGCACCTATTTGGTCCAAGCTGTTAAAACAGCGTGCAAAGTTCTCCAAAGCGATTCCAAAGTTGCTAGATTTGTTTGTTTATTTGACCTAAGTTGTTGTTATATCGAACCCTGCAGTTATAAAGTATGAAAAATGACTAAAATCCATTTGAAACCTCCCATGTTAGCAGAATGTCATATGAACCGGCCGTAAAATATACAAATACATCCTAAAAATGTTAAATGCGATTGAAAAGTTGGTGGATTTGCGTGTATATTCCCCTTAAGTCATTTCATATAGAACACCGCAGTTAAATTTAGAACAAAATTATGTAAAAGTCTAAAACAGCTATTTATGTTGGCACATTGTACCACTACCCAAGCGCAAAGTGATTAACAAAGTGCTTACAAAATTGTCAAAAGCTCGTGCAAAGTTGGCAGATTTACATGGAAATGTTACCTATTCTGTTACATTATCGAATCCAGTTGTTAAAAGTTCGCGAAAGTGAATGGATATGTCATAAAAGGCCGTTTGAATATCGTAGTGGCCCTCGAAGGATGTAGAATTTTTAAACATTTCCATACATAAAATGGCCGCCAATTACGATAATTTTTAATTGATCCTGATAGATGAGTGGTCAGATGATCGACCGATAATGGAAGTAAAGTTCAATCGGTCGTGGTTAGTACTTGTATGGGTGACAACCTGGGAAAAGCAGCGGGTGACACTTTTTTGAGTTTTTGCAGTCTGCACCTATTTGGTCCAAGCTGTTAAAACAGCGTGCAAAGTTCTCCAAAGCGATTCCAAAATTGCTAGATTTGTTTTCTTTATTTGACATAAGTTGTTGTTATATCGAACCCTGCAGTTATAAAGTATGCAAAATGACTAAAATGCATTTGAAACCTCCCATGTTAGCAGAATGTCATATGAGCCGGCCGTAAAATGTGCAAATACATCTTAAAAATGTTAAAAGCGATTGAAAAGTTGGTGGATTTGCGTGTATATTCCCCTATGTCATTTAATATAGAACCCCGCAGTTAAATTTAGAACAAAATTATGTAAAAGTTTAAAACAGCTATCTATGTTGGCACATTGTACCACCAGCCAAGCGCAAAGTGATTAACATTGTGCTTACAAAGTTGTCAAAATCTTGTGAAAAGTTGGCAGATTTACATGGAAATGTTACCTATTCTGTTACATTATCGAATCCAGTTGTTAAAAGTTCGCGAAAGTGAATGAATATGTCATAAAAGGCCGTTTGAATATCGTAGTGGCTATCGAAGGATGTAGAATTTTTAAACATTTCCATACATTAAATGGCCGCCAATTACGATAATTTTTAAATGACACTGATAGATGAGTGGTCAGATGATCGACCGATAATGGAAGTCAAGTTCAATCGGTTGTGATTAGTACTTGCATGGGAGACAGCCTGATAAAACCAGCGGGTGACACTTTTTTGAGTTTTTGCAGTCTGCACCTATTTGGTCCAAGCTGTTAAAACAGCGTGCAAAGTTCTCCAAAGCGATTCCAAAGTTGCTAGATTTGTTTGTATATTTGACCTAAGTTGTTGTTATATCGAACCATGCAGTTATAAAGTATGAAAAATGTCTAAAATTCATTTGAAACCTCTCATGTTAGCACACTGTCATATGAGCCGGCCGGTAAATGTGCAAATACATCTTAAAAATGTTAAAAGCGATTGAAAAGTTGGTGGATTTGCGTGTATATTCTCCCTAAGTCATTTCATATAGAACCCCGCAGTTAAATTTAGAACAAAATTATGTAAAAGTCTGAAACAGCTGTTTATGTTGGCACATTGTACCACTACCCAAGCGCAAAGTGATTAACAAAGTGCTTACAAAATTGTCAAAAGCTCGTGCAAAGTTGGCAGATTTACATTGAAATGTTACCTATTCTGTTACATTATAGAGTCCAGATGTTAAAAATTCGTGAAAGTGAATGAATATGTCATAAAAGGCCGTTTGAATATCGTAGTGGCCCTCGAAGGATGTAGAATTTTTAAACATTTCCATACATTAAATGGCCGCCAATTACGATAATTTTGAAATGACCCTGATAGACGAGTGGTCAGGTGATCGACTGATAATGGAAGTAAAGTTCAATCGGTGGTGGTTAGTACTTGCATGGGTGACAACCTGAGAAAAGCAGCGGGTGACACTTTTTTGAGTTTTTGCAGTCTGCACCTATTTGGTCCAAGCTGTTAAAACAGCGTGCAAAGTTCTCCAAAGCGATTCCAAAGTTGCTAGATTTGTTTTCTTTATTTGACATAAGTTGTTGTTATATCGAACCCTGCAGTTATAATGTATGAAAAATGACTAAAATGCATTTGAAACCTCCCATGTTAGCAGAATGTCATATGAGCCGGCCGTAAAATGTGCAAATACATCTTTAAAATGTTAAAAGCGATTGAAAAGTTGGTGGATTTGCGTGTATATTCCCCCTATGTCATTTCATATAGAACCCCACAGTTAAATTTAGAACAAAACTATGTAAAAGTTTAAAACAGCTATTTATGTTGGCACATTGTACCACTACCCAAGCGCAAAGTGATTAACAAAGTGCTTACAAAGTTGTCAAAATCTTGTGAAAAGTTGGCAGATTTACATGGAAATGTTACCTATTCTGTTACATTATCGAATCCAGTTGTTAAAAGTTTGCGAAAGTGAATGAATATGTCATAAAAGGCTGTTTGAATATCGTAGTGAGTATCGAAGGATGTAGAATTTTTAAA